>NC_134480.1:22727675-22800175 GCF_964194025.1 Convolutriloba macropyga
TTAGATTTTTCTCATTTTCCACTTTTTTATACGCACAGTAGAACGGTTACAAAATGCAGTTTTCCCTTCACAATTAACTGGTAATTATTAATGATCTCAATATTAATTAAATTTTATGTCGTCATGGAATTTGCTGACTTCCCAAAAGCTGCAGTAAAAAACTGAAGCGAAACAAAACAATCTGAGTTCCATTAGTAACAATGAATCGTTCTGCAATCATTACGTCCAATTAACCCCCTCCCTTCATAATTCAATAATAACTTCCTATCAAAGTTTGTGGAAATTACCAAAAGGAAGTACTAAAAAGGAAATAAAATTGGTCATCTTTTTCTGTTGGATAATTTTGCGTTGACAATCTCTAGCGCCATTTAGCATTAAGTAGTGCCCGTTTTTTATCATTTTTGGAGAAAGCAATGTAAAACTTTTTGTGACAGATTTCTTTGCTACTATTGTGAAACCAGTTTTATCATCGAAAAAATGTTTTCTGAGATAAGATTGCCTTCAGAATGTGAATTTTTTAGTAAATTGAGGTTGAGATATCAAGGAAAAAATGCGCTTACGGAGAAAAATTTGGTTTTCCTTGCCAATATTTCAAACTTTTCTCGTAAGTAGCTCTAAGTTTCTCCCACCAGCTACATCATGTAATCTAACAATGTTTTATGTAGAAAAATGATCAATTTACGCCTGTTAAACTACATAATCGGCTCCTGAAATGCAAGAAAAATGCACGGAAACAGTACGAATAGTTGTGCTATAATGGATAAAGTGCGGAAGAAACCTTTGTTATTTTTGCTATTAACATTTAGTTGGAATAAGTTCCATGCTAAGTATTTCCAAACAGAGTTATTAAAGGTATAATAAAACAAGGCGGCTCGGTAATGTGCGATGGCACATAAGGTTCCGACCCCGCCCACCCACAAATTTGGCATAATTGTCTACCAAATGAGGAACAGATAGAAGAACCCAAAAATTATTTTTTGCGATTCCCAAAAAAGCCCAAGTCTTTTTCAAAAAAATCTGTATCAACGATAAGATAGCCTCCAAAGCAAATAACTCAGAGGAGTGAAATTTGATGCTGTAATATGTCAATATTAAGAAAGCGAGTCAAGACGAAAAGCAAAATCAAACAACAACAACAACAACAAACATTAATTACATCAAAAAATTTATGTCCCTCTTAAAAACTAAATTTAATAACAAAATCAACATACCGTCAGATAAACCCAAAACTAAACAAAAATAACTTATAAATCCCCAGAAAACATATGCGACCAGTCCATAAAAAGGTTTGGTAACAATTATACAAGAAAGAACAAAATAGTAAAGTAAAAAAATTAACTTATTTTTTTGAAACAGTTAACTTCAAAGTAATAAATAACATTAGGAATCAATTAATATTACCACAAATTTACGATTTCCATTACTTCTATAGAAGGGCATTAGGACCTGTCCTTATTCATTTTTTAAAGCGGCTAAAAAGAACAACAAAGAACAAACAAAATTTCAATTGAAACTTGCCAGAAAACGCTGTCAAAACCGTCAAGCCAATTTTTGGCACTCAAAATACATTTGATTGCGCCTTCTTCAAACAGCTATAATTTAGTACGTGGCTATTCATAAGAAAGACTAGATAACAAGCAGACAAAAAAGCGAAGTGCTAAAGTATGTAATTTTTTTTTCGAAACAAAATACATTTAATGTCATGAAAGGCATTGATAACAAAAAGAGCTATTTAAATAGGGTCGCTTAATCAAAAAAAGCCCTCGAGACCTGTAATTATCCAGAATATTTCTTGCATCTACAAAAAGAACGTCAAATATGACAAAAATCACATTAGTTTACTTTTTTTGTGAAAAACCGGTGTCGAAGCCAGTAAGGTCATAACAAATTCTTTAAAAGATTTTGGGACACCAATCCTTCTTATTCCTTTGACACCCATAATGTTATATTTGACCTGTAGTTAACTAGCGAGATTAGGTAACAAAAAGAAACATAAAAAGAACAAAATTGCGAAGTTGAAAAATTTTTTTTTTTAATTTTGGAAAACGATTGTTTTGATCGTCATGAAAGCCATCAGCTATCTACTAATATCAGAATATCGGTTCTCCTACTCTTCTATGAAAAGCCAATAAAAGCTATCACTATACAGGAAATTTCATACGACCGAAATGACAAAGTATAAATGACAGTTAGAGACAAAATTAAAAAATTCAATTGATTTCTTCGAGAAAGAGGCGTCGAGGCCGTTAAAACGATGATGTATATCTTTCAGAATTTTAGTATGTTCAATTGTGCTGTATTCTGAATGCTAATGAGGTCACATGAGAACCGTCAAAAATGTGATAATGTGACAAAATTAGAAAACGTGAAAAACTGGCAATTGTCAAAACAAAAAAAATCTGAAATCTTGTGGTATCAAAGCCAGAAAACAATAATTTCAGGCTTAAAACTGCAACTGAGAATAAATGTTAAATAAGTAGAAAGAAGAAGCGGTCGTTTTTTTGCTGACATTAAGCTGGAAGTTGTACAAATTAAGAAAAAGAGTAGAGAAAAAGTTAATTAAGCCATTATTTATTGAAAGGTCAATTATTTTTAAAAAAAGAAACGACCATAAATTTTCAATTAAAAATTTAATGCATTAGCTTGGAGCTGCTTAACAAGCAAATAGGTTGGACCTATCACTCCTGAGCTTTGATTTGATATGTTCTGTTTTTAATTATTAAAAAAAAGTCTTTTTTTTAAAAAAAAAGACCGACTGATTAAAACCCGATTTTTTTTGGATTGTAACAGTCCTAGAATGGCCAAAAACAAGCCCTAATAATACTTATTGTCCCTTAGGAATAACTGATTTTTCGAATGTTGTAGATATAGATAATTTGTTAGTTGAAAACTCAAAATAAATTCTGCATTTTTGATAATCAACGAGTAAAGTTGGCAAAAAACGGCAAGGTTTTAACTACAGTGCACTCTCAGCGGACTCTGAAGTAGAAATAGCCCCCCTCTGAGTCTACAAAGATTTTTTGAGTGTTGCTTGGGGATGTACTGTCGGCAAATTTAATCAAAGTGGACTAAATTAGCTTATTTCGTGCTGTTTTTGATGAAAAAGTCTAAATTTTGAAATGTTTATCCAGATTTTTTGACCAAAAAAATTAAATCAAAACAATCAACAATGCTTGTTTGTCTTCAAAAATAAAATCAACGACACTATTCTTAAAAATTATAACAAATTTTAGCAAAATTGACGAAAATTTAGGCAAAAATTCCGGAAAATGTGAATAAAAACAACGTGAATTCACTCTTCTTTTCTCAGAACTTTAAACCTCGATAACTCTCTGTAGAAATCGAAAATTAAAAAAATCTTTTTAATTCCATATTCTACGCTGGATGAGCTTTCTAATGATACCAGTCTCAACTCTCTACGATGAATATATCGAGCGGCGAAAATTCACGGAACAAAAAAAACCCAGTTGAGTATATAGTTCCTCCCCCCTCAAGAGGGTCGGAACAATAAAATTATAATTCTCAAACCCGTTCATGAAGAAGTCGCAACACGTGATAGCATCGAACACCGGAAGCCCTGAGACCTCCCGGATACCATTTGCATAGGGGGGCAACTCAGTGCACTCGAGGATAATGGCACCCACATTTGGGTACTTCTCCAGTGTTTGCCTCACTAGCTCAATTATGCCGGGTTCAACTTTTTGCACATCAACCTGCAATCAAAAAGAGCAGCCTAAATGTTTGTAAAACTGTGAGTAATTTTACTCTAAAAATGGGTCTTTCCCATTACACCAAAGCTTAGTGGTCAGATAACCTATAGCCCCCCAATCATGGTAATGGGGCTATAATTTCAGGGGGGATATAATGGGAAAGACCCGTAAAAATTTCAACATAATTGTTGCAACCTGTGATACGTATGTATACTTATATATCGAAACCTTTATGTGTACTTAATTATTTTATCCTCTATATTTAATATTTATATCATGCGCTTATAACTTGAGTTATGACTTTTTATTATTCACATATAAAAATATTCCCGCTAGTCTACTATATTATTTCATATGTTGTTCACAGTATTTTATTATAAGTAATCAGAATTTCATTTAGTCAATCTGAATTCAAGTTGCTTCTGCAAACGCTCTTAATTTACTTAAGACAAATTAGCTGTGGATTCGCATCGCGATTCCAATAAACCAATTCTTTAAAACACACTTATTCAAGGATTCGCTCTGCGATTCCCACTACACTTTGAGATAGTGTATTTGCGACACACATCCAAGTCTGTTTGCAAAGCTTAAGTATAACATGGCGCAGTCAGCAATAAAGGACAGTGGCAAATCTCCACTCGGAATTCAACCCTTCTGGGAAAAGGCAACCCTAGAACCCCCACTTCGCTGGAAATATTGGAGGACGCAATTAAAACTTGCAATTCTTGCTCGGGAAGGAATTGAAGTGGACCTTCTCCTAGCTGACCCTCCAGTAAATGTTATCTTGCCTCCCGAACCAGCTTATGAAGACACAGTTGACAACCCGACAGCACAATCAGAACGAGATCGACGTACCCGCAACGGACAGGCGAAAACAGCGTGGAAAAATCAGTGTCAACGCATTGAAGCGGTCAGCATCTTATGCGGAGACAAACCGCGAAACTATGTGATCGGGAAGCCTCTTCATTGATGTACCTGAGTTTGGGAATGGAAGGGGGGCGCGTCTTCAATTCAAAAAATTCGACTATCAATCTCGAAGCAATCTCAACCAAAAACCTTTGGGATGTTTTGAATACAACCTTCATTCGGATTCATAATATAACTTTTGATCGGCATCTTTTTCTTACACGAAAACAACAAAAGGGAGAACCAATTGAGAAATTCTATGGACTAGGTAGAGATGCTGGGAAAGAGATTTGTTTCCAGCACTTGGACTCTCAATTCAACAATCAAATAATCAAATGATAATCAATCAGGTAGAGCAAGTCCAATTAAAAAACAGATTGCAATCGATTTCCCTGATCTAATCCCCAGAATCGGTAAGTCCAAAGTACATATAGTTCGTTCAAAATTTCACAAAAACTATACCCCATCACACCAAAAAAATCGCCGTGTCGCTATAAATTTGTTAGACAAAGTATCTGACGAGCTAAAGAAACTTACAGAATAAGGACATATTGAAAAATTACAAGAATGTTCTGATAAAAACTTTATTTCTCCGATTGTAATTACAGTCAAGAAGGACAAATCTGTAAAATTAGCTCTTGATTCGAAAATTCTGAACAAAGCGATACACAAGAACAAGTATCAAATGCCAAATATAGATAGTCTTATTGATTCAATTTCACAACATAATAATGACTCTAATCATGGGGAAAATGTTTATTTTTCAACAATTGACTTAAAATACGCATATAGCCAATTAAACTTGCATCCGGATACCGCACGCCATTGTAATTTCAATATCATTTGTGGAGACGCAACCGGTACGTACCGTTTTAAGACGGGATTTTATGGACTTACGGATATGCCGGCAGAGTTTCAAAAGGCGATGGATTATACACTGGTTGGGTTGTCTCATACATATTGTTTTTTGGACGATATAATTGTAGTTAGCAAAGGTACCCAGGAATCGCACCTCAAATACGTCTACAATTGCCTGCAGAAACTCGAGGCCGATAACCTCAGAATTAATTTAAGCAAATGTCATTTTGCAAAACACCAGATAAATTGGCTTGGTTTTACAATCTGGCAAAGTGGTGTCAAACCCATAGAATCTAAAACAGCAGCAACTGCTGAAATCAAAACTCCTAAGACATTGAAACAATTGCGTTCATTCCTATGGTAGTGTTCATCATTTAAGCAAATTTATTCCTAATCTTCCTAAAATATGTCATCCTCTTCGGCCTTTGTTAAAGAAAAATGAAAAATTTCTTTGGACCGAATATCATCAAACACATTTTGAACACATTAAAACTGTTATTGCAAATGCTACAGAAAATACCCATTTTAATCCAACGCTGGAAACACGCATCAAATGCGATGCCTCTCGCCAAGGTTTAGGGGCTGCACTCGAACAACTAGATTGTGAAGGGTGGAAAACAGTTGCTTTTGCATCTCGCTTTCTTAATAGCAACGAAGAACGCTATAGTATAAACGAACTAGAATTGCTTGGGGTGGTTTGGGCTATCGAATATTTTAAATATTATTTATTTGGAAAGACTTTTACGGTTTTGACAGATCACAGAGCACTTCTTTCAGTTCTAAAATCTCACCGTTCCAATAAATCTTATAATAGCAGATTAACACGTTAGATTGATCGTTTGTTGCCATTTGATTTTATCATAGAGCATATTCCTGGCACCCGAATGGGTTTAGTTGATTATATTTCGCGCCAACCGAACCAGAAAGCAAAAAGCGTCACTCAATATGATGAGGAATTCATGGTAGCAACAATTTCCCGCATTCGCGACGCAATTACATCTTTATTTAGTCATTCAAATAAAATTCCTTTCCATAAGCGGCCCATAAACAGCAAAAACAAGTTACAAGTCAACCAGAGGCGCGTCCACTCTTGCAAACCTGCTAAAATTAACCCGCATAACTCGAATGCCTCAAATAATTCATTCACTAGTCGAGCACAAGTGCGCAATTATAATTCAGCATTCATTTCTCAATTTAATTACCACGCAAATCACTTGCTTCAAAATAATACTGCACCCGCATCGCAAATCCAGCCTAAACATTTCAATTGTAATTTAACCGCAAACTAGAAAATAAAATAAATCACATAACAATGTCAGCTAATGGATCATCGCAAACCAACCCTACAACTCCCCCGCCTACTCCTAGAGTAACATTTCGCACTCAATCAACCCCAATAACAACTCCTAGTGCAAACCCCAACAATACCACCCAGGCCTCATCATCACCGGAAACTCAGGACATTGAACTGTCCAGGGAGGAAGTTTTTGAGAGCAACTTAAATCAGCTCTTTACTAAGTCGTTTCTAGCAGTCTTGACTAGCAAGGACGCAGTACTAAAGGAGATTAGAGATTGTGTTCTACAAGATGACGAAGCCCGATGCAAAGAAGTCAGCCCATACATTCACTCCTTTTGGAAAGACTTTCATGTGCGGTCCGGTTGCTTGTGTGTCGACGAACGCGTCGCCATACCAAATTCAATAAAGGAGGCAGTAGTAGAATCACTACACATGACCCACCCCGGTAGTTGGGGGATGATTTCTCTATCTCAATATGCATGGTGGCTATATATGCATAGAGAAATTTTGGCCAAAGCATCGGATTGCGTTCCATGCACTGATATTGGTAAGAATTTAAAGCCTATTATACCAAAATCTAAATGGCATCCACATAAGGCTTGCCAAGAAGCAAATGAAGAAATTCAAAATGACTTTGGGGGTCCGATAACGAATGAAAAAGATAAAGACATTTATTTTTTGGCATGCATTGACCGTTATTCAAAGTATCCGACAGTTAGAATTTTTGAAAAAGCTAATGGGACAAATGTAGTAAAATTTCTCCGTAATTCACATGGAATTCCACGAACAATCCGTTTAGACCAAGCCACTTGTCTAGTAGGTAAACAAGTTACCAATTACTGTAATGAAAACAATATTGACATTCTCGACCCACCGGTCGGAGACCATAGAGCTATTGGATTAGTGGAGCGAATGATACAGACAATAAAACGACGGTTATCCTGCATGAAAGCTGAAAATAAAGATACATTCGCAACATCTAAAGCAATTAAACAAATTTTTTCTGACTTACGTATAACAAAACAGAAAACAACAAAGATAACACCATTTGAAGCCCATTTCGGTCGTCCGGCAAATACTCCTTTAAGGAATAATAGCACTTCTCCTTCTAGTTTAAATTTAACTTATGAAAAAATTATTAACCACTATTTAGATGCCGATACAGTTCCTGTAGATGACTACCTTGATGACGCAGGATGGACCAACACCGAAAGAAGCGATCTGGACATTGAGAAATCCATGAACAAGGCACAACAGGACGCAGGACTTCGCTATCGCGATTCCGACTATAAGGAATCGCGGTTCATTATTCATCCAAAAATCACGAACCCCATTCCCAGAACAGAAAAATCCTTAAATGTAAAGCTAGCGCGGAAACTACCTAACAAAAAGAGGGCCAAAAGACAGCTTGCCGGACTATATGGGGTCCTCAAACCAGGATCCTTTGTCACAAAATCTTCCCCTACAACAACCATAATCAATGAGCCTGGACGATCTCCAGTGAAAGTTAGAGATAGTGATTTGGCAAAGTTCGGCACCAAAGCCGAAAGGTCTTCTAATCTCTGGGCATACGCACAAAGACGTCCTGCACCCTATGATCAAACAACGGAGGCAAAGATCGCCAAGCATAGTAATGATGTCAAGCGACATAAGAGGAGAGAAATCAATCGTCAGCCATCGCCATCGCCATCGTCATCGTGATACTACTTCCGTTGTCTCATCTGTGAACTCAAATGTCTCTCGAGCCCTCACAGTCCGTAAACCCGCCAAACCACAGCCCAAACGAAGTCATCACACGGTTGCGTCAAATGAAAATAACAATGCAACAGCTCCGGAACAACCGCTCATATCGATAGTACCCGCCCCATCAACGTCCTCATCACAAAATCCAGTAACGTCCTCCGCCTCACAAGAACAACAAGCAACTCGAAAACGCAAACGGCCCGAATTCTACGGATTTGCAGATGCGGACATATCTCCAACTAGTTCGTTGGCATCATCCAGCTCCAATAAATCGAAAAAGCGAAAATCGAAAAAAGAAAAGAAGGGCTCAACAAACGAAAAAACAGTAGTCACACTGATTCAAAATGCGGAACAATCAAGAATTCCCTCCCCACCACGACCTGATATCCAAATTGGTCAAGCTTCTCCACCAGATTCAAGAGTTCGATATTATGAATATCAACAAGAACGGGAACTTTCTGTGTGGGATGCAGAAAATGAAATTTGAACAAAACTGTTAAAACTACGTAAACTCATATAAACTACATTTATTTATTTCGTTCATGTTTCCGTGTTACGAATCCAGTCTTTAATGGATACATTAATGTTAATTTTCTTCAATTGCTGTTCAATGTATTAATTTTAATTCATTCATGTATGCGCTCCGCGAATCCCCGTCTTGTTGTGTGTGTCTGTTATTTATTAATTCCAATGTATTCATTTTGCATGCTCTAAACTTTAAAGCGTATTCGCCCTCCGAATCCCGATTTCAATTACACTTTCGTATTGTATGAGCTGTCTCTTATTGTCACGTGATAATGTTATAAAAGCAATTATATACTACACACATGTGCAGTTAATCTCTTCTCAAGCACACATGCTTCGCATATACTTAATGATCAATCTTTTCATTTCTTCAAAATAACATTTGTGGAATCTTTGCAGTTTACTTTATGTTGTGTTAAATTTCCTTTCATTTCCATAGTTTGTGTTTGACCCTAAAAAATTGTAAATACATTAAAATTTTTTCTGTCATGGGGGAAATGTGATACGTATGTATACTTATATATCGAAACCTTTATGTGTACTTAATTATTTTATCCTCTATATTTAATATTTATATCATGCGCTTATAACTTGAGTTATGACTTTTTATTATTCACATATAAAAATATTCCCGCTAGTCTACTATATTATTTCATATGTTGTTCACAGTATTTTATTATAAGTAATCAGAATTTCATTTAGTCAATCTGAATTCAAGTTGCTTCTGCAAACGCTCTTAATTTACTTAAGACAAATTAGCTGTGGATTCGCATCGCGATTCCAATAAACCAATTCTGTAAAACACACTTATTCAAGGATTCGCTCTGCGATTCCCACTACATTTTGAGATAGTGTATTTGCGACACACATCCAAGTCTGTTTGCAAAGCTTAAGTATAACACAACCCTTCAGAGTTATTTAATCTCAAAAAAAGTTGGTTGCAACTATTTAGTCTGTTGCTACATGCCTTTGCTTCATGTCTTTTTAACGCAATTTTGATCTCACTGTTTTCATCGTCTGGCAGATTTGTAATTTTGCTTAGAGAAGCCGGAGTAATTGGTAAATTCCATTTTGCGAGCTGGCTTCCTTAAAACCACATTGGACTAATTGGTATCTTTTTGGCGACAATAAGTTTTAAAGATCAATAGTGTTGTAGTGTCAGATATTCAGATAATCGAATAGCATTACAGGTAAAAGGTCTGCTAAACATTGTTTTTTAAATGTCCGAATTGATGATTTAACTCGTTTTGGTTAAACCATTTCTTTCCATCCAAACGTAAAACAATTTT
This sequence comes from Convolutriloba macropyga, assembly GCF_964194025.1. NCBI lineage: Eukaryota > Metazoa > Xenacoelomorpha > Acoela > Convolutidae > Convolutriloba > Convolutriloba macropyga. Next base: position 22,738,004 of record NC_134480.1, read on the forward strand.
TACCGCTTTAATGCGCTTAAAATACTAAGACTACATTGTGATATAAATTACAAGATCAGAAATTATTTGATTCCAATTGGACCCGAGCAATATATTTGATGGTACCGAACTTTTATTTCTAGCAAGCAAGACATTAAAGTTCGGAAAAAATTTGTTACTACATAGTCTCATTTTCTATTGTGACACTAATTAAGCATGCATATGCTCCGTAAACTGCTTTATCGTGAGGGCTGAAGCTGTTTTCTGCATATAGTTGTGATTTCTTCGTTAGTGACTCTGATAAATTGTTACAATTTTGGTACCATTTTGAAATTAAGTTTTCATTGTTCATGCAAAACAACAGGGAGAAATAAACCATATTCGCCACCCGATCTAAGCAGAAAAATCAAGGAATATCAACAGATTTTCTCTGAGAAATTCTCTAACAAATTTCTCTGCAAAATGCTAAAAGGCAACTACTAACCATATTAGAAAAAAATTATCAAATCTTTTGCTAGATCAGTCGATCACCCCAAACACTTCAAAGAAATATTTTCAAAAAATCAATCAACATAACCGGCAGATTGCTGGAAGATAACCGCCATCGATTGCCATAACCCCGATTAGGACTGAAAGAACAGAAAAACTATTTTCGTTCCGACACCCACTTGTGGGGGGAGGAACTATGTACTCAAATGGCTTTTTATTGCTCAGTCAGTTTTGGCCGATCGATATTTTCATCGTAGAAAAATGTGAATGGTATCATTAAAAAGCTCGTCCAGCATAGAATTCGAAATTCAAAATTTTTCTTTTTGAATTTCGAATTTTTCGAGGAGTCATAGAGGTTTAAAATTTTGTGCAAACATTGGATATTTGGCATGATTTTGTTAAATTTTAGCGTAATTTTTGTTCAAATTATCATTTTTTCTATAAAAATGTTCAGTCAGAATTACATTTCATGCTAAAAAATGAAACAATTTTGTTGCCCCTAGACGAAAGGCGATAAAAAAGCTAGTTCTGGTCTCATAGGGAAGTTTACTATTAAAAAATTGGACTCAAATTCAGAGCTTTTTAGGTAAATTTTCATTTTCTTGTTTTTCTTTGTCACTTAGAGACTCGTCACGTTTCACATCGAGGTTTCATAAAGGTAAAAGACGCCCAGTGAACATAAAAAATCGTTTTTAAGGAATCGCTCATTTTTTGGCTTCGACTCTGAGTTTTTTAATAAAATTTGGTTTTCTTGTTGAGATTTCAATATTTTTGGAGTCCTATGGCATATACTCGTTGAGTAACGCTGCAATATGCTTCCTATTGAGCATTAAATGAACCCCTGTAGTACTTTGAATGGATAGCTAATGGCTGTTAAGCCTTTAAAAATAATTTTTCGAATAATTTTTTGAAAATTAATTGATCTTAAACTAATTTTCGTGAACTTTGAGCCGGTGTCAGTAATAACACGACCCAAATCCTTTCTACTCCAAACAAAATCATTCTGATTAGCTGTTTTATCTTCTAACTAATGTTTGTATGACTTTGATGCCACGAGTTTTCAGATTTTTTTTAATTTTTGGAGTTTTCTTTCGTAATTTTGGTTCCTTTTTAAATATTATAACTATCCTAATATTGATAGTTCCCATTGGTTTAGAGGAGACGTTCAACGGATCATAGATAAAGTTTTCAGAGAAAAGTTTGTTTTAAATGGCTTCGACGCTTTCATCTCGCACTTTTCTACTGAATTTTTTGTTTTTGCCTGCATTTATTTTTGTTTCCATAGTGATAAGGCTTATTCTGATGTCTTATTGATAGCCTATGAATGACAGACATCGTTTTACTCCCATTTAGGCATAATCTAGCGAATCTATTGACTTCCGTTGAAAGTTATTGAATTTATTGGCGTTGATACTGCGGGTTTTCTCAAAAATTTCGTGTTTTTAGTATATTTGTTAATTTTTTGAAGTCATGTTGTTAAACAAAAACGAATCCAATTAATTAAAAAAAGAAAAGTTTACACTGAAAAAAAATTTATTGGCTTCGACACTTTTCTTGCTCAATTTTTTTTGAATTTGCTGTTTATAGCGAATAGTCTAACGTTTATGATATTATTCCTTTTCAAAAAACTGTTCAGTTTTTGTTGTTGTTTTTGTTGTTCTTTAGAATTATTTCGTTAACAGCCAATGATTTTTAAGATGTCTGAAATTATTTGTTTTCAAAAAAGTCCTGTCTGCTGTGTAGTTAGGATAAAATAAATTTGTGTAGTTAAGGTTTTATCCAATTGCATTTTGCCGTTACTAGGTGCTTTTGAATTTAGATATTAAGTTTTTTTGCCGTAAAATTTTTGTTTTTGCTAATTTTGTTTGTTTATTCTTGTAGTCTTTTTAAAGGCTGATGTCGCGAGCGCTGTAATGAGGCATGACATTATGTAATTCAATTAATGGTTTGGCTGTGTAGCGATTTTTTGACATCTATTTTTGACAGATAACCTATAGCTCCCAATCATGGTAATGGGGCTATAGTTTCAGGGGGGATATAATGGGAAAGACCCGTAAAAATTTCAAGATAATTGTTATACCCTTCAGAGTTATTTAATCTCAAAAAAAGTTGGTTGCAACTATTTAGTCTGTTGCTACATGTCTTTACTGCATGTCTTTTTAACGCAATTTTGATCTCACTGTTTTCATCCTCTGGCAGATTTGTAATTTTGCTTAGAGAAGCCGGAGTAATTGGTAAATTCCATTTTGCGAGCTGGCTTCTGTAAAGCCACATTGGACTAATTGGTATCTTTTTGGCGACAATGATTTTTAAAGATCAATAGTGTTGTAGTGTCAGATATTCAGATAATCGAATAGCATTACAGGTAGAAGGTCTGCTAAACATTGTTTTTTAAATGTCCAAATTGATGATTTAACTCGTTTTGATTAAACCATTTCTTTCCATCCAAACGTAAAACAATTTTTACCGCTTTAATGCGCTTAAAATACTAAGACAACATTGTGATATAAATTACAAAATCAGAAATTATTTGATTCCAATTGGACCCGAGCAATATATTTGATGGTACCGAACTTTTATTTCTAGCAAGCAAGACATTAAAGTTGGGGGAAATTTTGTTACTACGTAGTCTCATTTTCCATTGTGACACTAATTAAGCCTGCATATGCTCCGTAAACTGCTTTATCGTGAGGGCTGAAGCTGTCTTCTGCATATAATCCTGATTTCGTTAGTGACTCTGATAAATTGTTACAATTTTGGTACCTTTTTGAAATTAAGTTTTCATTGTTCATGCAAAACAACAGGGAGAAATAAACCATATTCGCCACCCGATCTAAGCAGAAAAATCAAGGAATGTCGAGAGATATTCTCTGAGAAAGTCTCTAACAAAATTCTCTACAAAATGCTAAAAGGCAACTACTAACCATATTATAAAAAAAATTATCAAATCTTTTGCTAGATCAGTCGATCACCCGAAACACTTCAAACAAATATTTTCAAAAAATCAATCAACATAACCGGCAGATTGCCGGAAGATAACCGCCATCGATTGCCATAACCATGACTAGGACTGAAAGAACAGAAAAACTATTTTCGTTCCGGCACCCACTTGTGGGGGGAGGAACTATGTACTCAAATGGCTTTTTATTGCTCAGTCAGTTTTGGCCGATCGATATATTCATCGTAGAGTGAGAGAAATGTGAGTGGTATCATTAAAAAGCTCGTGCAGCATAGAATTCGAAATTCAAAAGTTTTTTTTTGAATTTCGAATTTTTCGAGGAGTTATAGAGGTTTAAAATTTTGTGCAAACATTGGATATTTGGCATGATTTCTTTAAATTTTAGCGTAATTTTTGTTCAAATTAAGATTTTGTCTATAAAAATGTTCAGTCAGAATTACATTTCATGCTAAAAAATGAAACAATTTTGTTGCCCCTAGACGAAAGGCGATAAAAAAAGCCAGTTCTGGTCTCATAGGGAAGTTTACTATAAAAAAAATTGAACTCAAATTCAGAGCTTTATAGGTAAATTTTCATTTTCGTGTTTTTCTTTGTCACTTAGAGACTCGTCACTTTTCACATCGAGGTTTCATAAAGGCAAAAGACGCCCAGTGAACATAAAAAATTGTTTTCAAGGAATCGCTCATTTTTTGGCTTCGACTCTGAGTTTTCGTAATTTTTAATAAAATTTGGTTTTCTTTTTGAGATTTTAGTATTTTTTGGAGTCCTATGGCATATACTCGTTGAGTAACGCTGCAATATGTTTCCTATTGAGCATTAAATGAACCCCTGTAGTACTTTGAATGGATAGCTAATGGCTGTTAAGCCTTTAAAAATAATGTTTCGAATAATTTTTTGAAAATTAATTGATCTTAAACTAATTTTCGTGAACTTTGAGCCGGTGTCAGTATTAGCACGACCCAAATCCTTTCTACTCCAAATAAAATCATTCTGATTAGCTGTTTTATCTTCTAACTAATGTTTGTATGACTTTGATGCCACGAGTTTTCAGATTTTTTTAATTTTTGGTTTTTTCTTTCGTAATTTTGGTTCCTTTTTAAATATTATAACTTTATCCTAATATTGATAGGTCCCATTGGTTTAGAGGAGACGTTCAACGGATCATAGATAAAGTTTTCAGAGAAAAGTTTGTTTTAAATGGCTTCGAAGCTTTCATCTCGCACTTTTCTACTGAATTTTTGGTTTTTGCCTGCATTTATTTTTGTTTCCATAGTGATAAGGCTTATTCTGATGTCTTATTGATAGCTTATGAATGACAGACATCGTTTTACTCCCATTTAGGCATAACTTAGCGAATCTATTGACTTCCGTGGGAAGCTATTGAATTTATTGGCGTTGATACTGCGGGTTTTCTCAAAAATTTCGTGTTCTTAGTATAATTGTTAATTTTTTGAAGTCATGTTGTTGAACAAAAAAGAATCCAATTAATTAAAAATAGAAAATTTTACAGTGAAAAAAAAATCTAATGGCTTCGACACTTTTCTTGCTCAATTTTCTTTGAATTTGCTGTTTATAGCGAATATTCTAACGTTAGTAGTGATGTGTCTTTCTGGGCAAACTACGGGGGGGGGGGGACATAAGTGTCTTCCCGTGAACACTACGGTGGTGACACAAGTGTCTTTCTGGGCAAACTACAGGGTGGGACACTTTGAAATTCTTTCTCCTTATTTCCCCTGCCATGCATGAAACTAATCTTAGGAAACCATTTTCCCTCCACTTGCGTGACTGGTTTGCCGCTTTCGGCTTGAAACCATTTTAACTACCACCGCTTTGAAAGTTAATTCGTCATATGTCTGCGCCAGGGTACTTTAATCTTGTTTTGGTCTGGGCAAACTACGGGGGGACATAAGTGTCTTCCCGTGAACACTACAGGGGGGGACACAAGTGTCTTCCCGTGAACACTACAGGGGGGGACATAAGTGTCTTCCCGGTCAAACTACAGGGGGGACATAAGTGTCTTCCCGGTCAAACTACAGGGGGGGGGACACAAGTGTCTTCCCGGTCAAACTACAGGGGGGCACAAGTGTTTCCCGGTCAAACTACAGGGGGGGGGGGACACTTAGATTTTTTCTTTGTTTTTCTCTGAGTCTTATGGAGGGGAGGGGGGACACTTGCGTTTAAAAAAAAATCAGTTTAAGGAAACCAACCAGGAAGAACTTTAAAATCGTGGGGAAAAGGAGCTGTCATGTAGACACAAACAAAAAAAAAGTAATTATCATACCCTGCAAAAGTCACCTAATTTTCATTTGTCTATAATGCTTGCTCAAAAACAGCATGACAACAACAATCGCGACGGTAGATTTAAAAACCATTCATGAAATCTATAATTTAATAAAAACAGACTATCCAGAGTATAATGAAAGATTTCTTTACTTTTTGGCAACCTGCTTGCACTTGGACCCTAATGTTAACCTCAAAATTGCACTAAAACTGAGGCCTTATGGTGGGATCATTGGAATAGATAACTCTTCATTGGATACTTATTTGAAATCTTTTAAAGTGCTTCGCTTACATGCAATTCTTCATGATGCCTCTGGATTTATTGCAGAGTATAGCCAAAAGTGTCCAGGATACTCTTACCTTTTGCCTTGTCCAATCACAAACGCTTACTTTGGTCACCTGACAGGTTTATTCTTCTGCATGTTCGTGAAAACTTTTAAACGTAACTTATTCAGTTTGCTGGAATGTTGAGTCTGGAGATTGTTGTTAGAGATTTTGAAGGTTTTCGACACAAAAAGAGTGGATTCATTACAAAAGAATTATCTATTTGTTCAAACAACTACTCAGACACGGTTCTTTTTCTTCCTCCAATTTCCTTCAACTCGCTATCCTCGAGTGAGAGGAAATCGCATCAGTGGGTATCAAAGCATTTGCATGGTATTTCGTGGGACAGCGGCAGCTACCCTTACTGGTTTCTATCACAAATATTTATAGCAATCAAGATCCGTTTTCCTACTGCTAAATTCTACGCAAAGGGGAAGGAGAAGACGGAGACACTGCAAAAACTCCTTCAAAAAGACGTCACAAATTTAGAAACATTGCTATGTCCAAAAATTGAAGAAATCTTCACTCCAGTAGAGCACTTGACTTGTTCACTGCATTCATCTATACTACCATTCAAACAAAAGAAAAAGCATTGCGCAAAGAGAAAGGCACAGGTGTACTTTTATTGGATAACACTACCAACTAATGAGTCGTCGTGTGAAGAAAGCAACTCCTTCAGTTCTTCAAGTGAATTTATCTCCAAATTTGACAGTATGCAGTTGCATTGCGAGTGATAACCAGTTGACAGTGACTTTTCTGAAAGAAGAAAAAATTGATTCTCGTGGACAAACTATACTGAGGAAGCAGCAAATACTTTGTAATACTGCTGAAATTGAAACACTAAAGAAATATCTTTCACTGCTGGAGTACTTTCAAATGTATCATGTCTTTACAAGAGAAAATGAAAAAACTGAAACTAACCCCTTTACCTACGCCCAAGTATCCAGTGCCAGTACCAGTACCCCTGGACGATGAGAGTCTCCCCGATGAAATCAAAGAGGTAGTCAGAGAAGGAAAGGTGGAGTCAATTGTCTACTATGGCAATGACTACGGATTCCAAGCGAACTATAAAGTAAAATATAAGAAGGAAGACAAAAACTCTGAATTTATTACATACGAATTTTTTTTGGTTGATGAACTAACTAAATAATAAACTAACAGAATTTTTGAATTAAATTCATTTTTGAAAATCATTTGCTTCAAAATGAGTCAATCAGGAGATCAATTAGATTGCGCTGGCAGTGGAGGAGCAGGAATCACTGACTTGGTTTTTGATGATCAAAACCAATAGAGACGGTCTTGGAGGTTTTGCAATTCTAGATTACCGCGCTCTGAGGTAGTTAATTTTACACAAAATTCGATAATAGTTTTTCTTATTGTAGTTTCACTGACCAAATTAGTTTTCTTCCACCTCGATTGTGAAGAATCAACATTTTGGTTTTCATTGCTATCGTGCACAGTTGGATACGCACTTCCAAATCCTAAGTTATGAATAAAATAATCTCAACGAGTGATCGTCTCCTCATGGCAGTCTGTGGTCCTTCAGGTTGTGGAAAGACCGAAATTATTTTTCAAATGCTTCTTAAGAATACGTTTTTCCCTAATTTCAAGTCAATATACTATTTCTATCAACATGATCAACCAAAATTTCAAACGATGGAGCGTAACTTGAACATTTATTTTACCAAATTCTCGGGAATTGAATTGATTTCACAGTTGGAAAACTGTTTGCTCGTCTTTGACGATTCTTCCGAGGAAATTTTAAATGACAAGGAGTTTTCAAAACTTGCAACAGCTGGACGCCACAAAAAAATCAGTGTTATCTATGTTAAGCATAATTTGTTTCAACAGAGTAAATGGTCTCGAACAATTGATCTCAACACAACACACATCATTTTGTTCAAATCTCCCAGAGATGTACAGCAGATAAGTTATATTGGAAAACAACTCAATAACACAAACTTTTTAAAAGACAGCTATGATCTTGCAACAAAGCAACCATTCGGACACTTATTGATTGATTTAGACCCAAAACAACCGACTCACTACGTTATTGTTCAAATATTGTACCACCGGGGCCAACAATTTTCTATCTGCCATCTTCCAAAGCTGTAATTACCCACCTCACAAATGAGAGAGAAAGAGATATGTATGCTGAGGCGAATGCTCGAAATGCCGGAAAGCATGCTAAAAAAATTCATCAAAAATCAAATAAATTTATAAAATTTCTCTGAATGCTTTCTCAATGTTATAAATGGAAACGTGCTCACAGATAAAAGTTTACTTGAAAACTACGAAACATCATTCCGACATTTTCTTTCCAAAGAGACAAGTGTGAGGAAAAAGCGTCAGCTATTGGTAAAAAATTTACATCTACTTCGAAGCATAAGTCTCTCTTGTTACCTTTACTTGAAGAAGTATTAATGCATGCGCAAGAGTTTGTCTTGATACCGAAAAGAATGTTTGTGTCAAAACAACCGACTAGGACAGAAATTTTGGATAATCCCATTTATAAACAGAAAGCTGCTCAATTGTCACTCCTCCAACGAAACAACCCAACCGATTTTGAAAGCAAAGAGGCGACTGAACAGGAAACTAATAAAACTAATATCGTGAACAAGCGCGAAAGAAGAACAAGTAGTGTTGATTTAAAAAGTGAATTGGATGATGGAAGTGAAAGTGTACAGTCTTTCTTTAGTGATGATGGCGAAATTGAGCCCTCATTGAATAAAAGACAATCAGACTTTGACTCTATAATGTCAGAAGTAGAATTAATGGAAGAAAACAAAATCCAAAGAGCGGAAATCATCCTAAACAAGATATTAAGTTCAGAAACAGTTTCCATTGAGGACCCGAGTGGTTTCCTTCATATTGAGGACAAACCTATGAGAGTTAAAGTGTCAACTTTTTGTACAATTTGCAACAGCCGACAAAGAAAATTGACCTAGCGGTGTACACAAATATTTTGCACGAACTCAAGATACCCCCGCACTCAGTATCCAACACTCATGTTAAAAAAGTTCTCAAAAAAGTTTACAGCGATGAGGAGAAAGAAGAGGAAACCGAACAAATTCAAGGAGAATCAGAAAAACAACAAAGAAGCGAACAGAGCAGTGGAAGTCAAAGTAAAGCCTCCGGATCAAAAACTGCAGAACGAAAAAATCAAACAAACAAAAAGACAGAGCAGGAGACGAAAGGAAAAAAAATGGTCTAACTATTAAAGATGTGAAACTACTGGATAGACTCTATTCTAAAGGTCCAGCATCATTCGGAAGTTCAAAGCGATTAAAAGATTTCAGCAAACTGCCAATGACAAAAGTCAAAATGTATTTGGAAACAAAACCATCCTTCACAAAATATCGTGCACAGCGGTTGAATTTTCCGCGATTAAAAGTAATCGTCAACGATCTGAATGAAATCTGGTCTTTAGATTTAGCTCATGTTGATAAACTTGCAAAATACAATCGTGATGTTAAATATTTGCTCGTAGCAGTTGACTGCCTCTCGAGGTATCTACGTGTTGAACCGTTGAAAACAAGAAATGCAACAGAAACCGCAAAGGCCTTCCGAAACTTGATCAAACACAAGCAACCACAAAAAGTTTGGGTGGATGATGGTACTGAGTTTTTGGGAGCTTTCAAAACACTCTGCAACAAACGAGGAATTCATTTGTATAGTACTTTCAGTAAAAAGAAGTCTGCGTTTGCAGAAAGAAACATCAGGTCACTTAAAAATATTATTTACCGATATTTGGAGGAAAAATGGACGTATTCTTATATTAACAATTTGGATCAATTCGTAAAAACTATCAACTCCCGTGTTAATCGTGTCACCAAACTTGCTCCTAACAAAGTTACCAAAAAAGATGTACCAAGACTTGTATCATTAACTGTGGAGACACGTCGCAGTCAAAAACCAGAACTTTACGTGGGTGATTTTGTTCGAATCGTTAAAAAGGAAAAAACTTTCCGAAAAGGATACAAGCAATCTTTCACTGACGAAGTTTTTGAAATTGCCGGTATTCCGACGCTTAATCCACCTACATATTCTCTTATTGATTCTAATAAAGAAAATATCCAGGGCAAGTTTTACTAGCCAGAATTACAACTAGTACGAGAATCTCCAAATCAAAATGAGTAGTAACCGTTTTGAGGATGAGTTCACAGTACACGTTATATCATCTGCTTCGATGGACATTTTCCAGGAAAACACTTTAGCAAATTTTAGAAATTTTTTTAATGATGAAATTAATCTCACAGGAGACTGGAGTGGCTCTGAGTGAAATCATTTTTCCAACAAAAATTGAACACATAGTTAATGGAGATTTGGTTGCGTTCAGTCTCAGGGGATATGAGGAATCACAAAATCGCGCAACTGGATCCAACGTCATTTCACGACCCTACAATGGAGAAAAATTAGCGTTTATGGCTGGCACTTATGATACAGTTGCTCAACTTTTAGCAACTATCAAGAGAACAGTTGGACTGCCTAACTTCTCTTTCCGAGAAATCAAAAGCAGTGGGAAATACGAAATGATTTTTGGTAAATACTAGGGAATTACCTTTCCAAGTGAAGAAATACCCAGTATAATTGGCTTCAAAGGTACTCCAGATTTTTACGGAATTCATATTGGATACAAAATGATTCCCACAACAGCGAACCGATTAATGAAAAATGATGATACGAAAGCCTATTATTGTAATTTTCCAGCAGACCTTTGCGCTGGAAAGCATTTAATTTTTATTTACACAAACATTATTGAGTATCAGTATGCGGGTGATGCGAAAGCACCATTGTTAAGAGTCATTGATTCAAAACAGCGTTTAAAAAATGGTAGCGTTTGTGAGTTGGAGCCCACTCACCGGATAGTTTTCACAAATTTAGACTACAGAAAACTACTTTCAAACACCATTCAATCAATATCAATTGAGCTACGAACTGAAACGGGGCAGTTAGTTCCCTTTTCGGGGACTGGTAAAGTTATTTTAACCCTACAATTAAAAAAATTTGGTGATTAAATGGATTCCTACTACGCAAACCAAGCATCATCATTGCCTCAATTTTCCGGTCACTATAGACAAAGAGGTAGTGGTTTTGGAGCATTAGCTAGCGGTATTGGACGTGTTGCACTGCCACTTGCTGGGAAGTTTGTTCTGCCAGCAGCTAAACGCATCAGAAAAGAACTGTTGCTACAAAGCGTCCCTGAGTTGATGGATGTTATCGGTAAAAAGAAATCACCAAAGCAAGCTCTAAAGAACACCATATCAAACACAGTGAAAAAACAAACAGGTGGATCTTTAGCCCTCCGAATGCGACGAACGAGAAGAATTAGAAGGAATTCAAAACGCTTACGCGCTGGACCAAGAAAAAACAACCAAACGCAAAACCACCATTTCACGAAAAAGAGTACCCAAAAGAAGTCGGTCGGACTTCTTTGCCAAAGTAAAAGATGATCGGTAATATGTTACCAGCCGAAGCAACGCATAGTTCGTTGGATTTATTCGAGAAACCAGCTCTCCTTGTTACATTTGATGGAAGTTTTTGTCAGAAACTGGGACCGGTTTACAGCCCTAATGGACCAATGCTAGAGTTTGAAGTTGCAGGAGACCGCAACAATTTCATTGATCTCCAAAAAATTTTTCGTGAAATCAAATGCAAGATTGTACAGTCTTCTGATGCTGATTTGAAATATGACAACACTGCTGCTGCAGATGTGACTAAAACAGACGCGCCATACTTTTGCAACAATGTCCTACATTCACTTTTTCTGATTGTGCAGTATCTGCTAACGGTTTGAAAATTTCAAGTGCCAATGGTAACTATGCCCACAAAAGTTTCATCGAAACCGAGTTTTCTCACAATAAAGATGCCAAAGCACGTGGTTGGCATGTCAAGGCTATTCTTATGAAGCAAACCCCGGGGGAATTGCAGCATCCGAAATCACCAGACGAAAAACTTTAGTCAGAGCATCTGCTGAGTGTACATTTTACGGAAAGGTGGCGGTTGACTTCTTTACCTGTGATCGACATCTTCTCAGTGGTGTTACACTCCGAATCTCTTTTCGGCGATCAATTGACGATTTTTCTTTAGTTTCAGATGACGCTGCAAAATCCTACAAAATACAAATTACAGAAGCTAACTTATATGTACGGAAAATGACGCTGAACGATGATGTTGTGTCAGCAATAGAAAAGACCCTGCTGTCCAGTCCAGCATCCTATCCTTACCTAGAAATGATTACTAAAACTTTTCTGGCTTCTGCCGGTTTGCAGAGCTGGAAGCAAGAAGATGTTTTTGGCAGTGAACCCATTAGAAGACTCGCCATTTGCCTAAACACGAACAAAGCTTTCCTCGGAAGCAAGCTGCTTAACCCATTTCACTACAGAAATTTCAATTTGGAACAAATTTGCATTTACCGTAATGGTCTTCCCGTTGCTGATAGTCCTATTTCAACTGATGATTCAAAACGTGTTTACTTTAACACTATGTCAGATCTAGCCTATATCCACAATGGACATGGAATCAGTCAAGAAGACTACCCAAATCATTTTATTATGGTTTTCGATCTGACGAGTACTCAGCAGGCGTCTCACGATTTTATTCACCCTGAACTTACAAATTGTTCTGTATCAATTGACCTAAAGTTTTCTGCTCCCTTAGCTCATAATGTAGAAATATTCATTATTGGGGAAAAAGCAAGTACCATTTATATTGATTCGGCGCGGAAAGTTTCAAAGAATCATATTTTAACAAACTAATGGACGAAGACAACTTGAACTCTCTAATTCAGAGATGTTCGGAACTCAAAAACAAGTTTCGTGGAGTTTATGCGGCTGATAATTTTCCAACCAACTTAACCGACAACAGCTTCATTATAGTCAATATTTCAACGTCTGCATCAATTGGAACCCATTGGATTCTTCTCTGCCAAAAAGATCAAAAAACTATTTTTGCAGATCCCTTAGGCCAAACTCTATCGTCATACAACCACTTGCAGAGCAGAATAGTCTCAAACTTTAATGTTAATACCGTATATGAATAACTGAGAAACCAACCTATACAGAAACAAAACTCAATTTTGTGTGGCTTATTTTGCATTTATATTGCTCATGTTATTTTCAGTGGACAAAAACTTGTAAAAACGAGTGATATTGATTTGCTTCGTTTTGCGCTTCATATGATGTTCTAACATTACTAACCTATATTGAAAATAATTTTTTTTTCAAAATTTAATTTTTTCCTCATAAAGGAAACGAACACACAGAACATCAGAATCAATTTCCAACTTTCCATATCCACTAATAAAAATATCCATTACTTGACAAAAAGCACCAACATGCGGTCCAGAGAGAATCGATTGAAATCTTTTCAGAGTTTCAGTTGTTAGTTGATCAGTTTGAATTGGTTGATTTTTTTGCTTCGATGCATTTAATTCCGAACTTTTGTGTCCAGCAAAGTTTCGGTATAAGCAGTCAGGTTGTTGAAATTTGTTTGTGACGTTTTTCGTAAAAATTGGCAAACGCTTTTGAATGGAAGCAGTAGTGTCTGCTTTTGAGAATCCGTTGAAATTGCTTTTGTTGTACTCCACTGCCAGCAAGAGTTTTTGAAAAACATCTCCCTTTGCCTCCAGTGTATCCGAAGACGAGAACAGATACTTGAAAGTTGTGAAGACACGAAACTGAACACGGTTTTGTTTGTTTGAGAAAGTCTGCTGAGAACTCCGACACGTCGATAAGAACATGGTAATGATTAGTAGGGTTATAATCACAGTGGACACTCTCAAAATGCATGCAAAAGGCAAAGTTCTTGAGAGTTATTTTAACACTACAATTAAAAAAATTGGTGATTAAATGGATTCCTACTACGCAAACCAAGCATCATCATTGCCTCAATTTTCCGGTCACTATAGACAAAGAGGTAGTGGTTTTGGAGCATTAGCTAGCGGTATTGGACGTGTTGCACTGCCACTTGCTGGGAAGTTTGTTCTGCCAGCAGCTAAACGCATCAGAAAAGAACTGCTGCTACAAAGCGTCCCTGAGTTGATAGATGTTATCGGTAAAAAGAAATCACCAAAGCAAGCTCTAAAGAACACCATATCAAACACAGTGAAAAAACAAACAGGTGGATCTTTAGCCCTCCGAATGCGACGAACGAGAAGAATTAGAAGGAATTCAAAACGCTTACGCGCTGGACCAAGAAAAAACAACCAAACGCAAAACCACCATTTCACGAAAAAGAGTACCCAAAAGAAGTCGGTCGGACTTCTTCGCCAAAGTAAAAGATGATCGGTAATATGTTACCAGCCGAAGCAACGCATAGTTCGTTGGATTTATTCGAGAAACCAGCTCTCCTTGTTACATTTGATGGAAGTTTTTGTCAGAAACTGGGACCGGTTTACAGCCCTAATGGACCAATGCTAGAGTTTGAAGTTGCAGGAGACCGCAACAATTTCATTGATCTCCAAAAAATTTTTCGTGAAATCAAATGCAAGATTGTACAGTCTTCTGATGCTGATTTGAAATATGACAACACTGCTGCTGCAGATGTGACTAAAACAGACGCGCCATACTTTTGCAACAATGTCCTACATTCACTTTTTCTGATTGTGCAGTATCTGCTAACGGTTTGAAAATTTCAAGTGCCAATGGTAACTATGCCCACAAAAGTTTCATCGAAACCGAGTTTTCTCACAATAAAGATGCCAAAGCACGTGGTTGGCATGTCAAGGCTATTCTTATGAAGCAAACCCCGGGGGAATTGCAGCATCCGAAATCACCAGACGAAAAACTTTAGTCAGAGCATCTGCTGAGTGTACATTTTACGGAAAGGTGGCGGTTGACTTCTTTACCTGTGATCGACATCTTCTCAGTGGTGTTACACTCCGAATCTCTTTTCGGCGATCAATTGACGATTTTTCTTTAGTTTCAGATGACGCTGCAAAATCCTACAAAATACAAATTACAGAAGCTAACTTATATGTACGGAAAATGACGCTGAACGATGATGTTGTGTCAGCAATAGAAAAGACCCTGCTGTCCAGTCCAGCATCCTATCCTTACCTAGAAATGATTACTAAAACTTTTCTGGCTTCTGCCGGTTTGCAGAGCTGGAAGCAAGAAGATGTTTTTGGCAGAGAACCCGTTAGAAGACTCGCCATTTGCTTAAACACGAACGAAGCTTTCCTCGGAAGCAAGCTGCTTAACCCATTTCACTATAGAAATTTCAATTTGGAACAAATTTGCATTTACCGTAATGGTCTTCCCGTTGCTGATAGTCCTATTTCAACTGATGATTCAAAACGTGTTTACTTTAACACTATGTCAGATCTAGCCTATATCGACAATGGACATGGAATCAGTCTAGAAGACTACCCAAATCATTTTATTATGGTTTTCGATCTGACGAGTACTCAGCAGGCGTCTCACGATTTTATTCACCCTGAACTTACAAATTGTTCTGTATCAATTGACCTAAAGTTTTCTGCTGCCTTTGCTCATAATGTAGAAATATTCATTATTGGGGAAGAAGCAAGTACCATTTATATTGATTCGGCGCGGAAAGTTTCAAAGAATCATATTTTAACAAACTAATGGACGAAGACAACTTGAACTCTCTAATTCAGAGATGTTCGGAACTCAAAAACAAGTTTCGTGGAGTTTATGCGGCTGATAATTTTCCAACCAACTTAACCGACAACAGCTTCATTATAGTCAATATTTCAACGTCTGCATCAATTGGAACCCATTGGATTCTTCTCTGCCAAAAAGATAAAAAAATTATTTTTGCAGATCCCTGAGGCCAAACTCTATCGTCATACAAACACTTGCAGAGCAGAATAGTCTCAAACTTTAATGTTAATACCGTATATGAATAACTGAGAAACCAACCTATACAGAAACAAAACTCAATTTTGTGTGGCTTATTTTGCATTTATATTGCTCATATGATTTTCAGTGGACAAAAACTTGTAAAAATGAGTGATATTGATTTGCTTCGTTTTGCGCTTCATATGATGTTCTAACATTACTAACCTATATTGAAAATAAGTTTTTTTTCAAAATTTAATTTTTTCCTCATAAAGGAAACGAACACACAGAACATCAGAATCAATTTCCAACTTT
Organism: Convolutriloba macropyga; assembly: GCF_964194025.1. NCBI lineage: Eukaryota > Metazoa > Xenacoelomorpha > Acoela > Convolutidae > Convolutriloba > Convolutriloba macropyga. Next base: position 22,754,156 of record NC_134480.1, read on the forward strand.
CCATATCCACTAATAAAAATATCCATTACTTGACAAAAAGCACCAACATGCGGTCCAGAGAGAATCGATTGAAATCTTTTCAGAGTTTCAGTTGTTAGTTGATCAGTTTGAATTGGTTGATTTTTTTGCTTCGATGCATTTAATTCCAAACTTTTGTGTCCAGCAAAGTTTCGGTATAAGCAGTCAGGTTGTTGAAATTTGTTTGTGACGTGTTTCGTAAAAATTGGCAAACGCTTTTGAATGGAAGCAGTAGTGTCTGCTTTTGAGAATCCGTTGAAATTGCTTTTGTTGTACTCCACTGCCAGCAAGAGTTTTTGAAAAACATCTCCCTTTGCACAGTGGACACTCAAAATGCATGCAAAAGGCAAAGTTCTTGAGAGAAGAAAAATTAGGTTTTTCTTCCGATATGAAATATTTAAAGTTTTTCTGAAACTGCTGGAAGAAACCCGGAGAACGCTCATACATCGCTTCCACCATTTTCTAATATATTATAATTAGTCTGAATTGTCGTGCTCGTCGTCTTTTTTAGTTTTACGTCTTTTCGCTGCTGGAGCTTTGTTAGCTTGATCGTTTTCAGTAGCTGTACCTAGAGCAGCAGACTGTATTTTTGCTGACCTTTTTGACAAAAGCTCAAACTCATCAAAAGTTAGAGTAATTCGTTGTTGAGGTTCATATTCCTTGTCAACTTTTTTAAATAGCTTGAGAAATACATAGGCACCCGTATTTTCATAAGACTTCACTGTTGCGCGTATCAATATTTTCTCTGTTCTAGAGATTTCAATATACACGTCTCTAAACTCTGCGTCCTTATCAGCAGTAAATGGCATTTTCAAGAATTGTGTACTTAAACTGTGTCAAACTACCTGTTTTGAAAGAATTTTCGGAAATGATTTTTATTTACAAGTACCTTTAACACACAAAACACAAACAACACTTTAAATGCTTACTACTGATAAGAGCGCTCTTGGTTAACATTTAAGCTTCTGATTTGAATTTGAATGTAAGTCTAGGTTATAAAACTTGGCAATTTTGTCAAAATGTAAGACAAAATTCGTGACCCTCACTTAAACTGTTTTATTGCGTTGGTAATAAAGTTTATATATGGATAATATTACTCAACATAGAGCAGGAACTAGTACAATTTAATGAAAAACAAATGTGACCTCTGGGTGTGTCCATAGATAAGAAAGAACTCAAAATTACACAGCAAGCGTTTGATAGAAGGCTTTAGGCCTTTGATATAACACAGTCTGTACTAAACAAAACTGGTTGTAAACTTCTTGCTATTGCATACATTATAAACGTTAGTATACATATCAACATAATAAAACTGAAAGCTATTGTGTTTAAGTCTGTGTAGATAAGACTTTCTTATACACTTTGCAACTAGTTACAAAAACATAAAACAATAACACAGACAAGTTCATGTAGAGTAAACATTCACAATTGCAGTTACAACCCCTGACCTGGGTGTGTTAAGTATTCAACAAATTTAACACAAGTGTTGCTAATGTTGGTATTTGCCGGATTTTATTTATTCGTTTTAAATTCAAGACTATAGTTGTACAGTTCTGCTCCATTTTCAAGAGAACAAACTAAAAAGTGCTTTACAAATGTTGTCTTACCACATTCTTTGCGAGTCTGAAGATTCTTGGGAGCGCAGTATTGTGTATCACACTCAATACGAAAACTACATCGTTTTTATACAGCAGAAGAAAAATAGCGAAATAGGCTGTTGGAGATCAATTGAACATTGCATCATACCAAAAATGTTCGTGAATTTTGTTGCAACACTACCAGATAAATACGTATCTACAGAAAACAATGGCACGAAAACTGTGCTAACAGCTGGAGGATACAGTTTTCCTCGGAAAATGCCCCTACTTTTCCCCTATGACATTGACACATTTTCTCCAGACACAAAGAGACTTTTGTACCGATACGATTGTGACTGTGTGCCTATTTTTGAGAATCAACTCGGCCAATTCCAGGCAATTGAAGAACTGGCTCAACTTTGGGGAATTCAACCTTCGCCAACTGCACCAGCTACTTCACCAATTAGATCACCGGCAACGAACGACCCAAGCCCCACTGTTACACCGGAAACAACAGATACAAAACGAAAAACAGTCATCTCTTCAATCATGGACAAAATGTCTTGGAATATGGGGTCAGCCGAGCAGTTCGAATCGAATTTCGATAGTTCTCTTCTTTCAGAGACAACTTTCGTGACACCAACGCAGAGTGCAGAGAATGCTACAGTATCCTTCGAAATGTACAGAACTTCAACCAACACAACACCCTTGAATTCAGAGACTCCCAAAGTATGCAATGCGCCACAGAAAAAACGTGCCAATCGAACACCACTTATAGATTTATTTGAGGACTAAACTGAACTCTGAGAACTGAAACTTTTTGAAACTGTCACCATTTCTATGAATCTGTAAATAAATTGTGTGCTTTAATAGTATTTTTTGGGTGTGATTATGTAAATAAAAATATTAAGTTGCAATTGTAATTTTAATTGAAAATCATAATATCTCTTTTGTTGAGAGAATAAAACGGGCAAGACAAGGCAGAACCAAAAAAGTATTCCGTCAAATTGTTAGCTAGTAATTGTTGAAAGAAAACTATCTCACATATTATAACATAAAAACACAGCAAGCAAAGCTCTGTTTAAAACACATATTGAAGAATGAAAGGTTTTGAAACGGTAAAAAGTCAATTTTCATATGAACGAATTCTGTAAAAGTGCAAAAATCTCAATATTTAAGTATTTATAATAAACTTTTTATTTTATCCACCATATAGTAAAAAAAAGGTTTTTAAATATTAAAAAAAGTCAATATTCATATGTAGGAATTCTGTTAAAGTGCAAAATTCTCCCTACATAAGTAGTTACAAAAAACTTTTATTTTACTAACCATAGTGTAAAAAAAGGTTTTTAAATGGTAAAAAGTCAATTTTCATATGTAGGAATTCTGTAAAAGTGCAAAATTCTCATAACTTAAGTTGTTACAAAAAACTTTTATCTTACTAACCATAGGGTAAAAAAAAGGTTTTTAAATGGTAAAAAGTCAATTTTCATATGTAGGAATTCTGTTAAAGTGCAAAATTCTCACTACATAAGTAGTTACAAAAATTTTTAGTTTACTAACCATAGGGTAAAAAAAGTTTTTTAAATGGTAAAAAGTCAATTTTCATATGTAGGAATTCTGTAAAAGTGCAAAATTCTCATAACATAAGTTGTTACAAAAAACTTTTATCTTACTAACCATAGGGTAAAAAAGGTTTTTAAATGTTAAAAAGTCAATTTTAATAAGTAGGAATTCTGTAAAAGTGCAAAATTCTCATAAGATAAGTTTTTACAAAAAACTTTTATCTTACTAAACATAGGGTAAAAAAAGGTTTTTAAATAGTAAAATGTCAACTTTCATATGTAGGAATTCTGTAAAAGTGCAAAAATCTCACTATATAAGTAGTTACAAAAAACTTTTATTTTACTAACCATAGGGTATAAAAAGGTTTTTAAATGGTAAAAAGTCAATTTTCATATGTAGGAATTCTGTAAAGGTGCAAAAATCTCACTACATAAGTTGTTACAAAAAACTTTTATTTTATTCATCATATAGTAGAAAAAGGTTTTTAAGCACTAAAGAAGTTCATTTTCTGTAAATATAATGCATTTAGTTATTCCACAACCACATTTATGGTTTTCACCAAATGACATTTGGTAAATGTGTTATCAGTACTAGTGGTAAATATCAAATCCTGAATTTCAATTGCTTTCGACCTATCTTTGTCTTATATATAGCTACAATTTACATTTGCACAATGATAAGATAGAGTGTCTTTCATGGAATTACTTTGTTCACATGAAACACGCTGATAATAGCAGTTTAAAACAATTTTAGTCAATAGTATAAGAATACTGCCAAGTATTCCAGAAACCTAAAAGTGGAAACTGATAATAAGGTTGAAAATAGAACGGAAATTCGGTACAACCCTCGAAGAGTAGAGAAAGTCTGAAGCAATTTTTGTAGAAGAGTATTTTGAACACTTGAACTGTTTCCCGACAGAAAAGAGTATATTGTAAGGATACTGCGTTAGCTATGTTTTAGTTGTGGTAGATAACAGATATAACTAAAACTACACAATAATTTTTTACCTTGCATGGAAATAATGGAAATGAGTAGTTCTGAAACATGAACACACCGCTTATTGGTCAAAAGTTAACATTGGTTAAAGCTGACCTACACTCCTACCGAGATTTGCGTTCCAAACCTGGCAAATGGTGTCAAAGTGCAAGCACACCCTTATAGGGAAATTTTTCTCGTGTAGAACACAACTTTCAACCAACTAACACTCCCTCTAATTGAACCAGTTAACTGTTGTTACAATTTGACTTCATTTGCTCAGTCGTTTTCTCAGTAAAGCAGTCAGTTGAATTTTCGAAAGAAAAAAATTGAAAAACTCAAAAATGACCCAACCGTGTGAAATTTGCGAAAAGGAACTGGCCAACAAAAGAAGCCTTCGAAGACACAAACAGCGCGTTCATGGAGTTCAACCGGAATTCCCAGCCTTAGAGTGTAGCACTTGTGGTTTTGAGACTCACAACATTCTGATAATGAACCAACACACCCGACGGGAGCACGGTGGAGAAGTCCAAAATCAGTGTGCCTATTGCACTCTGGTTTTCAACAACCAGAGTAACTTTCATCAACATCTGAAGAATGCTCACGGATTGCCTGTTTGGAACAGAGGCCAAATCAATAATCAAGCAGTACCAGTACAGTCGGCAATTCGAGGTGCTCTGGAGATCTACGAAATTGAAGGTAATGATCACACTGACGTTTTGTCTTTCATGAACTCATCGAGGTATCACATCAATGAATACGTCAAAAGACCCTCGAAGGTCCTCAGAAAGTTCATATTTCTCTAAGCATTACACTCACTAAGGGGATTAATGAAGAAGAAAAACACGTAACAATTTACGCTAACGCTGAAATGCCAATTGTGTACACGGATGCTCTCTCCGAAGAGCAGTTCTTTGAGTCCGTGCAGCATATTGTCAACGTGGTTTCAATGTATGCCACAAGTGGAAGTGGTTGGATTATTGAAAAGGTAGAAAAACTCGAAATTCGATTTGCAAAATTCATCCCTATTCGGGGATCAACCTATATAGCACTTCCAACTGAACTTAGCGCTCTAAAATGCCTGCTCAATATCCGAAACTTTAACGCTCCAAACTTTTTCTTGTATTGTTTCACGGCTGCCTACCATTTGCAGGGGAAAGGTTGCCCCCTCACGCAACCTGGGGATCGGTACAGCAAAAAAACAAACCCCGCAACATACGCTCGCTCAAACCCTTTAACTTTTCAAGCAGTAGGAGATTTCCCGATGCCGATGCCAATTGACAAAATAAGCGCGTTTGAAAGATGTAATGAAGTAAAAGTGAACGTTTTTCGATACGAAAAGAAAAGTTTGTATCCTTTCCGAATTTCAAAGCACAACTCTGATTTTGTCGTTGATCTCCTACTGATAACTGATGGTGAACGTTATCACTACGTGCTGATAACGGACCTGGTAAACTCAGTTCGAGAAGTGCAAGGGCGACAGATTGATGCACGCGCAAAAATCTGTCGCAACTGTTTTCATGTTTGCTCGAACAACGAAACGCTTCAAAAACAAGAAAAACTTTGCTATCACTTCGAAACTTGTCAATTTCTGCTAGCTGAGCCGGACAGCAACAGTCTCGCTTTCAGAAAATTTCAAGCAAAAACAGCTCTTCCACTGGTTGTCTATTTTGACCTAGAGTCAATCATTGTTCCGGTATCATCAGTTGAACAAAACCCACAGACTTCAGGGACTCGTGTGTTGGACAAACACATTCCGAGCGGTTACTGTTATGTAGCCATTTCACATGGAAGTTCAAATGTGGAGTTCTTCCATCTGTACAGAGGTGAAGATTGCATGCAAGTCTTTGTGAAGCAAATGGAGACACTGGCAAAAGATATATACGAGAAAAAGCAAAAACACAGGTACTTCACAGGAGCAGTTGGACAAGCAAAAGAGCTTGCGACTCACTGTTGGATATGCGAAACTAGTTTTTCTGCGGACAACGAAAAAGTCTTGGATCACTGCCATTTCTCAAATCAGTTTCTTGGCTGGGCTCACTCAAAGTGTAACCTACAGCGCAGAACACAGAGCTTCGTCCCTATAATCGCACACAACTTGTCAGTATATGACTTGCATCATGTTGTAAAGAGTCTTCATCACTGCAACCCTAACAATAAATTTTCAATAATACCTCAAACTGATGAGAATTATATCAGTTTTAGCTTTAAAGTTTGGATCAAAGATATTGTGAACAAAAATCAAAACGTCATACCCATATACGAAGAACTTCGCTTTATCGATTCTCTTCGCTTCATGCAATCGTCTTTAGATAAACTAGTTCAGTCTTTGCCTGAAGACAGTTTCGATATACTCGATAACCATTTTGAATACTGTGACTAAAATGATGTGAAACTTCTGCACGGTAAAGGATTCTACCCCTACTCCTACATGGACACCTTCAGAAAATTCAAGCTAAAAAAATTGCTGCCTAAGAAGTGCTGGGTCGACAAACTCAAATCACGAAAAGTGACAATAACCGAAGCTGACTACGAAAAAGCAAAGCTGATCTTCGAAAAATTTGATTGTAGAAACATGGGTGAATATCACGATCTGTACTTGACAGTCGACACCCTACAGCTCGCCTGCTGGTTTGAGTGGCTACGAGCAGTCTGTCTGGACTCGTACAGCTTGGACTGTGCTCAATATCTATCAGCACCACACTTAGCGGGCGATGCCTTTTTGAAGATATGTCAACCCGACCTGGAACTTCTCACAGATCAAAACCATCTTGATATAGCAGAAGAATTGTTGCGAGGGGGTATGTCCTCGGTATACACAAAAAGACTGTTCACGCCAAACAACAAATATCTGGAACGTTTTGATGACACGCAAAAATCAACATATGGTCTCACCATAGATGCTAATAACCTCTATGGTGGGATCATGAAGGATTTCTGCTTGGCACTCAATTGTTTCCAGACGGACACAGAAGTAACGATTGAAAAAATTTTGCAAACTCCAGACGACGCTGAATTTGGATATATCGTCTGCGCCGACTTGGACTACCCCGACTCAATTCACGATGCTCACCAAGATTTTCCAATGGCACCCACCCGAGAACCTGTAGACAGCATGTGGTTGAGTAGTTACCAGTTGGACCTTTTGGAAGAATATCATCTCCAAAAAGTTTCAAAGTGCTTCAAACACTCTTTGATAAGAAGGATTATACACTACACTATGTAACGTTGAAGATTTATGAACGAAAAGGCCTTAAAGTTTCAAAACTGCACAAGGTGCTCAAGTTCAGACAATCAAAGTGGATGGCAAAGTATATCGAACTGAACACAAGATTGCGGCAGGCAGCAACCAGCAAAATTGCTGAAAACTTCTTCAAACTCATGAACAACTCTGCTTTTGGAAAGTGTTGTGAAAGCATGCGAAATCGAGTTAACGCTTTCCTGGTCCGAGATGAACGAGCTCTCCTCAACCACACAGATAAGTTTAACATGAAATCCTTTAAAATTTTTGATGAAAACATGGCAGTCGTGACTACAGGAAAAACGAAAATAAATTGGGTGAAACCTACAATAGTTGGTGCTTCAATTCTGGATCTTTCAAAAGCATTCATGTTTCGATTTCACTACGAGAATATGAAACAGTGGTTCAAGTGTGAACTTTTATACTCTGATACGGACTCACTTACCTATGCTGTTGATTGTGATGACTTGTATGAGGAGCTAGCACGAGCAGAAGTCAACACAGAATTCGATTTCTCCAACTACCCTTCTGATAACGCATTGTACAACACAGAAAATCACATGGTAACTCTCAAATTCAAAGACGAACTGGCAGGGGTGGTAATGGAAGAGTTCTGTGGCTTGAAACCCAAAATGTATTCAATACAAACGAAGGGTATGTGTAACATTATATTTTATTAAAACAAATTACAGTTTTGAAACTAACCAAATTCATGGAAGCGTCTTTTTAATATAACAGGAACATTGAAACCTAGATTAGGAAAGCACATAGATTAAAATAGAAAATGGATTGATTGTAATGTTCTTTCAGACTGTCGGAAGAAAAGTGCAAAAGGAATAACACATGAGGGGCAAAAGCAACTAAAGCACGAGGTCTTCAAGAGAGTATTGAACAGCGGGGAAATTGTCCGCGTCAAAAATGTGACCATCAAATCAGAGAAACATGAGTTCATGACACTGGAACAAAACAGAGTTGCGCTTTCGGCCTACTGTGACAAGCGGTTTTACCTTGACCCAATAAACTCCCTACCATTTGGACATAAAAATATTAGAGAATTTGCATTTCACAATGTTATATTAATGATTGGGATTGGGAGTCAGAAAACGAAAGCGACTTGGATTCAATTTCACAACCAACCCCGGAAAATGTGATATCTGAAAACAATAGTTTTTCTCCCCCCGATCCAGGATTCAATCAGCCCGATTATTCAAAAAGCGAGCTTGATCAAGATATTGTTGACTGGAATGAACCCTACGCAATTTCCCCGCCAGCCCTTGACAATTCTTTTCTAGAATTGTAAGCAGTTGAAAGCGAAGCTAGCAATAATAGTGATATGTCTGATTTATCTTCAAGTAATAGTCTTATAATAGAACCAACACCAAAACGCAGACGTCTAGTATTATACAATTCAAGCAGTGAAGATAACTGATAACTTACATTTAGTTATAGTTGAAGTGCATGGATAAATTATAAAAAGCATTCATATAAACTAAATACAAATTAATGTAAAAATTGAAACTTTATTATAAAAAGAAGACAAATAAAAGGTTTCTCTAACGCCGTTTTATGGGGATTCCACGACGACTAAGAATAATTTCCATGGGGGAATGACTTTTAACATGGTTAGTCAAACCATTTTGCTGGGTAAAAATTTTGAAACAAATTTTACACCTTAAAACAGGGTTTTGGATAATTAGAGGGGGCGCAATAACTGCTGAATTTTCACACTGGTGGTATCGTGTGACAATTAAACGCCAAATTTTCTGATTGCTGTTTTCACATTGATATCTAAAATTGTTGGGGTGTATTTCTTCAAAATGAGTAAAAAGATCTTTAGAATTTAAAAATTTGGAGCGACACAGAAAGCAGTCCAACAAGCAAAGTTTTCGCCTTGGTGGCATTTGGAATTCGTATTCTGGTATTGGGTGTGTAGGTTCTGTATAACTGTGGGTAAAATGTTGAAATGGGCCCAGACCAAAACAAGATTAAAGTACCCTGGCGTAGACATATGACGAATTAACTTTCAAAGCGGTGGTAGTTAAAATGGTTTCAAGCCGAAAGCGGCAAACCAGTCACGCAAGTGGAGGGAAAATGGTTTCCTAAGATTAGTTTCATGCATGGCAGGGGAAATAAGGAGAAAGAATTTCAAAGTGTCCCACCCTGTAGTTTGCCCAGGAAGACACTTGTGTCCCCCCCCGTAGTGTTCACGGGAAGACACTTATGTCCCCCCCCCCCGTAGTTTGCCCAGAAAGACACATCACTACTAACGTTTATGATATTATTCGTTTTCAAAAAACTGTTCAGTTTTTGTTGTTGTTTTTGTTGTTCTTTAGAATTATTTCGTTAACAGCCAATGATTTTTAAGATGTCTGAAATTATTTGTTTTCAGAAAAGTCCTGTCTGCTGTGTAGTTAGGATAAAATAAATTTGTGTAGTTAAGGTTTTATCCAATTGCATTTTGACGTTACTAGGTGCTTTTGAATTTAGATATTAAGTTTTTTTGCCGTGAAATTTTTGTTTTTGCTAATTTTGTTTGTTTATTCTTGTAGTCTTTTTAAAGGCTGATCTCGCGAGCGCTGTAATGAGGCATGACATTATGTAATTCAATTTATGGTTTGACTGTGTAGCGATTTTTTGACATCTATTTTTGACTATCTCTTAATTTGGTTGACAGTTCAGTCAAAAGTGTAGATGAACTCGGGTCGGAACATCATGTGCGGACGCACATTAACGAGCATCCTTGTTTATTGTTAGACATAGTTCTGTTACTGGTTTGACCTAAACATTTAGTTTTCTCATGCGGCACTGACTTTTAAATCCTGTTTTGATTACACTCCAAAAAGAACTATCCATCAAAAACGCTCCAGAAATACTCCTCTTTGAGTCGTAAAAAACAGTAGAAATTGGACACATTTGCTCTCTGAACTTTTTTCGCTGTGACCTCCGTTAACCAAATTGATCTTCAAATGGGCATTAATTACATTGTAATTTTAGTACAAATACTTGCCTTCTTGCCCTTTGCGACAGCTTCGAACCCTTCAACACTCTCACACCCCACAAACTTCAACCTTGACTCGAAGAATGTGACACCGAACTCCTTCCGGAATGCAGTCTGTACGTTCTCCAGGCTGCTCTGATTGGCTGTCATTATCAATATGCTCTGCTCAATTGACACACCAATCAGAATTGCCTTCAGTTGAATCAAAGCGCTCATCATAACTGTCACTGAAGAGTCCATCTTCCTGGCCTGTAAAAATTCACGGCTGTTTTAGTCCCAAGTGAACAAAATAAATTTCATTTTAAAAAGTTCCCTATGTGGCCCCTGTTATTGAATTATAGGATCTAATCTGTTCCCCCCCCCCCCCCCCCGAGCTTAGTGAGCATAAATCTTTTATGACCCACAGGCACGCGTGCTATTTTCTTACATAGTAACGTGCTATATAACAACATATAATTTGTAACTGGGGGTCAAAAACACGGGGGGGGGGGGGGGGGGGGTGGGGGTGTCGAAACAGAATAGATCCAAATTATATTGGGAGGGATGAATGTCCTTAGGACTGCTATGATTTTGTACTATGAAAAAATTAAAATTGATTCTTTTGTTACGCTTGTTTTGTTGCTATGAAAGGTTTTTCCGGAAGTGAACTACTTCCGTCAGGTTTTGATGTGATTGTCTTTTTCCTCCTGCAATTGCCGGGCTTTTAACGAAAAGTCACAACTTCCTGGATAAACCCTGATGAACCTCGATCAGATGCCCAGATTAACATCGTTTTTTTTACATTTCTATTATGGTACTTTTAAGGTAACTTTTACCATAAATTAACCTTAACATAAAACTACCTAAACTTTTTAAGTGTGCAATCCTAAATTTTGTATGGATGGTCCGATCTTAAACGCGAACCTGGACCTGGTTTCTACCCTTGATAATTCTGACCTCTTTTAACGCCATTCTCTGGAAGTATATCATGAATCCACAGTCTCCAGTGATGCAGGAGACGTCCTTTTCTTCAATCAACCAGCGAATGGATTTGATGAATCGTTCCTTCACGTCATCCGGGAGGTTTCCACTCTGACATAGCTCAAACGTCAGCCCTGGCACAACCTGTAATCTCACATCAAAATGTCTGAGAACAATTTTGTCTATATAGTCATAAACAATACTAAACCATCTATTTTTAATATCAGTTGACACTAGGAAGACAATGGTTAGTTCAGGGCGACTAAGTTGAACAAATCACATTTCAGCTAATCTTCATAGCAGATCTAATTTGATCACGCACGCTTTTCTCAACTGCATTTTAGTTATTTTTCATCAGCGTCTGTGCAAGTTATTTACAACTTTTGATAGTTAAAACCTTATGTATTTTCAGTATTGTTTGATTCATCTGAGAAATGGAAACTTCAAAGCGCAGCAGGAGAAACGACTTCCTCTTCAGCTCTCTTTGTGCACAGTTTCTGATTGTGCATTTCTGTTTGAAAAATTGAATAATATTCCGTCTTCTCAGATTTGCTGTCTACATTTTGTCGCCTTTGAAGTGAAGTTAAGTTATTTTATAAGTCCTCAATTACGAATTTGGTACAAATTAGTTTTTAAAATGACGTAACGATTTCTAAAACGATTCAAAATTTCACTCTGGATCTGGAAACAAGATTTAAAACTCCACAAATTGAAAAAAGACGCTGTCAGAAGACCCCGGAACCGACTCCAAGAAGATATTCAGTTAGCCCCAGCCAACTGCTCTCCAAACAAAATATACGTCTACTCAATTAATACTATATTCTCGGGTCAAACGGCAAAATGGCAACAATTCTGCTCTAGAGTTCAGAACTAAAAAAGTGGCGGAGACACAGCGAGAAGTCCCTTTTCGACAGAAAAAAAAAACAAATGAAAACTAAAAGTAATTCAGAAAAAAATGCAAAAATGCTCTATATGTGAAATCAACTTTTTATCGCCTATCATGGCAAATGCCTTAAATTGGTTGCCTATTTTTCTTGCAGTGATTCGTGTTTACGTCAACGCTTATTGTCCAATTAGTAGTTCTAAACGAACATACTGAACAACTAAAGAGGCGGTCAGCATATCTCAATATGTCGGTTGGTTATATGCATATAGAGTGGGCAGGCTAGGTAGACTCCATACATTTTAACAATCATGGGGCGTAGCTTAAGCATCTTAGAATGCGTGGAACAAACGTTCACTTAGCCGCCAAGGAACTGCACTCAATATTGATAGAGGAGACCTTGGAACATTTAAATCTGATATCTGACCAACCTGTTAACAGCAAGTGTAAACTGTTGCAACGTTCTTCAAAAAATTAATAATTTTGGTTTCTATCAGAAATTGAAGCAATTCGTTTGATTATAAAATTTTCCTCAGAATAATTTTGAGGCTTTGGTTCTCACCTGTGGAAATCAATTTTATTTATTCAAAGATTGATAAGTACTAGAATGCATTCAAGTCTGATAAGTTTTTCCTCTAAGAACACAATTCGGTTTAAAACACAGCCCATGAAGTGATACTAGCTCGTGCAAAATACTTCGTTTTACCCGTCCTATAACATTTATATCCAAAACCAAAACTCGCGAAAGTAGAATATGAGTTCAAGCATCTTCTATTGACAATTTATCACAAAACAAAACAAGTTAAGACGAAATTAATTTAAAAACAATTCCGCTATAAATGCGTAATAATGCAGTTTCTATTGCCTGCTAGAAAAGAGTAACGGCTAAGAATATTCAAATATAAACAGGCAATTAATGGCAATTGTTATAGCCCTTACAACCTGAAGCATTTTTTTAGAATTAAAAAAACATAGCAGACAATTTTCATTGTCCAGAGAATTTTCATTGACTAAACAAAAAACTAGACCTAGAACGGACTATAAGTGAATTGCGGAAACCATTTCTAAAAAAATCAGATAAAAGAAACAAAAAAACAGTTAATCAATGTCAAAATGCCACTAGCGAGAACAAAAAACCACTAGCGAGAAATTTGAAACTGATTCTAACAAAAACATTAGGCCTAGAATGAACTATGAATGGATTGGAAAACCATTTAGGAAAAAAATGCAATCAACAAAATCGAAAACACTGAAAATCAAAGTGAAATTGCCGCATGTAACAAAAAACCACTAGCGAGAAAGCGAAATTTCGTTCAAACACCGTTTTCTCACTCTGCTTTAAAATTAGGGCGAAAAAATATCACGCCGCAAAGCCACTCGCTTTTTCGCTTCATTTCGGCTTTGCCACATGTTTCGGCGTGACCAAAATCACTTATCCAATTTGACTTCAAAAATCATGAAAATATGTGAACAGATCTTAAAAAAAAACAGCGCCCCAATACAATTCATATTCTTTGAATTGTAATATTGCATTTGTTCCGGGCATTAGGTTTTGTAAAATTATGTAGGCAAGCAGAAAAATTTGTTTTGGCCTTATTATTGGACATGGAGAGTTTTTGATAGTGTGGGTGCACAAATTGAGCTATGTGAATGTTCTGGACTTGAGTCACTTTAGATAGAAATCTAGTTTCAGTTGACTAATGAGCTGCAGCAATTTCTTTAAGAAATATGAGCTAACGACGGATTTTCGTGTGCTCATGTACAAATTGAGAGTAGAAAAAGGAGGCTCGGTAATGTGCATTTGCACATTAAGTTCCGATCTTGCTCATCTACATTTTTCACTTAATTGTCTACCAAATGAGGAAGAGATTAAAAAAATTAACGTTTCAACATATCATTCAACAAACTACTAAATGAAAAAAAAACATTAGCGCCTATGAGATTTGTGACTACCATAATATGAATACAAGAAAAGACGGCAATGAGCAAATGAGCCAAAATGCAAAATTTAATAAAACATTGCTTTTTTTAAAAGAAAGAAATTCAAAGTGATTAGAAACATTATGCATCAAATGAAATCTTTGAGAGGTTCTTTTATACCTCCATAGAGAGCGTTTGAGACCGTTCATTATCCAGGATATTGAATACAAAAAGAACGACCAATACAGGCGAAATAAAAAAAATTGCACAAAAAAGTTGCACGAAAAAAATTGCACGAAAATTATGTCCAAGCTATTTAAACATTAAACTGTTCACTCAAACCTTTAACAATTTTCAACTTCACTTTTTCAAATAACAACATTTTGATTCAAATGGCAGCCATTATTGTGATACTGTGAAAAGAAAACAAAAACCCACAAAAGAGGGGCAAATATGCAAAATTCACGAATACTTTATGAAAACTGGTGGTACCAAGAACAATGTCCATTTGAGGAAAACAAAACCGTTAAAAGTGTAGTTTAGTAGATGAAGGATGTGATGCGTTTCTGGAGATGCTAAGCTACAAATTAACAGAAATAAGATTGGCAATTCTCAAAAATTTATTGTTTTCCATGAAAAACAAATCTTTTCAATGTTTAAACTTCTTGGAAAACTTATTGCGACTTTTATTGGTGTTGTTAAATCATAAGACTCTAAAATAACATTAAATACAGGCTGAACTAAAAAATTTCACACACAACTTTACGAAAAAAATTGTACTATAGGTTATCGGTAATCTCCTCAGGTCAAGTTAAAGACTGACTTTTTGAGATTTTCGAGTACACTCTATCTGGTTTTCTGTTTTTTAACCTCCTCCTTTTTCATTCCGGGCATGGGAGCGGCAGTTGTCGAGTTAGATTAGTAATATAAAAGAATTGAGCAGAGCGATAAGAAAAAAATAGGCTCAAAAAGCTCTCTCCAAAAAAAAACAAAATGAAACGAAACAAAGCACTCAATCAATTATACTATATTTCAAAATTAAATATCCGAAATCCTGCATTTTCATATGATGACAAATTTTTCTCAAATAAAAACTTTCTGACTAATTTTTGCTGGTTCACAGCGCGCATTGATTCTACAACTGACCTTAGACCAAAAATCCCGGAAAAAATCAATATATCACTATACTACTACGACTTATTGGAAAACTGATTTATAGAGCAAATAGAACCTGTTGCTCAGATATGCGGCAGATGTTGTGAAAACGATCAGAATCATTAGAAATTAATTATTTATGAAATGATCAGAGTCATATTTAATATCCCTAAGTCAGTACCATTGAAGGATTGTGAGAATTTTGATTGTGTATATGTGTCACCAGACTTAACTAAAGCTGAGAGAGTACAGCAGTACAATTTGCGATTGCAGAAACGTCAACTTGAAACTCTAAATCCTGAAAACATATACAAAATTCTTCGTGGTCGTGTACAACAGGAGAATTGACAGACATAATTCTCCTATCAAATTTCGATCTTCCTTCTTAACTTTCAGAGCATTCTATCAATTGAGAGAAGACTAAGCTTTTGCAAGCTCTTAAACTTAGTTTCACCCGCTGTTGTCTGTCTGACAGACAACAGTGGATAAAACTATTGTCACTATAAAAGCGTACGAACATGTCATTAGGGGAGGGGGAAAGAGAAAAAACATAGTTTTGAAAACCTCAACCTGGCATGTCCGTAAGGTTGACTTTTATGTAAAAAATGATTAGTTTTTTGAAGTTATACCTCCTTAAGTGACTTCATTTTAGTGAAATTGTGTGACCACAAAGCGACTCAAAGATGAATTTTTTTTACTTTGCAGTCATTGTTTTATTTCATGCAGAGGTGAGATATCTAGCAGCACAAATTTCATGAAACTCATTCAATTTAAAATTTTGCGCATTGTTACACAAAGCCTTGTTTAAAAAGGACACAATAAAAAGCTCAGGTACATAGAAATCGGGTATACTTACATGGTTTTGGTCAGGCTTTGTCTCAGTGTTTATCATGGAACTTGAGCAGCTAGAAATTGACATTCACCCATTTTTTCGCGCGATTTGTCTACAACTTTTTTTGTTTTACGCCCGCGCTCTTTATCATTTATCATGTGTCCATTTTTAGGAGAATATAATATTACAGACCGCAAGAATTCAATAGTGCACGATAGTTTTGTGTGTGCGAGAAGCCATCGAATGATCAATGAGGAAAGGTTACCTTATAAAAGACGGGGTATCCAAAAGTGTCTGCACAGTCGATGTCCCCAGGGGCCGCTGGGTAATCATAGTCCAATCTGATCACGCCCAGACGAGGTACTTTCTTCTTGTTTGGGAAATCGTGCACGTCAGCTGCGCTCATCATCAGCTCGCTTATGCCCCCTATTCAAGACCTGATGACAATCATGTATGCAACCCAGGAACCCAGGTTGATTTAGCGCTTATTCACAGCCTATTCTTGCACGAATAGCATTGCAAGGGTCCAGTCTATTAGCTTAGACCCCCCCCCCCCCCCCCCTCATTACGCTACTCACGGCTTTTTAGATTTAAATTTTCAGCCCTTTGCGAAAAATATTTTCAGAACAACCTACACAATATTCTGTACCAAACATTATAATGGAAAGCGCTGAATTTATTCTGCAAAAATTCTGAATGAGCCGAATTAAGGCCGAATCTCAATTTGAGCGCAAATATAGCTAACCGCGCTTATTTTTTCGGGAATACTTTCTGCACTTTTAAGAATTTCATCGCTAATTCAGATCTTCTCCCATTTACTTTTCAGAATTTTCAGGGAAATATACTAATTGCAGATTTCTTTCTCAAATCAAATATTTCAGGTCTTCCTTGACAAATTTCAAATCGAATCTGAAATTCGAATCTGTTTTGATTCCCAGTGTCTCCGCAATTACATTTTTTTGTTGTTTTATAGTAAGAGTTATTATGTCAAAACTAAAATTTACTTCAGTGCTACAATTCAAAGTTTTCATTGAGAGTTGTCAATACTTGACCGAGAATAGGCAATTCTTGGATAAAATTCAAAATAATGAGCCATTGTTCTAACAATCCTTGGCGAAAAGAAGGTTGCCTTTTGGGACAAAAGAAAGGAATTTGTATTATTGGCTGGTTATTGAAACCTAACTGATCCAGAGAGAAAGTGAACTTCATTTCTAAAATTAAAGAGCTAATTTCTAACAAAATTTGGTTTGAACAAAACCCAAGAAGGTTGCCTTTTGGGACAAAAGAAAGGAATTTGTATTATTGGCTGGTTATTGAAACCTAACTGATCCAGAGAGAAAGTGAACTTCATTTCTAAAATTAAAGAGCTAATTTCTAACAAAATTTGGTTTGAACAAAACCCAAGTGAAAGATCTTCATTAAATTTTTTTTTATACAAATGATTGTCTTTATTTCTTTGTGAGTTATGTGACTTAAAGATACACAACTTCTTGTTTGTGCTGTTTTTTCTACTTTTCTTAAAAGAACCTTTTCACTGTTGCAAAAAAATTTGCGCTAATGTTTATGGAAAAGCTGGAATTAAAATTGCCTTCCTTATTTAGAGAACAAGTTCTTTCATCTCTTTTTTCCCGTTTCAATTCATATTTCATTTGTTTGGTCACAAATTTGACATTTCTTTTTGAATAAATGCTGCATGCGTTTTATATGTTTCAATCCCTCACGCGAGCCCAGCCCAATTTTTATTTGTTTATTTATTTTTTATCTACTTTTCCCACTCTCAATATTTATTACTTCTTGAATAATTTTTCTTAATAAATGACTTTTTTACTTTGAATAAAAATTTATTGATATCTTACCACGCATAGAAATACACGAAATAATCAATTTCTACGAGGCTAGCCAAGAACACCAAGAAAAAGAGTAAAAGCAAGCAGAGCCAGCAGAAGCCCTTCCCGGCGCTTGGAGTGGCTCCCAGCAACAAAAGCAATCAATTGGTTTTAAAGGTAAAGCTCTGAAAAAACAGGAGCATAAACTCATCTTTCCGAAATCACGAACTTTCTATTTTACGTATTGATGCCTTTTATATTGACTGAACTTGATTGTACATACATTAATAACAATAAGCTGCATGAGTTTTATATGTTGTTCTCTGTAGTTTTTGCAATTAATTTTTTTTTCGACGACCAGTCGATAATCGATGGTCGATTGTTTCCGCTGATTCATTCTTGATTTACTTTTAATAATTGATATTATTGCGAGGTATTGTAATTTGACTAAAAGCTAAAATTTGGAGACTTCTGTTTTTCTGCAGTTTGTGTCTAGAATATTTTGAGCAAAAAAGAGCTGAAGTTTCAAAGGAATAATAAATGCCGCATAATATTTGTTTAGCACTATATGCGTATTTTATTGGCGGAATTTATATCAGTTCAATTGATTTAATGAATTCAAAGAAAACAATGCTTTTAGGCGTTTCTCAGTTGTTCCTTAACTTGCAAGTCATAGAATTGTTAAAAACTTTGTCGTTTCTTTGCCCTGTTGACGTTATGCAAGAATAACTTTTAAAACAGACAAATTGTAAATTAAGCAAAAAAAAACTTTTAACTTATCTAATTTTTCTGATTGACTGGACGAATGAATTATTCACCGAGGTTGCCCTTCCATTTTTAATATATTTGGACATAAATTCCTTAACTAAATTTATAAACCACTGCTAAAATTAAGAAAGGTAGATTTGTCACCAAAAACATGTTGCCATGAAAAAATTACGAAAATTTAATTGCCAAAAACAAAATTTCAAATAGTTTTCTCCTTGTATAACAAATTTTCAAAAGTTTAACAGATTTATTAGATTGTGATAATTATGAGGCTGGTCATAGCTCTCGTGTCAAAACCATCAATTATGCACTTGTTTGATGTAATGGGTTCATGGAATCGTTTTTACATGAAAGCAGGCAAAAATTAACCATTTTTAGTGAAAAAAGTATGCTGAAAAATTTTGTTTCCATATTCATTTTAAGTATATTTACAGTTTATTTTGTGGCGTTCGGTTTTATTTGGTCGGGAATTGTTAAAGCCCAAATTGGAAGATATACTTTGTTTTGACCGTGCGTGCTCTAATGTTAGTTTTCTTGTCGAAAAACTTATCTCCAAAAGTTAGAAAACATAATGAAACTCATGAACAAAATGTAACCAAAAAAAGGTATTCAATACTTACTGCGAAGACTTTAAATTTCAAAAAAATCATGATTTTGTTCACAGGAATCCCACTTTCAGCAACTTTATTCCATAATGACAAAAAGTCAATTATTTCTTGTGCTCCTTGAATTCTATTTTGAGTAGGTAGATTTTATTTTTAACCCTTGAGTAAAAATTTAACATTCAGATCAGATATAACATTCAAAATTTATTCAGAAAATTAAAGGATTTGTCAAATCTCAAATGTGGGAATATGTGTTAAACCCCTCCAAAAATTTAAAACTTTTTCCAGATTGATGGATTTTAAGTGTTGTCACAGATGCTTTCTTAACATTTTTTTGGAGTTTGCAATACACCTACTGCTCTTATTTCAATTGAAATAGGTGTTTCTAAATTCGGCATTCTTCTGCCATTGCAAATAATAGCCGTATACGAGAATCGAGAACTTCTATAGCGCGAGGGAAGGGAGGTGGCTGCAGTTGGAGGGTACAAAACTATTTCTCGAGAAAATTCTCCATCCGGGAACTAATTTTAATGGACTTATCCGTGCCAACGTTACAGATTGAAAAAATTTAAAGATTTATTAGCTAAAGATATATTACATGATTGACATGCGAAAAATTTTAGTTCCCAATCTTGGATGTCATCTTCAATTTTGTTCAATTTTCATGAGAATCATAGATGACCATAGTACAATTGAGTTCATCAGTTGAAGACCAGTGGATGTTATAATCAGTTTCTATAGGTGGGAGATTTTAACTCTTGACATCTCATTGACAGATCAATACCAAAGTGATAACGCCGAGACAAAAGTACGTTAACAACCAAATTTTATTTTTGTGGCCATTTGTTAATAGCACAACATTTCCGTTTGTCAGGTGTGTTCTTTTTCCATAAATTTTAACAAAAACCTCTAAGTTCCTTGATATTCTTTCAAAATCATCATATCGTTCTTCTTATTTAGGTTAGTTTGTGGGACTAGATGCTTCAAATCTATCGGGTTGCTTTTATTTCCTGTAAATATTGAGCTCTAGAAGATTGTCGTTGCTCTGCAGATGATCTTGCAGCACAACATTCTTTCTGATGTTATGGTCTCTCATCCGTGTTTTGAACTTGTGGTTCCTCTTGAGATATGGTCTCCCCGACTGTTGGTTCAGTTTTTGCAATCGTTGCTCACGAATATTGTGTAATTTGAGTGATAAGATTGTACGCGAGAATTTGTCAAGCTTTTACTGAGATTGAAAACAACCATAACTGTCTTCGTCTTATCATTTCCCACGAAGACCGCAGGCTCCAAGAAGCCGAAATCAGCTATTACTAGTAGTATCACTCTGTGTCTCACTCTGAACTGCTCTTTCAGCTAGTCCATTAACTCTACTCCGTTAGTTCGAGAGATTCCATTTTCCGACTAAGGCACAACACTGTTTGAGATCACCACCTACAATGTGCTGACTAATATTTTTGTGAAGGCCTTTATTTCTATTTCACCGGGTGACTTGCTCATTAACATAACCTCGGTCAATGTGAAGCTGATAGTAATCACTGGACTCTGGCCACAGAGAGACTTTTTTGCTTGCATGAGTTTTTGAATCGTCAATTTTACCTTTATTGACGAAGGTGGGACTTATTGAGTAGTGCCAAGTTGCCATTTTGACACATGATTGAGTTAAATTTTCCCCAGAATGTGTCACATGTGCTTTTTTGTCAGAAGCAAATATCAAAAGATGATTCCATTGTGTGTGGTTAGAGCCATTTTCCGTTGTTCGAATCCTTCTTCTGGTTGTGAACATTATTTCAGGTCTTCATTCGTTTTCTATGTCATGGAATAGTCTTTTTGTGTTCCGTTCTGATTTCTGCTTATATCACCAAATCATTCTGAGTGAAGAAAATGTTATAAAAAAATGAAGCTTTTCTTCGCTGAAGTCCATTTTTCTCCAAGCATCTCCATGGGGTATCTGCTCTCCAGATGTGTACTTCAACTCAAAGTCGAAGCCCATCAAAGCTATGGCCCTTCTTTTAGTTTGATCTTACGCTGTTGTTGGGATCTTTTTGTCTACCAAGGGATATTTGAGTGGTTTGTGGTGCTTTTGTAAGGTAAATTGACTTCGAAGAAGTTGCTTCAATCTTGTAACCACAAAGGCAAATTGAAAGAGAATAGCTAGTGCATCTTGCTCTATTTTTGATTAGTGCTGCGCCGCTGGAGAAAGTTTTCTTGAGACATCTATCACTGGATGTCTGATTGCGAAAGAACCCCGCAGGTTGCTTTTTCAGAGGCGTCAGTAGTAGCGGTCAAGTTCACATGTTATGATTTGACTCAAAACTCACTAAACCGAATTTGGACTCCGATGAAAATTTCAGCCAGTCATGATTTGAACTACGTCATCAGTTTTTTGCTAATGACGTGAAGTTAGTATCTTTTCGGTTTGAGCGTCCGCCCCGGGCTTAGAAGGTGCATACTTTTTGCAAACCCCAAGGTGCACGCGTAATAGTTATATATTGTGGTTTACTGTGTAATAACACGTATCTTATATCGGGAAGATGGATAACGTATTGGATGGGGGGGGCACAAAATGGAGAAGTGGTGATCAAAAAATTTATATTGCAAGTCCAGCGTTTGACCTCGATTTGTTGTAATTGAAAGTAACCAAAAGCCATCTTTGCTTTTTTTAATGAAAAAATAAGAGAACAAACCTCGCGTTTTTTGGGTTAATTGAGTTTTCGAAAAAATGGAAGATAATAATGCTAATTCAGAAAGACCAGTTAATAATTTATGCACCAAACAACACTATTACTTTTAAACCCAAACAAGTATATGAAAAAGTTGAATTATCAGACGTCCTAAAACAAATTTGTCGCCTTTTCTTTTTCTTCCCTAATTGTTTGAAACGAATGCATTTATAAGCTTACCTTCATATACGTTTGAATGTAAAGTTTTTGTATTAATAGCAAAGCAGCTCCAAACAAAACAGGAAACGCTCGAGTATAATAGAGAGCAGTTTTTTCTCTTTGACTGAAAGCACAAAATTACGATTATATTGGCGCCTAATTTCTGTTTCTCCTTCAAAAACTTAATGAAGGTATGTTTAAAAGCAAAATACAAAATAATCAATTTTTGCAATAGCTGATCCAAAAAATGTTTATTTTCTACTTTTCTCAAAAGGCCTTACTCCGAAATATACAAACAAGTTGGTAAAAATGAGAACGACTTGTAAACATCCTTGAGAATGTATTCCCGCTACCCAGAAATGAATTATCTACTTCCGCTATGTAAAAATATTAAAATGTCGGCTCGTCATATTTTCTACATGAGCTCAAATAAGACCATTAATCTCGTAACGGTCAGTTGAAGTGATCAAATTAAGTGGATGAACTATTTAGATTTTTATTATCAGAGAACTGACCGAAATTCGCAAAGAAATTTGTTTTGTAATATTTACTGTGGTCCAATTCAAGCCTATCAAGACCCTGTGAAAAACCTAAGGAATCTTAGTCGAAAAAAGACACTTATCTTGCATGATTCTTGAAAGATTATAGATAAGAATACCAGTCTTGCAACACTTGTAAGATCTTACAAACTAAACATCCTTTTGCCCGACACTGCAGGATAATCGTACATTTTACAAGATCTTGAAAGATAGCCGTCGGGATTGGACTAAAACACGCTGACCAAGCCTGAACTGTAAATAGGCGATTTAATCTCAAGAAGCGATTTCACCATTCCATATATGATAATTTGATAGGTCCGGTCCGTTTTCTTTCTTTTGTTGAACGATGTTGATGATGTTGATTGTCACGGATCCGCTCATCAACGCCAAATGGTGAGTGCGCCTCACCACAATATGTACTGAAAGTTAGTACTGACAGGTAGTACTAACAGTTAGTGCTGACCGTACTGACTAAGTGAACCAAAGTTTTCTGTCAATGGTCATCATAGCGAACCTAAAAACTACATGTCGTTCATATGAGCATTTTTTACTCAGAATTGAATACCAGCAGTCTTTTGATTACATGAAAGGCAAATAAAGAAGCATAATTCTCAACTTACTCTCTCAATTTTTTTTGAGAAACGAACCAGGGAAAAAAATGTGAGAAGTATTGACTAAAAGTTACCTTTATAAATTATGTTCTGTGCTTCTGTTCATCAAAACATCTGAAAGAGAAATCCACGAACAAACAAAACTGCAAAAGTTCTGCGGAGAACCTTAAATAAACGGGAATTATTGAAATCCGAAGCTAGACGGAGCTAGCATTGACATGAAATCTGATTAAAAAAATGTGAATAGCGATGCAACAAACAATGTTTGCGTAGAAGTCAAAATTGCTATACAAAAACTCTTTGCTATCAAAAACCTCTAAGGCTACTTTTGTCTTTTGTCACTTGCTCTTTTCTCAGATCAGTTCCTCTTTCACAGAACATGAGATGTTTTGTGAGAGAACAGCTGCTTTTTTCTTGAGTATCGTTCATAATTAGCTTCTTAATTTTAATAAATCTTCTTAACCATTATAGTGTTTCATTTATGAAAAAGATTTGAAAATGTGAGATAGAAAACGTCTTAAATTAAGATCGAATAATACCCCTTTGCGATCGGTTTTCCGTCAAAAAAGAAGAGGCCTGCGAAATACAGGTTGAATTATCGATATTAATTGCAGCAAAAAAATTGTTAATGATGTTATCATAAAATTGGACAAGGACAAAACAATTCCAGTTCGTTTTGCAGTTGCAGTGATTGTTGGGGCTTTCTGTCGGGTGCAGAACGTTTGTGTGGTGAAAATATTTGAGTTTTCAAAGACTGCCCACCCAAAAAAAGAGGAAACAAACATAGACTTTGACAGTAGTATGATTTCAACATTTGATGATGGCTCCAGTAT
Source organism: Convolutriloba macropyga (assembly GCF_964194025.1). Lineage (NCBI taxonomy): Eukaryota > Metazoa > Xenacoelomorpha > Acoela > Convolutidae > Convolutriloba > Convolutriloba macropyga. The sequence continues at coordinate 22,778,345 of NC_134480.1, forward strand.
TCCCTATGATTGTTTTGAACCTGCTATAGAAGATCCATAACAGGTGTGAAAATTCAAAATACTAATTGACTATAAATGCAAAAAAAAACGAAATATTTATCTTACATGATGAGTTTATCAAGAAGTTTAGCGAATCTGTTAGTGTTGCCTTATCAGAATTCAGCAATCTGGTGGTGAAGTTGAGAAGATAAAATATTAACAAACAAGCTTGTACTTTGTGAGCTGCAACCCTTGAAATATCGGCTTGCTAATAGTGAAAAATCGGCTAGCAAATTGGATTGATAGTAGTGAGAAATCGGCTAACGAATTGGCTTGCTAAAATTGGTTTCTTTGTATCTGTAAATTTAGCCAGACTTACTACATTTGTCAACCAATCTAATCATTATTTATAATTTCATTGGATAATAAATACTAAAAACTAAAATTTAAATACTATAAAGTACTATTAATCTGGTACATTCTCTCTGTAAAACTGGTTGTTCTTCCTCCCCGTATACCGACTTCAATCATTCTCTAAGGGAAGAAGCACTCAAAATATGTTTGTCAACATTTATTTTTGGTATGTTGTGTTATTTCCAAGACTTGCTCAATTTAACATTCTAAAAATCTCAAATTTGAAATCTTAATTGCGAAAAATACTTTTGCAATTTCAACAAAATTTTTTCACCGATTTTCAAGATTGCATTGATGAAGTTACATTCAAGCACTAAATAAAACCAAACTTCTGTTTCAACTTAGATAAAATGCCACCTCTCAGTGATCAGTTATCCATCAGAAAATGCATATAAACTGTACGTTCAAAAAATCGAAAAATAACTGCAAGAAAAATTATCAGCGATATTCGCAAAAAAACTAGCCAATAACAAAACAACTCCATGTGACTTAGCAGCTCAAGTTCTTTCGCGCCTTCTTTGCGATTGGAAAAATTCAAAGCTATTTCAACAGAAAAACCAAACATTCGAGCGCCGTATTCCAAGCTATTGGAACGGAAAAACCAATTATTGGAGTGATTGGAAGCGCTGTGGTTGAATTAGGAAAGACAAAACAATTCCTGATGGCTGATTCATATGGGAGATCAGGCATGAAAGAAACATTTAAAACACTCGATGATTACTTCAATAAAAACCGATAAATTTTACTTTAAAAAACGCTACTGACAACGTTTTTTGAAACTAAAAAATTGCTAGCAGTTACAATTTATCAACTATTTCAACACGAACATTGTCATTACTATTTTGTAATCTTTTCAGGTTTTGAGTTGTTGAGGGGTAATTATTCAGCGACCAAAAATGGAAATTGGAATCAGTCCGAATTCTTTTTAAGCAGCAAACCCTCGGCTACAAGATTCCCACCGAAGCAACAGCATGATTAACCTTAAAAGAAGCGTGTTCTCATGAAGCGTGAAAACATACTTTTTGTGTACAGATGAAACAAATGTCAAAAGCATCGTTTTGATCTTCCAAGGTAGGAAACAGTTGTCCTAAAGACAACAATGGTTGATATAGAAAACGTACTTAATTCTCATACGCTGACAGTTGCAGCAGACGTCCCAGACAAATAGAAACACATCAAACCCAACCGTTTCTTTTCTTCAAAGGATTTTGGACTCAGATCTGCCAGGAGACTGAACATCAAAAAAACCAGAGACCGTCAAATCTTAGAAGAGCAAGAATCAAATATGGAAGCCTTTTTCCCAAAGTACTTTACCGCACTGACGAACAGATGAGATCGGTCAGGGAATATCCGTTTACTGAAAACGGCAACCTAGAAGGGGTACTGAAGAACTTGAAGCCACGAGGAACTTGGTCTCTAGGTTGAGTAGTGGATACGTCGCCCAGAAAGAACTGCCCCTTAGGAGTTGACAAAATTAAAATAACTGGCTTCATCTACGCCCGCCCTGCAACCATGCTTTCACGTGTTTTGCTTCAGTAGAGACGTTTGTTCGTCATTGTTTGGCTACAGGAATATCTAATTTTACTACCCCTAGACAAATTTTATTTTCGATTTGAATTCCCGAACTTTGATCTTGCATGCGTCAAATCCAAGATAGCGATTGGCCAATGTTCCAAATGCTAAAAACTCAACCACCAAAAAATCCGCAACTCCTGCATCGAACAGTAGCTCTCTGCATATAGAGACTGAACAACTTACACTTTTTGTCAACCATTCTAATCCATGTTTATATTTTATTGGACACTAAATACTAATTACTAAAATCTGAAAACTTTAAATCACTATTAATCTGGTAGATTCTCTCTGTAAAATTGGTTGTTCTTCCTCCCCGTAAGCCGACTTCAATCATTCTCTGAGGGAAGAAACACTTAAAATATGTTTGTCAACACTTATTTTTGGTATGTTTTGTTACTGCCAAGAATTGCTCAATTTAACAGTCTAAAGATTGCAAATTTGAACGTTAAGTTTAGGACAGAGAACTTAATTGCGACAATTACCTTTACAATTTCAAAAAACCTTTTAACCGATATACAAGATTGCGTTTTGGAAATTACATTCAAGCAGTAAAAATACCAAACCTTTGATTTAAATTTGGATAAATTGCCAACCCTTAGTGATCAGTTATCCATCAAAAAATCCATCTAAACTGTCTGTTCAAAAAATCGAAAAAATAGCTGCAACAGAAGTTATCAGCGCTGTTAGCAGAAAGAACTAGTCAATGACAAAACAACTCCGGGTGATTCAGCAGGTCAACTGTTTTCGCACCTTTTTCATGATTGGTAACACTTCTTCATAGTTCTTTCCTGATGCATATGGGGTATTAACCAAGAAGGAAACATTGAAAATTCTTGATCATTAATGCATCAAAAAGCTGATAACTGTTTCTTTATAAAAAGGTACTCACAACGTTTTTTGTTAAAAAAACTATTAATTAAAAATTACCAATTGTTTCAACACGAAAATTATAACTACTAATTGCTTATCATTGCAGGTTTTGTGACTGTTGTTGGGTCACTTTTTAGCGACGAAAACGGGATACCTAATTTTGTCCGAACTATTTTTAAACAACAAACCTTTGAATACAAAGGGCCCAGCAAAGGAACAGCATGAATTTACCTTAAAATAAACGTTTTCTCATGAAGATTGAGAACGTATGATTTGGTGAACACATTAACAAAAAATCAAAAGCGTCATTCTGATCTTCCCTGGAACGAAATAGTTGTCCTTAGGACAATAACGGTTGAGACAGAAATTGCACTTGATTGTCAGCTCTTGACAGTTGTAGCTGACGTAGCAGACAAATAGAAGTCAATCAAACCCAGCCGTTTCATTTTGGTTCAAACATTTTCGGCTCACTTCCTCGAGGAGGGTTCACATAAAAAAACAGAGAACTTCGAATTGTAGAAGTGCAAGAAACATAAACCGCGTTGGCGATCAGAAAAAATTGATCATAGAAGACTCGTTTGCTGAAAACAGTACCTGAAATGGGTACTGAAGAACTTGACGCCAAGTGGATTATGGTCGCTTTTGCGAGTCATGGATCCCTCGTCCAAATTAACAGCTGCTTAGGAGTTGGAAAGAAGAAAACTACTTGCTGCATCTACGCCCGCCCTGCACCCTTGGTTTCACGTGTTTTGCTTCAGTAGAAACGTTTGTTCATCATTGTTTTGCTACAGGAATATAATTGAACCGAACTACCCCTACACATTTTATTTTTTTTCCAATTCGGGAACATTGATCTTGTGGGCTTCAATTCCAAGATAGCGATTGGCCAAGGTTCCAAATGCTAAAAAATCATGAACAAATTACACTTTTGGTCAACCATTCTAATCGTTATTTTTTTATTTTATTGGATACTAAATAATAAAGTCTAAAAATTATAAAAAAAAGTATTTATCTGGTGTATTCTTGCTGTAAAATTAGTTGTTCTTCCTCCCCGTTACTCTTCAATAGGAGCATCATTCTCTAAGGGAAGAAGCACTAACAATATATTCTTCAACATTCATTTTTTGTATGTTTTGTTACTTCCAAGAATTGTTCAATTTAACAGTCTAAACATCTCCAATGTGAACATTGAGTTAAGGACAGAGTACTTAATTGCCAAAATTACCGTTACATTTTCAACAATTTTTTTGGACCGGTTTAAAAGATTGAGTTGATAAAAATACATTTAAGCAGTAAAAAATACTAAATACCTGATTTAAACTTGGATAAAATGCCTCCTCTGAGTGATCAGTTATCCATCAGAAAATGTATATCAAGTGTCTGTTCAAGAAATTTAAAAATAGCTGCAAAATAAGTTATCAGTGGTATGATGATTGAGAACGTACGTTTTGGTGAACACATAAATCGAAAATCAAAAGCATCATTCTGATCTTCCCAGGTACGAAATAATTGTGCTTAGGACAATAATGGTTGAGACAGAAAACGTACTTGGTTTTCAGCTCTTGACAGATGTAGCAGAAGTAGCAGACAAATAGAAGTCAATCAACTCCAGCCGTTTGATTTTGGTTCAAACAATTTTCGGCTCACTTCCTCGAGAAGACTTCACATAAAAAATACAGAGACCTCCAAATCTTAGTAGAGCAAGAAACAAATACCGCATTGACGAATAGAGGAATATGATCCGAGAAAACCCGTTTGCTGAAAACAGCAACCTGGATTGGGTACTGAAGAACTTGTCGCTACGTTGAATATGGTCTCTTTTACCTGCCGTGTATACCTCGCCCAAATAAATGGCTGCCTAAGAGTTGGACAAATGAAAACGACTTGCTGCTTCTACGCCCGCACTGCAACAATGCATTTCATGTGTTTTGGTTCAGTAGAGTAGTTTGTTCGTCATTGTTTTGCTGCAGGTATATAGTTAAGTCGGACTACCCCTAGGCAATTTTGTTTTCGATTCCCATTCCCAACTTTTGATCTTGTGTGTGTCAATTCCAAGATAGCAATTAGCCACTGTTCTAAATGCTAAAAATTCAACTGCCAAAAAGGTTCTTAACTCCTGCATAATGCAGTAGCTCTCTGCACAGAGAGACTGAACAACTTACACTTTTTGTCAACCGTTCTAATCATTATTTATAATTTATTTGATACTAAATGCTAAATACTGAAATCTAAATACTATAAAATACCATTACTCTGCTGGATTCTGTCTGTCAATTTAGTTGTTCTTCCTCCCGTAAGCCGACTTCAATCATTCTCTAAGGGAAGAAACACTTAAAATATGTTTGTCAACATTTATTTTTGGTGTGTTGTGTTACTTCTATGACTTGCTCTATTTAACAGTCTAAACATCTCTAATGTGAACCTTAAGTTAAGGACAGAGAATTTAATTGCGAAAATTAACGCTGCATTTTCAACAAATTTTTTGGAGCAATTTGGATTGAGTTGATAAAATTACATTCCAGCAGTAAAAAAATCAAACGTTTGAATTAAACTTGGATAAAATGCCACCTCTCAGTAATCCGTTATCCATCAAAAAATCTATATAAACTGTATGTTCAAAAAGTTGAAAAAAAGCTGCAAAAGAAGTAATCAGCGATATGAAGCTTGAGAACGTACGTCTTGGTGAACAGATAAATCGAAAATCAAAAGCATCATTCTGATCTTCCCAGGTACGAAATAATTTTGCTTAGGACAAAAAGTGTTGAGACAGAAAATGTACTTGGTTCTCAGCTCTTGACGGGTGTAGCAGACATAGCAGAAAAATAGAAAATAGAAGTCAATCAACCCCAGCCGTTTGTTTTTGATTCAAACATTTTTCGGCTCAATACCTCGAGGAGACTTCACATAAAAACAAAGACCTTCAAATCGTAGAAGAGCAAGAAACAAATACCACATTGACGAACAGAGGAATAAGATCAGAGAAGATCTGTTTGCTGAAAACAGCAACCTGGAATGGGTACTGAAGAACTTGTCGCTACGTTGAATATGGTCTCTTTGACGAGCCGTGGATACCTCGCCCAAATGAATGGCTGCCTAAGAGTTGGAGAAATGAAAACGAATTGCTGCATCTACGCCCGCCCTGCAACCATGCTTTCACGTGTTTTGCTTCAATAGGGAAGTTTGTTTGTCATTTCTTTGCTAGAGGAATATCGTTTAGTTGGACTACCCCTAGGCAATTTTGTTTTCGATTCCCATTCGCAACTTTTGATCTTGTGTGCGTCAATTCCAAGATAGCTATTCGCCAACGTTCTAAATGCTAAAAGTCAACTGCCAAAAATGTTCTTAACTCCTGCATAATGCAATAGCTCTCTACATAGAAAGACTGAACAACTTACACATTTTGTCAACCGTTCTAATCGTTATTTATAATTTCTTGGTTACTAAATACTAAATACTGAAAACTAAATACTATAAAATACCATTACTCTGGTTGATTCTCTCTATAAAATTAGTTGTTCTTCCTCCCCGTAATCCGACTTCAGTCATTCTCTAAGGGAAGAAACACTCAAAATATATTTGTCAACATTTGCTTTTGGTGTGCTGTGTTACTTCTAAGACTTGCTCAATTTATCAGTCTAAACATCTCCAATGTGAAACTTAAGTTAAGGACAGAGACCTTAATTGCGAAAATAACCGCTGCTTTTTCACCAAACTTTTTGGAGCGATTTAGATTGAGTTGATAAAATTACATTCAAGCAGTAAAAAAAATCAAACGTTTTATTTAATCTTGGATAAAATGCCACCTCTCAGTGATCAGTTATCCATCAAAAAATCTATATAAACTGTATGTTCAAAAAGTTGACAAAAAGCTGCAAAAGAAGTAATCAGCGATATGAAGCTTGAGAACGTACGTCTTGGTGAACAGATAAATCGAAAATCAAAAGCATCATTCTGATCTTCCCAGGTACGAAATAATTTTGCTTAGGACAAAAAGTGTTGAGACAGAAAATGTACTTGGTTCTCAGCTCTTGACGGGTGTAGCAGACATAGCAGAAAAATAGAAAATAGAAGTCAATCAACCCCAGCCGTTTGTTTTTGATTCAAACATTTTTCGGCTCAATACCTCGAGGAGACTTCACATAAAAACAAAGACCTTCAAATCGTAGAAGAGCAAGAAACAAATACCACATTGACGAACAGAGGAATAAGATAAGAGAAGATCTGTTTGCTGAAAACAGCAACCTGGAATGGGTACTGAAGAACTTGTCGCTACGTTGAATATGGTCTCTTTGACGAGCCGTGGATACCTCGCCCAAATGAATGGCTGCCTAAGAGTTGGAGAAATGAAAACGAATTGCTGCATCTACGCCCGCCCTGCAACCATGCTTTCACGTGTTTTGCTTCAATAGGGAAGTTTGTTTGTCATTTCTTTGCTAGAGGAATATCGTTTAGTTGGACTACCCCTAGGCAATTTTGTTTTCGATTCCCATTCGCAACTTTTGATCTTGTGTGCGTCAATCCCAAGATAGCTATTCGCCAACGTTCTAAATGCTAAAAGTCAACTGCCAAAAATGTTCTTAACTCCTGCATAATGCAATAGCTCTCTACATAGAAAGACTGAACAACTTACACATTTTGTCAACCGTTCTAATCGTTATTTATAATTTCTTGGTTACTAAATACTAAATACTGAAAACTAAATACTATAAAATACCATTACTCTGGTTGATTCTCTCTATAAAATTAGTTGTTCTTCCTCCCCGTAATCCGACTTCAGTCATTCTCTAAGGGAAGAAACACTCAAAATATATTTGTCAACATTTGCTTTTGGTGTGCTGTGTTACTTCTAAGACTTGCTCAATTTATCAGTCTAAACATCTCCAATGTGAAACTTAAGTTAAGGACAGAGACCTTAATTGCGAAAATAACCGCTGCTTTTTCACCAAACTTTTTGGAGCGATTTAGATTGAGTTGATAAAATTACATTCAAGCAGTAAAAAAAATCAAACGTTTTATTTAATCTTGGATAAAATGCCACCTCTCAGTGATCAGTTATCCATCAAAAAATCTATATAAACTGTATGTTCAAAAAGTTGACAAAAAGCTGCAGAAGAAGTAATCAGCGATATGAAGCTTGAGAACGTACGTCTTGGTGAACAGATAAATCGAAAATCAAAAGCATCATTCTGATCTTCCCAGGTACGAAATAATTTTGCTTAGGACAAAAAGTGTTGAGACAGAAAATGTACTTGGTTCTCAGCTCTTGACGGATGTAGCAGACATAGCAGAAAAATAGAAAATAGAAGTCAATCAACCCCCGCCGTTTGTTTTTGATTCAAACATTTTTCGGCTCAATTCCTCGAGGAGACTTCACATAAAAACAAAGACCTTCAAATCGTAGAAGAGCAAGAAACAAATACCACATTGACGAACAGAGGAATAAGATCAGAGAAGATCTGTTTGCTGAAAACAGCAACCTGGAATGGGTACTGAAGAACTTGTCGCTACGTTGAATATGGTCTCTTTGACGAGCCGTGGATGCCTCGCTCAAATGAATGGCTGCCTAAGAGTTTGAGAAATGAAAACGACTTGCTGCATCTACGCCCGCCCTGCAACCATGCTTTCACGTGTTTTACTTCAATAGGGAAGTTTGTTCCTCATTGTTTTGCTACAGGAATATAGTTTAGTCGGACTACCCCTAGGCAATTTTGTATTCGATTCCCATTCGCAACTTTTGATCTTGTGTGCGTCAATTCCAAGATAGCGATTCGCCAATGTTCTAAATTCTAAAGATTCATCTGCCAAAAAGCTTCTTAACTCCTGCATAAAGCAGTAGCCCTCTGCACAGAGAGACTGAACAACTTACACCTTTTGACAACCGTTCTAACTATTATTTCTATTTTATTGGATACTAAATACTAAATACTAAAATCTAAATACTATAAAATACTTATAATTTGGTAGATTCTCCAAATCAAAATTAGTTGTTCTTCTTCTTCGCAACCCGACTTCAATCAGAGCTTCTATCTTTAAGGGAAAAAGCACATTTTTTTTGGTGTGTTGTGTTACTTCCAAGACCTGCTCAATTTAACAGTCTAAACATCTCCAATTTGAACCTTAAATTGGGGACAGAGAATTAGTTGCGAAAATTCCATTTGCATTTTCAACAAACTTTTGGACCTATTTACAAGATTGAGTTGATAAAATTACATTTAATTAGTAAAAAATACCAAACGTCCGATTTGGACTTGGATAGAATGCCATCCCTTAGTGATTTTTTATCCATCCAAAAATCCATATACGTTCAAAAATTCGTAATATAGCTGCCTAAGAAGTTGTCAGCGATGTTTTCAAAAACAACTAGCCAATGACAAAACAACTCCAGGTGATTCGGCAGGTCAAGTGTTTTCGCGCCTTTTTCGTGATTGGAAGAAGTTTGAAGAAATTCAAGGCTGTCGCAACAGAGAAAACCAGACAAAGTCATTAAAAGCGCTCTAGCTGAATTAAGAAAAAGACAAAGCAGACCTTTACAATTTCAAAAAAACCTTTTAACCGATATACAAGATTGCGTTTTGGAAATTACATTCAAGCAGTAAAAATACCAAACCTTTGATTTAAATTTGGATAAATTGCCAACCCTTAGTGATCAGTTGTCCATCAAAAAATTCATGTAAACTGTCTGTTCAAAAAATCAAAAAAATAGCTGCAATAGAAGTTATCAGCGATGTTAGCAGAAAGAACTAGTCAATGACAAAACAACTCAGGGTGATTCAGCAGGTCAACTGTTTTCGCACCTTTTTCATGATTGGTAACACTTCTTCATAGTTATTTCCTGATGCATATCGAGTATCAACCAAGAAAGAAACATTTAAAATTCTTGATCATTAATCCATCAAAGAGCTGATAACTGCTTCTTTATAAAAAGGTAATCACAACGTTCTTTGTAAAAAAAAAGCTAGAAATTAAAAATTACCAATTTTTTCAACACGAACATTATAACTACTAATTAGTGATCATTGCAGGTGTTGTGGCTTCTGTTTGGTCATTATTTAGCGACCAAAAAGAGATAATTAATTTTGTGCGAACTATTTTTAAACAGCACACCCGGCTACAAGAGGCGTATCGAACATGAATTTAATTTACTAGAAACGTGTTGTCATGAAGCTTGAGGACGTACGACAATAGCAATTGAGACAGAAAACGTACTTAGTTCTCAGCTCATGACAGATCTAGCAGACGTAGCAGACAAATAGAAGTCAATCAACCCCAGCCGTTTCTTCAAAGATTTTTCGGCTCACTTCCTCGAGAAGACTTCACATAAAAAAACAGAAACCTTCAAATCGTAGAAGAGCAAGAAACAAATACCGCATTGACGAACAGAGGAATATGATCAGAGAAGATCCGTTTGCTGAAAACAGCAACCTGGAATGTGTACTGAAGAACTTGACGCAACGTGGAATATGATCATTGGGACGAGTCGTGGATACCTCGCCCAAGTGAATGGCTGTTTAGGAGTTGGAAAAATGAAAAGAACTTGCTGCATCAACGTCCGCCCTGCAACCGTTCCTTCGCGTGTTTTTTTTTCTGTAGAGGTTTTCGTTCGTCATTTTTTGGTACGGGAAGTAAGTTTAACCAAGCTACCCATAGACAAATGTTATATCCGATTCCAGTTTGCGAACTTTGATCTTGTGTGCGTCAATTCCAAGATAGTAATTGTCCAATGATGCAAATGCTAAAAAGTCAACCGCTAAAAATTTGAACTCGAATTTTTTCTTAACTCTTGCATAAACCAGATATATTCCGCTTAAAGAGAGTGAACAACTCTTCTACACAAACTGACCTTACCAGAAGTGTTTTCTCTTGAATGTAAAAACATGATATAATTTTTACAAAAACAATCTAACTGAGTGTTTTCCAATGACAACGGGTGCCTCCAAACAAAGTGCTTGGGCTCAAGTCACTGTCTGAGACTCTATCAAATGACACAGTGAAATTGTGCAAATTTTTCCAAATAAACCAAAATCGGTTTCTTGTTTTGCTAATTTTGTAGATCATTACGATGGCTTTTTTGCTTTGTTTTGATGAAAAATTTTTTATGGATACCTCAATTTCTAATTAAAATTAAAATGACAAAGGAATGGATATAAACTTTCGTTTGGTTGAAATCAGACATGAAATTTTTGCAAAGTATTTTCAGAAAAACTATTTGCGAATGGTTAGTTTACTGTGGAAAACAGAGGATAAGTTCATGATAATGATTAAAACAAAAATATAAAACAAACAAGATATTTAAAACACAAAAACAACTGTGCTCTTCGTTCACCCATCGGTCTGACGCCTTACAGGCAGCTTTTTAATCCTGAAGTGCTGATTTTGAATCCTAATCGGCATTGAAGAGTAAACATGATTATGTGAAACTGTTGGTTGCAGTCATTTCTTCTCGGCAGTTAGAAAACAAAAAGTTTCTGAAGACTGCACAAACAAAGGATTTTAAAGAAAACTTTAGTTCGCTTTCCTCTTGATGCTGCAACAAATAAAAACTTTCAAAAGTCGCTTAAAATGCTTATCCAAAATCTATGCGTTAAAAGAAGAACCTTCAATACACAGATGCCCTGTGTTAATCTCTGCCTTTAGGCTGCCAAAGCTAATTTAAGAGTTTATAATCTCCAATTTTTCATCCTTTTCACAATAGACTTCTTTAAAGTAAGCTTTTCTCTGAAACTTAGAGCTTGCGAATAATCTGCAGAGGCCCTTTCTTACCTTTATTCGACAGCAACTCCTGTTAAGGTCGGCTTATGGGAAGCACTTTTTGCAGGTTCTAAAAACAATGTAAAATTACCAATTATCCATGTTTATATTACCTTTAATAAAAAAATAAAAACTCAACATCTTCAACTCACACTGACCGTAAAATAGCCGCCAACAAAGTCTAATGCTCATTTTTATTTTCTGGATACAATTTATTAGAATTATTCTGTTGTCAAAGTTTTTGTGAAATCACTTTAATAGGTGCTGTTCGAATTCTTTTCACAGTTAGCAAACGAAAAGACTGCAAAATAAAACGTTTTCAGAGAACGTTAGTCTGTTTTCTTCTTGATGCTGCAACAAATAAAATCTCTCAAAGGTCGCTACAAATGCTGCGGCTATCGAAAACTTATCTATTAAAGGAAGAATTGTGTTATATTTTTGATACACAGGTACCTTGAAATAACCTGTCTTCAGGTTGCCAAATCTAGCTATAAAATAAATAATTTTCGATTTTTGTCCCTTTCACAATAGACTGCTTTAAAGTGGGCTGTGTTTCCAAGTTTTGCGCTTAATTGGAATAGCCTTTTTCTTACCATTGTCCCACCACAACAACCCCGTTGTTTTTAGCTTGCTGGAATTATTTTTTCAGGCTTTAAATACATTATAAACTTACCAGAAATGCATGTTTACATTAGAGTTTTTCTGAACGAAGAAATGTTGTCTCGATTCTTCTACTATCGAAGTAGTCAATTTCATCGTGACCGTAAAATCATCAAAGTCTCCTGCTAAAACTTATTTTTTCGGATAAAATTTATTTTGAAGTTATATATTTGTCAAACATTTTTTCTAACGTAGGGTCGTTATCAATAACGTACAGGTCGTTATTACTACCCATCGCCAATAATTAGGCAAATTACTTCTTTTGATCAGTGTGTCTGAAAAATTAAATATTTTTCTTATCTCGCATTGTTCATTCACGTTGAGCTGAATAAATGTTTTTGCGGTACCATAAGTTAAAAAAACTGAGCTTATTGATGAGACAAAAGCAATTTTTAAGGAAAAAGTATAACTTCCCTTATCATCAGATAGGTACGCTAGTTTTTCATTCCGTTTTTTTCCTTCTAAACGCCTAAAAATATTAAAACCCTCATATCAAAGTATTTTGAAGACCATAGAAAAATTTCTCCAGAATAAGGATGAGTTTAAACGGTAGACAAAACCAATGTTAATATCAACTCCTTGAGAGAGCGCAGCAAGCCCTCATTATTTAATGGTTTTCTTCACGATTTAATGACGCATTTAGCTGGTTTGCATTATTGCTACATAAACATCACACGAAGTCAAAAACGGAAACTAAAATTGGAAACACATCTCTAGTAGATTTGCTATAATGCAGAAAACACGAAGTGAACACTTTTATTGTACGAGTCTGTGACATTAATTTTAAAATGCAAGTCGGAGGATTTTTTCAAATTAATTCTTAGTGAATTGCAGTAAAATTTTAAAATCAAATCGATGGTTGACAGTTAGTTGACAGTAAATTATAATAGAGAATCAAGGCAAAAAATGCCAGGCTCTGAAACCCCGAGGCTGCTCAACTCAGTCGATAATTTTGTAATGAAGAGTTAAAATGCACGTGGAAAAAACATACAACAGTGAATGAGGCTTTTAGAACCTATTTGTTTATCTTTTGTTTTCCCTTCAAAGTCCATTTTTCTTGTCACCTCACAATATCAAAACCTTTTGATTTTTCGCAATTGTTCAGAAAAAATCTGCCCTATTTTTCTCTAAATTGTTAGAACACAAGTCTTTGTCTCCGTCTGGCCTTGTGCCCAGCATTTGCTAGCAATATCACTATCGTTAAGGCACTAAATCTCTCGGCAGGCTAATATTCATGTTCGAACACTTATTGATTGCACAGCATAACTTAGGTTACTCAGACTTATTAGAAAGAGAACTGCCTTTGTTTTTCTCAAACTGCTTCCGAGCATTAACAGTCTCCTGAGAGGATTTTTTTTTACTTTGAAGCGGTTCAATTATCCGGTTTCACTTGTTCGTCTTCACCAAATAAGAGAACAAGAGAAGGGAGCAAAGTGCTGTTTTAGCAACTTGCAATTTATGCATCCGAGAAATGTCCCCAAAAATGATGACTCATTCTCCATTAAAATTTTTTGCTCCAGTCATTAGCCAGGGCAGTTAGGCAGTTTTGGACGTCAAGCTTTTTGTAACTTGCTGGAGCTTCTGAAATTTGTTTATACACGCAAAGTCTACATAAAGCAGTTGTACAACCAAAAAAGCCATTTCTACAAAAAACGCATTATCTGGACAGGTTTGAAAGCTGTGAAACAGGAACTGAGCAGTTTAAAGATTTCATTGTCATAAATGTGCGAACAACCGTTACAAAGAACCGTTTCCAAATCTTTCGCAATTTTCTTCATTCTATTAATAGGGCTGACAGATACGAACATGGCATTTATCCATTATGTTAAGGGAAAAATACTTCCAGTTATCTTGTTCTTTTTTAGTTCTGTTTTACTGAATCTGCTCGATAGATTTCGTGTCTTAGCTGTATAGTAATATATTCTAAAAACTATTAACTTGATCATATGCATTTAATATCATATCAGAAATTAAACAAATCAATAAATGTTAAAGCGATATTTCATAGTGCTGAGAAGTGACCATTTGAAAAGAAACAGCGTATACGATAGGAATAACTATAATTATTAGCCGATTAGGGGCTCAGTCGACAAGCAAAAAATTAGATATTTAGCTGATAGTTCACGGATTATGGTTTATAAATTTAAGTCGTGGAATTTTTTTACAGTTCAATTCTACCATTCTTTTTATTTTGGAAAAAAAAACATAGAAGCTTCATGAGAACGTTTTCCGGCCAAAGAAGATAATTAACAATTTGTTTTTTTTTCAAAATGCAGTTCTTTCGCATTAGTGCGGAATTATTCGTTGTACGCCCAACTATTACAATTGGTGCGTGGTCGGGTTTTCGGCTTAAATTCTCATTTTAACTGTCGGCTAAACCCATTGTTGGCCGATTCGCCGACTGCAGAAGAAACATTACAGGAGTCTACCGGTTCCAAAATAAACCTACTTTCAAACAAAGCGGCAGCGACTTACATACCAATTAAAAATATTAATTATAAGTAAGGACAGTCCATTTTTAAAATGTATTAAGATGCAAAATTTGAAAACAGATTTACTCAAAAAATGCAACCAGTAGGCGCTTGTAATGATTATTTTCAAAAAGCACTCTTTTTATGCCATAAAACATCAGCGGGCCAATGACTAACATCCTCCATATTAAGTCTTTTAGTTTTCCAATCTTTGCTCATAGGACTTGCAACATAGTTCAACTGTTTCATCATCTCCAAAAACTTCTCAACTAATTTTTTTTCTTGGGTTCCATTTTCATTCAGCTTTTTCAGCGTCTTGTCAACTTCCATTTGAATAAATGGGATATCGATTTCTTGTAGGAGTTTGGACCCACCAAGGATGGCCTTGGCCTCGGAACCTTCTATGTCAATTTTGATAACGGCTTGTTGAATCTTTTCACGCCTGAATGTAGGTAGTAGTTGGTCGAGAATAGCCACTTTCACCTGAAATTTTGCAAGCGCAAATTTATTGAAAATGGTAGATGCCTCTTATCATAGAATTTCTGTTTCCGGCAAATCAAAATAGAAAAAACGAATATTATTTTTTTAAGTAGCTTATTGCTAATTTTTGCGCTTAATAAATATTTCCTTGTTTTAAGGTAAGTTAATAGATCAGAAAAAAGACCCAGAAATCGCACTAAAATGATCGGCTATGATTTGTTCATGTGATTTCCCACGGGCCGCTAAGACATGGGCAAACTGCTCGCAGTATAATTTATTGTATTAATTTTCTCGGAATCTCTTTCTTTCAGAATCGCTGAAAGATCTAAATTTTAACAAATCTCTTGGTTGAGACGTTACCCTAGCCGCAGCTCTGATGTATGGATTGCCTATGCATGGATATATATGGGCTACCTTTATACAGATCTTCCACTCTCGGGGATTTCATTGGCTTGCGAAAAAAGGATCAATTTTCTTAAAACTGCCCTGAAAAATTGTTTTTATTTCCGTTGCAAAAAAACTAATGTGCTCATAGAATCAGTAGATACAAATAAACCTCTGGTTATTTCGTAAATACTTAAAAGGGCAAAAAAAGATGGTTAAAGCAGAGCTAGTGGAACCCCTCTGTTATCCCATTAATCAATTCATCGCAGAAGGAAAGTTCCCTTAGCATCTGAAAGAAAAGCCTGTGTAACTCCTCTTTTCAAAAACAGAAATGCTTAAAATCCAATCAAGTGTAGACCCATATCAGTGACTTCCTCTTTGCTCAAAATTTTTGAAAAAACGTTAATATTGCAAATAAGAGCTTTCTTAGAAAAGGAACAACTAACTGCAATTTACCAGCGTGTTTGGTTACAGAAAACAAATTCCAACAATTGATACTGCCTTGAAATCTGGAGAAAAATAACAATAGAAATTAACGATAGAAAAGAATAACAGATGCATTTTTATCTTTCTTTTGTCTAGATAAATTACGAGAAAAATATTAAGGAGACTTGAATATTTAGGTTCTGAGGAGCATGCTACCAATTTAATACAGAATTTTTTTGAGTAGAAAAACTCAAAAAATGTCCTAAATGAAATTCAATCATTTTGTATAGCTTTGAAAGATTGCTCAGTCGGCCCGTATGCAAATGACAATTTTCTTTTGACATCGAACCATGATGAAGCTTTGCCAAAACTAAAGCTTCAACATAACATCTAAAAATTAAAAACTTTTTTTCAAAGTCCAAGTTAAGGGTGAAAAAACAAAAACAGATTGAACTATTTTCTCTTAGAAGAGGTTGACAAAAACCGCTTTGAATGTCAACAACAAAAAAATAGGGGAATCACCTAGTGTGTAGTATCTTGGCGTAGTTATTGATAGCAAACTACAATATGATGAAAAAGTGGAAGAGAAGGGCTTGTGGAATAAAAGTTTTGAGTGTGCTTAGTAAAATCTCACTGGATAAGACTAAAGTTCTTCACTCAACGCAACTGTTTAAAGTCAATTATAGTATTCAACTTTAACTTTGAATGGGATAGTAACAAACGTTGATTAAAAAACTAGGAAAAGCAAATAAAATGAGGAATTTAAACCTGGTTTCATTGTCGAAAATACGACCAGTCCACCGATCTCAAACATCGAAACCATTTTTTTCTAATTTCTTTTATCTAAAAGTGTCGTCCTGCAAATCCTTTTTGACGATCAATGATGATGTTCCAGCTTATAAAAGTGAGTTTCTCTCTGCTATCAGAAAAAACAACATCAGATTTCAAAAAACTCAAATTCAGTATTATAAAGAACAATGAGTTTTAACTGGTTCTTTTGTTGCACAAGCCATGGAAAAAGAACTGAAAGGACAATTTTGGAAACTAAATGATATGCTAGATGTCATTGAAAATTTACGATTTTGGTTTTCAGTTGCCCTGTAAATCTTCACGTTGTACGTTGGAAACTTTGCATAGACATTGTAAGGCAAGAATTTGGAGAGGAAATTATTTTATGGTCTGATAATTGGATTAAACTGTTTTTTTTTAATTCATGATTCCAAGTAATGGGACTATGACATTAAGTACCGGGAATTTTATTCGAAGTTCAAGATAACAAGATAACAAAATTTATACCGAACTAAACATTCTCCTAAAGGTTTAATAGTTTGCCAATAACTAAAGTTAAGAATGAGTCTAGCTCCCCTGTCCATGTTGTTCACGAACACGATTACCTTTTTCATAATGAATTACCTTGTTCACTAACACAAACAGATCATTTTGCCCCATTAATATTGCTCTACACTTGTAAATGCCCATGAAAAAATAGAAATGAGCGTTTTTCACCAGTACTTTTAGAGAAAAACACTCAAAACCCATGTTTTTCAAACCAGTATGATAGTTTTTGACAGTTTTTAGACAGGTTCTTTTTCAAATGAATTGATCGTTTTTGACCGCTTCTTAAATGAGGCTAAACCCAGAAGTTATAAGTTGAGTCACTTCTACCACCTCATCGGTGAATCTCTGAAACCTTGAGTGAGATCCTACCATATGCCTCAGAAGTTGTTTTGCTGATGACAAACCTGTTTGTGTAAATTGGAGCAGTTTCTGTCTTCTTTCACTACCATCCGACCAAACTCTGGCCCCTTGTCTGGAGTGGTCAAAATGGCACAGTGGGTCGAGTCCAGCAGAGCAACCTAAACTAGCAACGCACGTGTCTGCGCACACAATAGACACACGTCATACAAATACAACACACTCACACTCACACACACATGCACACACACACAGACACAAACAAACAAACAAACAAACAAACAAACAAACAAACAAACAAACACACACACACACACACACACACACACACACACACACACACACCAGATCAGTTGATAACGCAATTACAGATAAAAATAAGAACAACTTTGATTGGCGACCATAATTTCATCTATTTGCAAAACAAAGTAATACAAAACTAACAAATCGTTCAAAACCCTTACGATCTAAAGGTGTAAAAAATTGCAAGTAACTAGAATTAAGGATAGGTCGAGCTCCCCAATGTATCTTTAATATTATCGACGAACAAGAATCCCTTCATTATAATCAAGTATCATAATCAATAACACAGATCATTTTGCCCATTTATTAATTCTCGCGAAAAAAACTGCACATGAGCAAAATCATTAAAAAACAAATTTATGATGGAAGAAGTACAACCCAAAAGATTTCGAAGAATCTCAAAAAATTAGATTGGAAATTTTACATAAATACTGTCGCAGATGAAATGCTAAGCCACATTGAAAGAGAGAACTGGGAAAGCAAGCACTAACATGTCTCATTCTTTGCACTTTTATACGAAACTGCCAGTCACAATTCTACCTGGCTAATTAGTTTATTACAATTAATACAAAAATACCCGGAACCAAAACCTGGTAAGTAAAAAAACTCAATTCAGATTCAGAACCATCTCACGAGTTTTCAGAACTGAAAACCGAAATATGCGCTGCGTATCAAAAAAAATGAAAAATTTCTATATCAATTAATTGAAAGCTCAACCTGAGAGCAGAAAAAAAGAATCTGAACAATTAAGTAATAAACTCTTCCGTAAGAATGCCACCAGCTCTGTAATCTAAAAGATGTTTCAGTAAAATTGTAAAGAAACGTCTAAAAAAGCCAATATACTCAATTCTAAACTAATATATCTTATACAAAGAAAAAATTTTGGAACTAGAAATCAATTAAGGAACTTTTCAAATGCGCGACCCAATAACAATATTTCTGTTAAAATTGCTGCAAAGTTTGAATGTTGTTGTTGTTTCCTACTTGCATTTCTTTAAGCAACTGGTGCTGACGAGCATATTTTTAGTAGCAGTTTTTTTAAACCAAAAGCATTCAATGCTGAGTTGAAAGGAGCCGACAGCACTTCGTGTTCTTCTTTTACATCATCGAACAATTTGGTTGACACTAGTATCAGCAGAAGTTTTGAAAACCCTTTTAAACAAAAATTTTGTCTTGAAATTAAAAACACTGATTTTCGAAAAAAAAATGTTCTGCAACAAATGCACTCGTTTGTTTAACTGGAAAACCCATCTTTCAAACAGACCACCAAGAATGATAATCAATATTGTTAAGGGTATGGAAATCAGAATATGTAAATTGCTCAAAAAAGTCAACAGTGAATAATTTGAGGTCCTTTTTTCAGTTTAAAGTTACTGATCTCAATGGTTTTTTTTTCATGTGAAAGTTTACAATACGCAGTTGATACAGTTTTTCGATTAAGTTTTGAAGTGCGAAGGCGATTTTAAGCAGAACACGGAACAGTGCATGCCGTTTTTTGGTTTACATCACCAAAAAACAAATCCGGGCAAAGCTGAGTTTATTGTTTTTGTCATTTCGAATTCTAGACAGCAACGACATTAAAATTTGGTGACAAATAATATGTTCAAAGTCAGAAATTATTATTGACAATGTGTTCAAATAACAATATTAAGTGACTGTTGTTCGCCATAAACGAATCAGGACAATGAATGCAAATTTGTACTCAGGACAACAATTCCGACTTCATACATAAATCCCATTTGAACGCATTTTTCTCAGTCATGCTCAACATTCGTGTGGTTTACTTGCCAATATCATACATTTAAGACATTTAACAACCATTGAAAATCAGAGAGCCATAAAAATTAGAGAACAAACTGAATTGGGAAACCAAGGATTGTTTTTGAAGTCAACAATGCGACTCACCTCAGATCGTATGATCAGGCAAGTTATGCAACCAATCTTGTTTTTTTTAAATACAGGACTGACACTTACTGTCATATAAAACTGAACAAAAACCGTCATATCAATTAAATTGCCACTTACTGTCATAACATCAAAAAATCGAGAAATTCCGCTTTTTGATTATTTTAAAAAAAAATAAAAATAACTTTGGTTCCTGGGTTATCACAGCGGAACTGCATTAGGCCACAGCGGTCTGTTCTTCTCAGCTGTACTTTTGTTTATTTTCCCCCATATTTCAGACTGTTCTTTGAATGAGCAGCATTGCTCTTTTTGCTCTATACGGTCACTTTTTTGCGTCTAAAACTTTCACGTGGTACCATTATTGCAGCCAACATTGGTCAAGCTATGGTCAACCTGAAGCTATGGTTAAGTAAGAGATCATCCTCACACAGAGAGCTTCACGGAGGCAGGGCATTGAATTCTGAATCATTGGCATGTGAATTACACACCTTACCTCTCGGCTATCTTGCCACTTTTGAATTTAGCAAACGCAAGTTTTAACATACAACAGCCATCATCAAAAAGTTCCAACCTAATTCAGAATGCATTTTGGATAATAAAAATCTTAATACGAGAGAGAATCTTGAAGACAATTCTATGCCAAGATCATACTTATTTATGTCATACATTGTACAAGGGACAAGTACAAGCGATTTCTTCATAAATATTACAAGAAGGACCCAAACAATATTCAAAGAAGTCCAATAATCTAAAACGATTTTAAGTTCAATTAACATTAGTTCATATGTGTGTTGAATTTTTGATACTACCTTACCGTCCACTATATAATCGGGCATTTTTCTATTCTCAGAAAACAATTCATTAGTCAAAGCTCTTCTCTTTGTTCATGGCTAATTTTTTTCTGCACTGCATACCTCTGTAAAGTTTTGCAATGTCTTAACTGTTATAGACATTAGGAGAAATGCAGTGTTTCTTTTATATTATTCGGATCTTTTGTTTAGCAACCCCACCAGATTAGTTGGAGGAGATTATTTGTTTGCAACTCCCAATAGCACATTTGGTCATAATTTTATAGAGCGGATAACTATTGAATGACAAGTTCTCTTTAGCTGGGGTCGCATATCGTACTGAGAGCGGAAAAGATCTGCCAGATCAGAGATTTGGCATCGTAAATCTTACACATATTTTATTTAAAAAATTAGTTTGTAATAGTTATACAGTCACTGCTAAAGTTCAAACACTTGTTGAAAAAATCTAATTTTCCTTTTTTTAGCGCTTTCTCCAAATTTTGAGCCCCTTGATTAACAATGGATTGTTTGTTTTGTGTTATGACACGTCTTTTATGACTACTATGTGCAGAAAAAAAACAGTGGGTATAAACGGACAAATCTGATCATTCCTCATTTTTAGTTGTAATAATATATCAAATTCTGATTTTCAAACTCTTTATTTTCTTGTTCTTACTGAATTTGTGGACAATATAGCTAAGATGGTTTTTTGTTATAAAGTATAGAGCGGTATATTACATAAATAACAACTTTGTAAGTAATTTTGTATCTC
This sequence comes from Convolutriloba macropyga, assembly GCF_964194025.1. NCBI lineage: Eukaryota > Metazoa > Xenacoelomorpha > Acoela > Convolutidae > Convolutriloba > Convolutriloba macropyga. Next base: position 22,799,815 of record NC_134480.1, read on the forward strand.
ACAACATTTATATCTTGGCGTTTTTAAACTACTCCTCTGATCACATTCCCATGTGTTCGAAACGTCATCTGATCATGCTATCGCGCGCTCAAAGTCACTTCTGATTGAAGCAACATCCTAGAACATCCTAGGTCATCTCTGATCAGACAAGTTACAGACTATTGCAAACTTTCTCGCGCTAGATGATTTTTTGACACTATGTAATCTGAGCAGACGATGCGCAGGTGCGCAATCGGAGATGGTCTGATCAGAGATCACTTCGGTCTGAACTCCTCAACCTGGGTGCTCGGGAAAAGAAATTATACATTCCGAACATACCGATAACTTTGCTGCGTTTGAGCAATGAACATACCGACGGTGC
>NC_134480.1:22805175-22810175 GCF_964194025.1 Convolutriloba macropyga
GGTGGTAGTTTTGCTGGTATTTGGAATTAATAACATCGTGATGTCTAATAGTCTTGATCAAAGAGTCAAAAAGTTGCACGCTGCCAGGTCAAAGCGTGAAGCTGAATTGCATGCTATGCATGAAGATATCCTTCATTGTTTAAATAATCAAAGTAGGCGAGTGAAAGTTGAACGCCTAGTAACAAAATGCAACGAAGCATTTATGACTGTTGTAGACAAAAATGAGGACCTAATTGCATTTGCTGGAAAAACGGAGGATCCAAGTGCACTTATTCCTTCATTAGAGTCTTACTTGGAGGCAATGACAACTAAGAACGACAAGATCCTCGCTTCAGCACGAAACTACATCAACTCTGCTGATGATAAAGTCAGTGAGTTCCAGGAACCAAGGGCTTCTATTCGTTCTAGACTTCCCTCAATTATGACATCGTCAAAAACATCCAGTCAGCGTAAACATGATTATGTAATTGCTAAGATGAAGCGTGAAGAAATTGAAAAACAGAATGAGGCAGCCATTTGCCTTGCTAAACAGAAAAAGCAAATGGAATTAGATGAACTGGAGGAAAACAACAGGAAACGTTTGGCAGAGGCAACTCTGCAAGAATTTGAATTGCTGGACGCCGTTTCTAAAGGTAGCCAAACTGAAACAACTGCAAGTGCCAGGACCTCAATGAGAAGTGAAAAGGCTGTCCAAGACTGGATCAACACCTCACTTCCTTTAAGTTTTCACAATGAGGAGAAAACTAGTGAACCACAGGTTATGATTGACCCTCCAGAATGTCCTAGCCACAACAACGGCAAAACAGTTGAAGATCAGAACACTGAAATTTCAAGGCATTCCATTCCAAAAAATTGTCGAGGCAATTACATTTTAAGCAATGAGACCTTGCAGCAACTCGACCCCTATTATACTCCACCTGAAAATTTTTTGGCTGCTGCCAACACACAAGCGTTGTACCAGGCGCACCTAAGGGCGCGAATGAATCAAACAGGCCAGCAAGGCACGGCGCTCCCAAGCATAACTAACCAAGGAACCGCGGATAGTCAGCCGCCTTCTGTACACGCCCCAGGGGCTTCTTCACCACCCATTCAACAGCCCATTCCACAGACGTTCGCACCACAAGAAAATCAAAATAATGCATCCGAGTTTTTTCCACACGCACAATCCAGGGGACCTGAAACATCAAGTCTGCCGAAGAATAATTTGGCCCAGCAAATATGCTCCCGACAACAAATTAATTGTGTCCCCCGAGCACCAAACGCCACTCTTCCTCCTTTCCCGACAACAAATCATCCAGTTCCCGTAATAAACGTTCCCTTGCACCCAAGCGCCCCACCAAGTCCAAACACTCAACAGCACAACACCGAACCCGCTCATCATAACGTCCCTCCCATTCCGAACCCAGTCTTCGCACCTAACCTCACTGCTCCCATCCCACACGCCCCTTTGATTAACCAGCCTCTCGTCAACAACAATTTTCAGAATAGTAATAACCGCGTACACAAAGTTGTACGTTCTGTTGCTCCTCCTTTCCCAAATATGCCCAATATCCCTCTTGGCCCAAGTTTTGTGCCAAATATGAGTCATTGGCGTTTTCCGCAGCACAGACCGTCATTAGTTAACCAAGACATCACTACCGTAAATAATGTTGCTCCAAATGTACAGGAACACATTGCACCATCAGTTTCTAATTTTCCACAACAAATATATTCGAAGTCACCCCTTTTGATTGATATGCAATCACCATCCTGCACACATCAGGAAAACCCGATTGCAACTACAAGTAATATTGTACCTGGTCTGGCCACTCCGGTTTTTCAGCCAACATACCCTTATGTTGGGCCCACTCCGTTGAGTTGGAGTGGTCCGCAGGTGTCTGCACCTGCCCCTCCGATACTGGACAATGCGTCATTGATTAAGGAGTTGGCTGACGCAATAAACAGCAAGAAAAATGACCCCTTGCCAAAATGGAAACTTGCTCAGTATAATGGCGATCCATTACAATGGCACGAGTGGTATGGTCAACTCAAAAGCGCGATTGACTCGCAAACGCTCACTGATGACGTTAAATTGACATACCTTAAGACACTCGTCACCGGTAAAGCAAAGATTGCAATCGCCGAGTTTGCTTACTGTGGTTTAATGTACAAGGATGCACTAAGGACTTTGGAACGTAAATTTGGCCAGCCACAGGCAGTCGTAAGTGCACACTTGGATAAACTAAGCAATTTCCGCCTCTTAAAATGCACAATAGTGATAACATTATTAACTATTCTGCAGCCATATCCAGCCTCGTTGGGGTTTTCAAGCCACTATCATATGATGCTGACTTGAAGAGCGCTTCCCTACTTAACCAAGCGGTACAGAAGTTACCACCAAACATGAAAGAGTCATGGTCACTCTTTACGGTTAAGAAGCACTGGGTTAAGCCTACCCTCCTTGACTTTAACGATTGGCTTAAAGAAAAGGCAGAGGCCCATGATCTTATGAAACAAAGCGCAACCAAGGCAAAACCTGAAGATAACAGCACTTCAGTAACCAAGACCAAAACAGCCTCAAAAGTGTTTGCATCAAATTCACAACAAAGGGAAACAAAGAAGCAATTGCCGCCTTCTTCCACAAACACTTACTCTTGGTGCATTGTATGCAAAGGTAACCACCGGCTATGGGAGTGTCGAGTTTTCAAAGTAAAGACTCCAACCCAGTGAGCTAAGTTGGTGGCGAATAACAAACTTTGCTTTTCGTGCTTAAGGGACAAACACACGTTCCGCCAGTGCCCTCAGCCAAGAAAGTGCCGAGCAGAGGGGTGTAATAGTTCGCATAACTCACTCTTGCATGGAGCAGATAGGGTTTTCCCAACAAAAGAGTCAACAAATCCCAATACTATCCAGTCTTCTGGCAACACAGGTCAAAGTAAAGCAACTACTAGTCAACAGCCGTCTAATAAGACCACAACGATGTCATCAGTTACTGACGTTAAGGGGCTTCTTCAGGTGACTGAATTGCAGTTGTTCAATTCGTTCGGTTTAGATACCAAGGCTTTATTTTGAACGTGTGAACGTCGGCACTGATATAATTAATGTACAGGCCCTGCAAGAGACTTACCCGCACTTAGCAGTTCTTGATCCCGTGACATATTCCTATAAAGACATTGAGATGATACTCGGACAAGATGTCTATCACGCCATCCGCCCGTTAGAATACTTCTCTGCCGATGAGAAGCGTTCACCCGTTGCCGTACGCTTACCCATAGGTTGGGTCTTAAGCGGTCCGTTACCATCAAGTTCGTGTTTAACCTCAACGTGCTTTAAAGTGAATATCGAACAGGACAATGAGTTGGCAAGTCAAGTAAAGTCGTGGTACGACATTGAATCATTCGGGGCAAACAAGCAGGTCGACTCCAGATCTGCAGCAGACGCAAGGGCTCACGAAATCCTTGAGAATACCACCGTACACAATGGCCTGAGATACGATGTCGGAATGCTCTGGGCAGCAGACAACATCCAGCTACCAAATAATTACTTCTCCTCCCTTGTGCAACTAAAATCGCTGGAAAAACGCTTGGCCAAGGATGAAGACCTCAGAGAGAAGTATACTAGTACCATCAAGGAAGACCTAAACAAGGGGTATGTAATTGAGGTTCCGGACGCTCACAAGGTTTAGATCCGGTCCGATAAAGAGTGGTACCTACCACACCATCCGGTTTTAAACCCGAACAAACCGGGTAAGGTGCGTAGGGTGCTCAATGGAGCAGCAAGATTTTATGGCGCGTCACTGAATAAATCTTTGCTCACTGGCCCTGATCTGCTCCAAAATCTTATTTACGTACTTCTTCGCTTCCGACAACATCCATATGCCGTCTCCGCCGACATCGAGGGAATGTTTCTACAGGTTGGCGTGTTACCATCAGATCAACCATCACTTCGCTTTCTGTGGCGGGAGGACCCCACAACTAACGTTGTAGTGTATCAATATACGCGCCATATATTCGGGGCTATAGACTCGCCCACATGCGCCAACTATGCACTGCAACGCACTGCGAGAGACAATGCCAAGTTTTACCCCGAAGCTGCAAAAGCCGTCCTTGAAAACTTTTACATGGACGATTACCTTGACTCAGTGGAGTCTCCTGAGAAAGCCATCAATAGATCGAAGGAATTGGTACATCTTCTCCATCTCGGTGGGTTCAAGCTTACAAAGTTCGTAAGCAATGTACCAAATCTGGCTGACCGAATTGATGGTTCCTCTCAATCTACTGAGCCCAAGGTTATTGTTTCATGTCAAGAGGATTCATCGCATGTGCTAGGGTTAAAGTGGGATCATGCTAATGACACTTTAGTTGTGAGTAGGGGTACAAGCTGCGCTATCACCAAATCCCTCACGCAACGCTTGGTCCTAAGTCTTGTCTCGAAAGTCTTTGACCGCATTGGTCTTGTCGCACCGTTTACCGTCGGTGCGCGACTGCTCCTAAAAGACATCTGGCGTGTCACAGGACAACAATGGGACGACGAGCTCCCACAAGACATGGTTCAAAGATTTTTGGCTTGGATTGCGGACTTACCAAAGCTTGAAAACATCAAAATTCCCCGAAGTTACTTTAGTGGACCATTTGATAATATAGAGTTGCATATGTTCGGTGACAGTTCGCAGGATATTTTCAGTGCGGTCGCATTCTTGCGAGCCCGTGTAAAAACACCTACGGGCGATGAAAAAACAGAGCTTGCGTTTGTTTTAGGGAAAGAGCGCGTGGCGCCAATGAAAGTAATGACTGTCCCAAAACTCGAATTACAAGCAGCTCTACTTGCCGCTCGACTGAAAAAGGAAATTACACAAGCACTTACCGTAGCTGTTAACCAAGTATTCATGTGGACAGTTAGCACGACCGTTCTCCAATGGATTAACTCTAATGAAAAGCAACCAATCTTTGTTGCAAACCGCGTTTGTGAAATTTTGGAGTATACCAGCGTTGACCAATGGAACCACGTTGCAACTAAGGATA
>NC_134480.1:22815175-23078675 GCF_964194025.1 Convolutriloba macropyga
CGCATGTTCTGTCAAGATACCTCAATATTTTAATTTTTTAAAACACAGTATTCTTTATGAATTGGACTCTGACTTCAGACATCTTAGAGTTTCTAAGAAGAGGGGCTAATTATTTTTACATTTCTAAGTGCAAAACATTACATAAATTTGCTTCGAATTTAGCGTTGACATTACAATATTTTGCGCTACCAAGCGTAGGTCTACAGCAAGTCTCGCGTTTCTAAGCGTAGATCCTACAGCGTTTCGGTGTTTTTGAAAACAAATCTTCAATGATTTGAACGCTTAATTTTTGGCCCTTTATAGATAAATTAGTCTTCAATTTAACGTTGCCCTTGCATAAACTCAATACAAACTCATAAATTCTTAGATAGAATCAAATTAAAGCTAATTTTTTTTAAAATCTGAATGAAGTAAATTGAACTAACCACTTGGTTAATGTTACATGTTAGAAATTTATTAATCAAACATTATTATTTTCTAATTCATAACAAAATAAGGTTCAGTTTTCTTAAAACTGTTTAATAAAAAAAATTTGAAACCTGCAATCTTTCAGTCTATTGAAACTCTTTCGTGTCGTTTAAGCATTTCTTCTATAACTTTTTGTTTAAATTTGGTCTTCGACGTTTCATTTCTAATTGTAATTCAAAGTGTGTTCCAGTTTCGAATAAAGTTACGAACAATTGAACCATTACTTCATTTTGATTTACTTTTTTTGTTCTAAGAAAAAGTCATGGGTTCGTTCGATTGCAAAAAATTGGCACGTTTTCTAAAAATCTGAAATGTTTAATCAAGCGATTTTTTTGTTGGAGAACATTGAAAAACCTATTTAGTGACACCCGTGTTATTTGGAGCTCTGCTGGAGGAATATTAGTCTCCGGAAGTAGGTCTTTGGCAGTCTCGTATTTGGTTTTCATAAAGCAAACTTTTATGCCCCAGTTTATCTGTTTGTTAATTCTGTCAATAGAGTAAAATGGTAATTTTTGAAAAAAACAATAGCACTAAAATCTTAATGAGACAAAACTAGTGATTTAAAAAGTGTCGTTTTTAACGGTACCTGTTTTTAACTGTACCTGATAACAAACATGATTCTTGTTTTTAACGGTACCTGATAACGAACCAAATATAATGATCTGATTGCTGAAGTCATTTTACACAACCTTATTTAGTTGATTTTGGTATGTCAGTTCCCTATCAATTATTACACCTAAATATCTACATTTTTCAGATGCTCCCAATCGGTGTCCCTTGAAATGGACAGTTTCGATGATGGGCAATTTTTCATTCCTGAACACTATTAACTCCGTTTTTTCCTCATTCAAGGTTAACCTGTTTTGATTCATATATTGATCTGTCTTGTTTAATGTATCTTCAGCTATTAGCTGAAAACTTGCTTCATTCTTTGCATGACATAGAATTGCTGTATCATCGGCAAACTGTAATACATCACAATTCGTTGATACAGCTTCACTGAAGTCGTTAACATAAATTATAAAAATTAAAGGCCCTAAGTCAGTTCCCTGAAGATCACCGTGATTTATGACAACCCAATCTGATTTTGGTATCCCATTTTTTACACACTGTTTTCTATCACAAAAGAAGGAGTTTAATAAGATTCTTGCATTCTCTCCAATTTCACACCTTTTTATTTTGTTCATAAAAAATCTATAGATATTGAGTTGAAAGCTTTTGTTATGTCTAAAAAAAGTGTGACAACAATTTCGTTTTCGTCAAGGCATTGGTTTATTTTATCAGCTAATGAAATGATAGTATCGAGACAAGACTTTTGTATTGGAAATCCGAATTGATTCTTGTTAATTAGACCATCAAGAGTTAGGTGGTGAGTTAGTTGTTCAAGTAGTAATCGCTCAAAAATTTTTGCTAGAGTTGGTGTTACTGATATGGGTCGATAGTTTTCTGGTTCTAGTCGGTCTCCATTCTCATAAACAATTGTAACATGGGCTTTTTTCAAAATATTAGGAAACGTGTTTTCGTTTATACATTTCATTGACGACAAAATGTAAATGAGTTCCAATAGACAGTTTACTATCTTTTAGCGCCCACGCTGGTACATAGCCTGAAGAGGGCGATTTATGATTAGGTAGATTATCAATAACATTATACAATTCTTTTCTGGTGACTGGTCGGAAGCTAAATTCTGGTCCCTCAAATCTTAGGGAAGAATGATTTGGAGAAACGTCTTTGCCTTTGTATAATCCGAGCCTCGCAAAACAGTTATTAAGAATATTGGCAATCTTTCTGTCATCCTGAACAAAATGACTACATTCACTTAATTTGTCAATTTTTTCTATTTGACCATTGGAGTTGACCCTGCTTTTGATGAATTTTAATTGTTCTTTTGAAGTTGGTAGTTACTTGGAAAAATTCTTTGTATGATCAACTACACTTTTTTCAGTTTTCTTGAATTGCGTAAAGATTTGTAAATATTATAAATCTCTGGTTTTGGGTTTTCTTCCACGCATTAAAGAGACGGTGCTATTCATTTAAGAGACCACGTAATTCTTTTGTCAACCATTGCTTTTGTTGTTTTTTGATACTACTTTCTACCAACTTCAAGGGTGCATGACAAATCAGTATATTTACAAAAATGTCGATAAATTTCAAAAACATTTCATTAGGTTCATTTATCTGGTACATAGGCGACCAATCTTGCAGCGCAATGTCACGATTGAAATTTGATCTTGAATGTTTCTTGGTATTACGTATCAAAAACTGTCTTGTCTTATCACTGCGATCTATCGTTAATGATGACTGATATACTATTGTGAAATGATCAACTCCAAGAGTCGACTCTAGAACATTGGCTTCAAAAATTTGGTACTTCGAGATAAAACAGTGATCAATTAACAATTATTTTTCACCATTTGTCCATGTTGCCTTCCTTTCACTAACAAAACATAGCCCACTGTTTGCTGTAAAAAAATCAAGTGACCGTCTACTTTTTGCGCCTAACAAGTTTATATTGTAATCTCCGAATAAAATTAGATTATCTGTATACGAATACACATTTGAGATGTCTACAGTCATTGCATCCAAAAAAAGTTGGAAAGATTTACATTGGGGCAGTATTTAAGTTTACATTAAAGAGTAGGTTTTGTGTTAAAAGCTTCGCAATTTCAATCCACATTGACTCAAAAAAGTTTCCGTTGATTGAGTTCAAATCATTTCTCATTTTTACTGTAAACTGTTTGGGAGCCTAAATACCTACCACCCCGCCTCTCTGTGCATTAGTTAATAGTGATCTTGGTTGACGAACGAAGTTATGACTATTGCACAGAAAAAACTCGGGAATGTCAGTTTTTTTCATTTATCCATGTTTCGTAACAACTAGGAATGAAGTTTCATCAAGATTTTTCAAAAACCGAGACAATTGCTCATGTTTATTATTGAGGCTTCTACAACTCATATACCAAAACTTTGTAAACTCCGAATTTCTCCCACACCCAACATTGTACTTTTCAATTGTTGTTACATTATCCAAATTTGATGGACCTGGGTTTCTTTCAATGTCACCACATTTTTGTAGAATAACTACGATGATTATAAATAGATAATTTATGTTAAATATTCCGAACCATAGTAAAAAAAAACTTTGATCTGATCGATATGAAGGCAGTTAGGTTTTTTAAGTTTACATAAATTTGAGTGACTTTTGAGAAACTCAATCTTTTCCAGAAAAAAAGCGTTACTGTTACGTAAGTATTGTGTAATTTTGCGTTAAACTTGGAAAACTCTGCGCCTAAACTTGCTGAGAATTCAGATTGAAGTTAGCCAGTTGAACACGCTATAGTGCAGCAATCCGTTCTAAAAAAACTCCCAAGTGTACTTGCCATACAGAAGTGATCTCTGATCCGACTGTTTCTGGCCAAAATGACCTCTAACATACCGTCCTAGACCAAAGTCTCTGATCTTACTACTGTCCCCTCGAAACCTTGTGTGTCAAAGCAGTCTATGATCAGCTTCCCAGTCGAAACAGACCTCTGATAAGACAGACCAAAATGAGACCATTGCCTGGATTTGCGCAACCCTGGTCCAGACCAATTCTAGACAATTGCCGAAGTCATCTCTGATAAGACTTAACCAATTAGGAAGTCACCACTGATCAGACTTAGCCCATTCCATTGAACAGACTTAAGCACGCTCAAAATCACCTCTGATCAAAACTCCTGCCTCTATATCCCCTCTCTACTTTAGTTAAGAAATGTTACGGACCATAACATCAAACTCTGAACTCCTCTATTAGAACGCTAACTTCTTACTTTTCATTCTTGCAGTCATAACGTGGCGCACAATTCAGTACAAACAAAAAATGTTCAAAGTTTTTTATCAAAAACATTTTGTTATAAAACCCTAAATCCTAATTTTTTTTCCAATAGAGTTCCCAATGGCTGATGAGAATCAAAGACTGACTATTCATGACAACAATTGGATATCTTAATTCCAAAAACTCAGCAATTTTAGACGTGCAACTTTCATGAGACCAATGCAATTTTAAACGCTTGTTTATGTAACTGATAAGTTGAGATTTTTTTTACTGAAGTTGTGTAAACGTAAGGTGAACGGTAAATTATAAGCTAAATTTAGTACGATCAACGCCAAAAAAATTTAATATACTTAAGATCGGTCATTAAAAACACCAAAACTATGTAAGTTCTCCGCTTAAAAATGTACACATTATGTAAGATATACGCTTAGTAACGGCAGTACTTTCTTCTCAAAATCTCAAACGTAGATCTTACCTAAAGTCAATGCATTCGCCGCCAATTCTAAAATTTTTTTTGTTTTTTTGGCGTTGAGACCTGGCCTGGTTGGCAATGTTTTTTGACAACTCTCCTAGCGCTGACATTATTGCATTAATTTTGCCACCACTTCATTTACTAGATCAGAACTTTAATCCAGTCTTTCGTCCTCACTATACAGGTTATGAAGTAGCGATTGTTATACAGTGGGAATTAAAGAAGTTTCAAACTCTTAGCCTGATAAAAAAAATGGTTTCGTGCGTTATATGAGTGTTTTAAACGCAACGAGAGGTGGTTAGAATCAACATACCACAGTTTTTACATGGTGAAAAAGAGCTGTTGAATAGAATGGCCAAGGAAAAAAATCGTTGCACAATGTTTTAAACCACACTGTTATTGCGGCTCTAATCATTCCAAAATTTATTTTATGTTGCTTAGTAGGTACTTATGCCACACTTTTATAGCTAATATAACTAAAATTAGTCTATTAACAAAATAGTACTGTATGCTTTGCAACTGTTATCAAATAAACAAAAACTATAACCAGTAGAATGGGGCGGAGGCGGACGTTGTGGGGGGACGGGGGTGGCCGTAATGACTGTGAAAGGTGTGGGGTAGGTAGTTGGGGACGGTATGTAGAGGTGCGTCGGGGGTGTTATGATAGGCGTTGGTAGATCGGTTGTTGGGTCGGATAGATGGGGAGGTAGGTGGGGGTGGCGCATGTTGGTGGGGGGTTCGTAGGTGGCGATCGGGTAAGTAGTTGGTGGGGGTTATCTACATTTTGCATAGATCGTGAACTGTTATGGAATTGAAATTACTCACAATTATCTCTTGACCTTGAAATTTGAAGGCGTCTTCTAGTTACTGTATATTAAAAATTCAGCTGCCTTTTAACTCCTACACTCAAAAACAGATGTCAACGTTCTAAAAACATTGTTAAAATAATAATAGATATTCAAAAAACAAGTCAAAGTTCAATTCATAAAAAATTGCTTCGGCTAAAGAAACATATCCAAGAACTTTGCAAAGAACTCGAAGAGGCGCGTTATATAATTTTTTCTAATTTTACTTTGCTTAAATCAGAAAAAACAGAGAAAAGAAGAAAAAAGTATTTACTTCACAATAAAACCATAGAAAGTGTTGCTTTGGGGGTAGCGGAAAAACGTGGGTGAAGAGGTGGGTAGGTGATTAGGTTGGGGGGGGGGGGGGGGTGAGTGGGCCAGTGAGTAGGAAGGTGGGGGTTGGTAGGTGGTGTTTTAGGGGGACGGGTAGGTAGAGCGTGTGTATGTGTAGGTGTTGGTGGATGTTATATAGTTTGGATAAAGAAGAGGGGCTATTAGGATCTATTCAGTTTCGCCCCCCCCCCCAATTTTTTTATGACCCCCAGCTACAAATTATATGTTGTTATATAGACGGTTACCATGTAATAAATAGCACGTGCGCCTGGGGGTCTTAAAAAATTTATGCTCGCTAAGCTGGGGTGGCCGAAACAGAATAGATCTGGCTATTGTGCGAGGAAGATTGCTCCAATATTAACTCTTCGAACATTAATTTTACAAACAGTTGACAAGTTAAAATGTAACTGAGCTAACACTTAACGTACAATCCTTCAAAACAGAAGTCAACGATCTAAAACAGAAGTCATTTTTTCAAAAAAAAGAGTTACTATGCAAAATTTAAGGTCACGAACAAAATTGCTACAGCTTTTAAAAACCTGTTGAACACCTTTATTCCTAAACACAGGCCGGTAGAGTACCAGAAACTACTCCAGGAGTTGTAACGTAATATATAAGCAATATATAGTTAGAGACGACCAATTTTTAATTAAGAATGTGGGTAGGTGTGGGGGAGGGGGAGTGTTTATAGTTGGGGTGGTTATGTAGGTTGTGGGGTGGATTGATTAGGTGCAGGGGTTAAGTAGTTGAAGAAGTGGAATACGTATATGGGGTGAGGGATGGTAAATCAGGTCGGGGTTATAAGTAGGAGTAGATAGGTAAGTGGTTAAAAAACGTTGTTTGTCAATTACCTATTTGAATATCGCGACGTTAACATTTTTTATTTGTCTTTATAATTGGAATTAAAATTGAGCGAAACAATTATAAAACTCCATTTATCTGTCACTTTCAAATTCATAGCAACATGGAATTTTTAGCGAAAGTGGTTTATTTGAAAAACATTCCGAATATTTTTAAAGTTATTCATAAAGCTCCAGAAAAACAATACTTAAAAGCCCCTGAAAGCGTAGATTGATTTTTCAATATCTCTCCAGTGAAAAAATAGAATTAGTTACAAAATATGCAAAATACTTTAGTTGGTTTTTAAAACGTGAGTTGTCAAAAAAATGAAAGATGTTAGAGTCATGAAAAATGTCATTAAAAAATCAGAGTTTTCCCACATGATCCATCGCTTAAGTTCAACTCTTCTTTTTCTTCTTGGCTACCATCCAGTTTTTTATGAGTCCAAATTGGAATAGAAAATTCGACTTTTCTACTTACAAGAAAATGTTGGAAAACATAACAGACAAGAATTGAAAAAGTCACCTTCAAAACGAATTCTCAAATGGTTGAAAAAAGAGACCAAGTTATTTAAAACACATTTTTCTTTAACAAATTTTAAAAATCGTTCGGGTTGTTGAAACCTGCTAGGAAGCTATTCTTCTTCAGATCAGATTATTCAGCCATAGATTCTAATATATGAAAATAACTATATGCTGAAACTGCATGAATTTTAAGCCTCTGATTTCATTTCAGAGTAATACCAATAGATAAACGCAATTTTTGTCAGTTTAAGCACAAAAAGTTCAGATTAGTTCTTTTGAATTAATTCTCTTTATTAGTTGAACCGAAAAAAAATGAGCCAGAACCATTTCGTTCAAACTAAGCGTGCAGTAACTTTCAGAACCCAAGTCGGATCCGAATGGTTATCTTGCAAGATTTTGCCAGAATCTGGCAGAATCTTGCAAGACGATACATCGTCTTGCAAGAATTTCTGCCAGAATCTTGCAAGATCTTGCAAGATAACCATTTTTTGCAAGAATCTTGCAAGATAGCCATTCGATTTGCCAGAATCTTGCAAGATAGCCATTCGTTTTGCCAGAATCTTACAAGATAACCGTTCGTTTTGCAAGAATCTTGCAAGATAACCATTCGTCTTGCAAGATCTTGCAAGATAACCATTTTTCGCAAGATTCTGGCAAAATCTTGCAAGATAACCATCTGGTCTCGACTGGGGAAGCGTAAGCATTTTTATTCTTTGATTCGTTTTCAGTGAAACGTCATCTGCTCATTTCATAACAACAAATGTCGGACAAAAAAGACAAAATTCGTTTATTTTTTGCACAATTTTGGGTCAGATTTTTTGCGTGTTATTTTTGACCAACTGTCTCAACATGCCGTTGAGGAACTACTGATCTACCTAATGTTCATAAACTTCCCTTTAACCATTTTATGATATCGGTACTGAAAGACACATGCTGCATTTTTACATAGTTTGTAGATATTTCATTAGTTGAATCGTATTGTATAGAGTCGTTAAGAACTTCAGAAAAGTGAAGGTATCTCAAAAAATTATTTCAGTTTGTCTTCGAGATACAAAAAGTTGATAAATTAATTTCCGCTCTCATATCTGAAACTATCCGCAAACAATACCGATCGCCAAATTGGGTAAGAAAAAAAGACGAGTCTTCTACTCCCAACTGCAAATGAAATTGAACGATTGGAATAACATCAGCTTGCAGCATGTTTTTTTGAATCTTTAAATGAATCGCTCGGTCAAAATTAGTTGAGTTTAAAGAACTCGCCAATAGTTCAGTTGAATCCCCCCCCGCAACTCGCCCAAGAGTGTAACTAGAAAAATTCTTCAATTCTTCTGTTTTAACCAAAAGGGAGGTCCTATAGAAGACGCCAAACGCTAGCTGTCAGCAACTTGTAAATATATCAAAAATTGACCTGAACGATCAAAATAAACCTCTATTTATTTGGTCAAGACTGTCTTACATCTTCTTCAGCTCACCAGATAATAACTCTACCCTCGAGAAAAAACCATCAAAACAAAAGTCTTTTTGATTGAAAGACTTTTCATAACTTTCTATCAATTGGTTGCTTTCAAACTCAAGTTAAAATGACTAACGCGCAAAAATTTACTTTCAAATCAGAAAATTACTATAACACTCAATACATGAAAACTGCTAATATCTATTTATTTATTGTAGTCACATCTAGAAGTCGTATTTTGGCTGAAGTTAGCTAAACCTGCTGATTATTATATTAATAGTATTAATAAATTTGTGTGTAAAACTAAACAAAACGCGCGTTTTTACCTTTTTATTCAGACGTGTGTTAACTTTTTTCATTAAAGCAGAGCCGCAATTTTAACGTTTTAGTCGTATGCAAATACTCACTAATAGTTTTCGATTAAAGCTGAACAAAGTTGTTGATTTATTCAATATCTGTTATAGTACAAATAATATATTTTCCTACGTGCACAGAAATGAAGCACCTTTTTCAACGCTAATCAAATTTTGGATATTAAAAACAAACAATCGCCAATTTATATCAACAAAACATAGTCTGGCAAAACAAATAAATTTTAGATAAGTCGAATTCAAAGTATCAATAGGTGTTTATAATTTAAGATGCATGCCAAAATATTCGAAAAATGCGTTAATATTCATTATTATTATTATTCTTGCTTTTTTACATTGAAACCTTTGATAAAATAAGTTGTAAACTTTTTATTTTACTTTGCTTAAGATTTATACTAGATGATTATAGCTAGCGATAATAAATTTTTTTGTTAATTTGAGTGTATAAAATTGTTCAATATAACATATTTTAGTACTCAATAATCGCGATCAAATTTATTAACTTTTTAGTTTAGCCTTATTTATTTATTTCTTGGTAAAAAAAATTATGGAAATAACTAACCTGATGAGCAGTGGATCTTGCTTGGAACTGTTCGCCCAGCAGAAACGACCGTCATTCCAAATTAGCCTAACTAAAGAGTCGTCTGAAAATATTATCTCAGCCGCACAGTCCAGCCAAGTTTCAACTCCTGTAAAGAACTTCAAAGCAGTTCCGTTTACGTCATGTTTTTACGGCGTGAACGATTATGTCCAAATTATGGTTGAAGATCTGGCGGCCTGGTTAAATGACATATATCATATAGAATTAGGCTTGGAGAACTTTTTGGAAAGTTTGGATAACGGAGTTTTGTTGTGCCAGCATGCAAATAACTTGCAGCGATTGGCGAGGTCTTACGCAGCCAGACATCCGGATGAGGTTGAAAAACGGAGGGTTCGAATCCCGACGGAGGCGGTGGCTTACAGACCTCAAGTTCCAAGGGGCACATTTCTTGGTGCGTACGTATACTTTCAAGTTTACATAATGATGTAACTAAAGTTGAAGGAAGTAAAATTTGCCGCTTAATGATCAAAATTTCTGTCAAGTTTGCTCATTTGTGAGGCTATCAAAACCTTCTGCTATCGAACTATAGAGCAGTAGTTAGAAAACGAAATGGTAAACTTGAAAATCGCTTATTGTAACTCATTTTTTTCACAATTTCTGATGTGAGCTTAACCCGAAATAACTGCAAATCTACTTGGAACTAAAACAACATCACTTTTTACTCTGTTCAACATTGGGAGCGTCTCGGCCTAGAATTCACAAGTCTGAATCCGAGTCTGAAAAACGTTCAAAAGTGGTTGAGGAAAAACACCCACGGAAAAAAACCCACTTCATTTTAGATGGGAAAAAACCCCAACGGAAAAAACCCCATTTTACTATTAAAGAGCTGCGCGTTTGGCCATGCCTCAGCGGCCCGTGGGACTTGATATCAGACTATCGCAACCAAACCAGTTATCTCGACCAAAATTCAAATTTAAATTGGGGGTTTATTTCCGTGTGGTTTTTTCCGTGAGGGTTTATTTCTTATATAAGATAAGTGGGGGTTTTTTTTACTCAGTCTCTTTTGGTTCTAGAGCCACAAGAGCCACAAATAGATGCAACTTATGAACAAGTCAAGTAGGCCACAATTTAGTCACAGTACCAAATATGAAACACTAATACAACATAAAAAAATTAATGGAGTGCAAAATTAGCTCGCGAACTATCCAAAATTGAGCCATAATTGCTGAAATGTTGTGAAAAATTGGGCTGCTGAACTGTTGTTGACCCTGCTTCTGGAGCCAAAGCTTATTGATGGTTGCACTCGCATTTGGTTGACGAATTTCGGATTACGGGGCCTCGAGGCAACGAAAGAAACTTCATGGTTCCTCCCCTTTTAAGCAGTTTCCCTCTGCTGGAAATATTAGACATTTGCTCAGTCCAAATAGGGAATAGCAATTACTCGTTCGGTGTCTTCTGATATCATCTCCGACTCTAATTTTTTCAAATTCAAACTTTTCGAATAAGTTTTTAAAAAATTGATTTTGATTTGCTTTTATGATCAGTAAGAACCATATGTGGTCTTATTATTTTAAAATAATGTGTTTATAGTTGGTTTTGTCATTGCAGTACCAATGTAACTCCAAGAAGCGCTCCCAAGAATCAATCTTCCTCGAAGACGAGATTTAACGAAAACTGTTATAATGTTTTATATAGTGAGACAAGTTGTACTTAACTTTGTTTTTGGCTGTTTGGGAAACAAGTACACAACTCTGTTTCACATAAAATAGAAAAACTAAACTGCTCAGACGCATTGGTGCGCTTGGAATGAGTCTAATGTAAAAAAAAAACATATCTTTTTCTTACTTTTTTTCAAAAAAGATTGCCCGTCATTATTAAATAATCTTGGTTTATCTTGATCTAAAGTTCAAATGATTGCTGATTATTTCTTTTTTTGCCAATATTAATGTTTTCTGCAATCTTGAATGTTTCTTACTCTCTTCCTCAGCCTTTTAAATCTCGTTTTCTAATTTCCTAGAGTTATTGAACTTGAAATGAGCACAAGTCCCCTCTTGTTGGATGACAATGCATAAGAAAAGGCTCCCCTCTCATTAGGTGATTTCAATAAAAATTCTAGGCGTGGTTCTAACTCATCAAGAGATTGATTCAGCTCAACACAAGCGTCTAAGAATAATTATCTTCACATTGCATCCCACATAAACGGGTCGCTATTTATCAGATAAGTCCAACGAAATGCTGCTTTCACAGTAGCTGTTCCTCGTATGATGACAACAGAAAGTGACTGAATTTCTCTATCGAAGGCAATGGAATGACCCACTGACTAATAATTTAGGCTATCAGCTAACAACGACATGCACAGAAAGGCCTTCTTCATAGTCCTCGACAGAGCGCCCAAAACTTCGGTTGCCATAGGGATGGACTAAGCTCCTCGTTGAGCACAGCTATTTTTATACTGATTATATTTCCGATCTGCAGCAGCTTCAATTGCATAGCCAGATTTCTCTGCCGCATGAGAAATACTGTTCAGTTGCTGAGGGGAAGTCACGGTTATGTCTAGAGCAGCAGATTGGCCAGGTTTCTAAGAAGGAAGATAGACGTATCCTGAGCGTGAGTTATTTTCCGCAAGGAGATTGCGTTTTTCAATTACCGGCGACAAATTACCTGCTGAACAGGCTGAAGCTATACGATCGCGAATTCTAGCGTGCCTTGAAATCGCATCTCCATTTCCATGGCAGGCAACTCCAATGTCACCAAATGTGTTCAATGTACCTGAACTGCAATAGGAACATTTTCTTTCTTGATCATAATCCGCGATTCCGAGTCTGTACCTGACACTGACTTGAAATTCTTTAGTCAAAAGGTGCAGACGTAGAGCGGGAATTGGAGGCCCAGCAAGCGACGCGCCAGAATTAGTCAGGCATAGTGATTGAAGTCTTGCTTTTTCCCTGGTTGACATTTGGTTTCTTATTAGGTCAGCAAGTTTATCTTTATCAAGTGCTTGTTGGATTTTCTTTTGCGTGTGCGAAAATAGATTGAGGTTCCAAACTCTTTAAAAGTGTCACTTTCTGAGAAACGCCTTTTCATTATTTTCCTGACCAGATCGTCTGAGGCTATAATTGAGCCCACAAACGCTCTTTTGTATTGCTCTTGTGGCTGTCTGACGCCTAGTGCCGACAAACTGATTGGTAAGGAAGATTGTTTCCGTGCGTCATCACCTATAATTGAAGTGACAATTTGATCCAACAATTTTGTCCAGACAAATTTTTTAAAACTGAAAGCATTGTTTGAAGTGTTCTGAAGTCTAAGCTCTTGATACTCTGTGACGTTTGCAAAATGCTTTAATCTATTTTCTGAAATCCGATTCTGATCAATTTGAAAAGAGGAAAAAACTGTTCTCAAAGTGAGGTTTGCAAAGAAACATTGTTGTAACTATTGTCTGAAGTTCATAGCGAAACCCATGAAATATTTGTATCGTTGTGGATTCTTTCAGCTTCGTGTACACCTTTTCAGATGGGAATACATGGCCAAGGATATGTCAATTGTCATAAAAATTGTCACAAGGTAGTACTTTGAGTTAACATAAACACGGTCAAGTAACCATTAATTAATGTAAGAATAATGTAAGTAATGCGGTGAACTCCGGTAGGGCAACAAAAACATTCCCACCCGGGTCGAGGTTTGTTGTTGAATTTTCGTAAATGCGGTGAAAGAAAATATTTTTCACGGCGTAATTCTTACATCTTTTTGCGGCGAATGCGGTGAGTCGCGGTGAGTTATTTGTTTTCACCCTGTTCTCAGTATTCTTACAAAAAAGCATCTTCCCTACACGGGTTCGAACCTCTGACCTCATGCATGCCTTCAACTTTGTATTCCACTGCGCCAACTATCACTTTCTTCGTTGCTATTTCTTGTGATTTTAAAGCAGATTGAGTAAATTCGGTGAGTTTTAGTAAGAAATGCGTTGAATTTCGCGGTGAATTTTTGTAGAAAATGCGGTGAAAAGTGGTGAATTATTTTTTTTCACCGCATTCACCGCTTTCACCGCTTTTCTTACATTAATTTACCACAAGAGTCGATGTGGTGAATTTTTGTAAGAAATGCGGTGAAATGCGGTGAAATATTTATTGTCACCGCATTCACCGCAATTCTTACAATAATTTACTCAAAAACATCGAACATTGCATTCGTTATAACTCATGGGTTCAATGCAATGAAATGAGAATGCGATGTCTTTAGCAGTGACTCTTTTCACAGCTTTCATCGCATTCATCGGCTTTCTAGAAAGATGAGTCTCATTCTTCGTTTCAGCTCGTGGCAACGTTGAGAACTTCATAATCTGGTGTCGAGACCAAATCGGAATCCCAGACTGTCTTCTGTTCGAAGTTGACGATCTGGTCTTGAGAAAAAACGTTAAAAACTTTGTCTTATGTCTTCTAGAAGTTTCTAGAAAAGGTCGAAAGTTCGGGATGCGAATTCCGGCGTTACTAGCTCTGGACGCGTCCGTAGAACGGGAAGAGAAAGAGTTGAACAAGCTTGATAGAAATCTTCCAAGCAGGATTTCGAGGAATTCGACCTGTTGCAACTGGGAGCTTTTGAAAGATGTTGACGAAGAGGTCTGTAAGCAATTGGATCTCTGTTCTTGTGAAGATAAGTTCAAATTGCAACATGAGGCCCCTGGGAGGTACATTCTACCATCAAATGGCAATCGCGTTTTTGTCAGGGTACGTTGATAAAAAGATTTCACTTCTGATAGCTTTCAACCTTTATAAACAGGTTCTTGCGAAAACTTAAAATTATAACATTTTGAAATATTCAAGGGTATGAGAAAATTAAACGTTAAATGTGAAACCATTTAAAAGAAAACTTTCATTTGAATTTTTGGATCTTTTTCGTTTGTGCACCTCAGTACGTTCTGCACCCCCCCCCCCCCACCCCAGTTACAGAGCACGTGCCATTACATAGTAAATCATTATATAGAAATATAGCACGTGCATCAAGGGGGGACAAAAGGAAAAGGTTTATTTCCCTCCAATAATTCATTTCAAAATTTTTGTTCAACCAAAAATTTTATAGTTTTAAAGTTCTTGTAATGTTTCAGAAGTTACGTGATCACACAGTTGTCCGATTTCCACATCAAACAACGTGGGAGCTCATTACAAATTTCTTCATACTTTTTGACCCCTGTAGGCAAAGTGAAGACACTACAATAAATGAAACCCTAAGATCGGAGGCATCAAAAAGCGTTGATTCGAGAAAACAACATAAAGTTAAGCGAAAATTGAATTACGAAGCAAGAAGGCGGTGCAAAACACCCGATGGCAGGTCTTCACGTAATGATATGTCAATTAGCAATCAATTTTTGCTAAATTCGAGCGCTGAAAACCACTTTATAGATTCCTGTGGTCTCAAAGCATCGCCTAAAAATGATCAAAACGGTTTCATTAAATCTGACCAAATTCCAGTTTTCACAGAAGATTTAAAATTTCACCAAGAAACTTTGCAGTCGATTGAAAATGAAAACGATATTCGAAAAAAGCGCGCCAAACCCAAAAATGAGCAATCTGAAGTTAAAATTGCGCAGAAATCCGGGAACATTCTAGAAGCTCCAAAAACCGAAGTGATGCCACTAAGTCCACAACATAACATGGACTCGTTCAAACGAAGAAAGAAAAGAAAATCTAAGGTCGCAATTCGTTGCCACAGTGCTCTAGCTGAGGTCACAACAAAAGTTGTTCAGGATAGCTCCGATGAAATTCGGGGAATTGATCAAAAAGATGGAAAAGTTAAGAATTACAGCGTGTCACAATTACGTAATTTGCTCGGCCTACCCCAAAAGGAGACCAAACAGGAAAATCCTATCAAAACTCCCCCTCAGGTAAATAAATCTGGGGGCATAAGTTGCGCTCCTAATCAGGCCCAAAATGTAAATTCTGAGAACATTTATGAAAATATTGGTCCCAAATTTCTGGAAAACCAGGATGACGACCCCGGACTAAAAGGGCGACCACAAAGCAGACATCGTTCTAGAACACGATTGGCCGAACAGAGACATTCAAGTGATTACGCAACATCTCACGATTCTGGTATAAGTATGGAATTTTCCAACGCTTTGCGCGCGATTAGTAACCGTCCGAACTCTCAATTTGCGACAACTAAATCAGGAGGTGAAGCTTACGAAAGTTCTGCACTCATCAGGTCAGGAAAATTGACTCATCCAGAACAAGAAAAACGGATTGAATTGTTCAGATCTTCCGGGTTCCGAAGCCTGCAGGAACCCGACGTCGTGTTTTTGCCCGATTCAAAGGACAAGGTTCCATTTCAGAGTATATCAAACGTCGGGGATCTGAAATACAGTTTGGAGAGTGACGACGATGTTTCTGAAGATTCGCGATGCGCGGGGCCATTCAGAACCAACATTTTGACAGAAGCTGCAATCGCCCGTGAGAAATTTTACGGAGTGAACTATCATAATGAGCAAAAAACTTCGCTTTATGAAAGAAGACCTGTTCAACACTACGTTAATAACCGAAGTATGAATAACCCCAAAATGTTGACACGCAGTCAACATCTCCGAGAACCATCGAATGAACTTTCAGAGGGGAACTTTAGCAACAGAAGTATCGGAATTAACCCGGACTTTGTTCAAACTATGATCGAAATTGAGAACCCACTTCAAGCGTCAACCCCAATGGTGTCCCCCCACGTTACAAACATGGTGAACGAACTGTTTCAAGCAGAAAGCGACCAGGAAACGGTTCCGAATGAAAGTTTTGGTCAAAGTCACAATTCAACGGGGTTTGGCCAGTTGGGCACTGCAACAGTTCAATTCGGTATTAATAACAGTGACGATTTTTTGCGATTTGGAAGTCGAAGTCAAACTCCCAAGTCCTCAAAACAAGGAAGTCTTGATCTGGTACAGCGTCCGGAAACTGAAGTTATAAATCGACCAGCCTCTCGTCAGAACCAAAGTGCAGTCCCGTCCGAAAATGGAATTATTTTCGGTTATTCGAACGATAACTTGTCGGACAAAAGTCAGCCACGAGCAGACCAGCGTGACAGAACCACAAAATTGCTGATGCGTAAGACTCAAAAAGGTAGAAAGGATTTATCGGTCGATAATGACAACGTGTCAACAGACTCTGAGCGGAGGTCTGAAAACGATCGATTGATTCCTGGAAATCGTTTGAAGGGATCTAAGCATTGGTTCTCACCGAATCTAGAACCTGAACCGCGAATAACTGAATCACGCAAAATTGACGTTAGGAAAAAAGAGTCGTGTCCAGACGATAAAGTTGACCTATGGATCCACAAAAATGGTTTCCAAGACGAAATCAAACGTAAGCTTCAAGGTCGTCAGCAAAATGCTGAACAACGTGAACACAAACATTCAAACAACTCCACCAGTGAAATCGCACTTGTAGCAACAGAAGATTTTGCTATTCAATGCGAACTACTGAACAGTCAGACTGAACTTATGACCTCTAATTCTCCTAAAAACGAACCAAAAGATCAACCATTCAGTTCAAATAAAATAGGATTAAATTTGGACGAATTGAAACTGGCCGATTCTGAAAGCTCGCCCAGAACAGAAAGCACAAAAAGCAAAATGAAAAAGTTAATTGAAGAGCTGGATACGCATTTAGATTATCCAAAAACAGACAAACGTCCCGGTTCCAAATATAGTAATTCTTTCCGGAGCCAGGACGAATCCAGGTCAGTCCAGTCTGATTCCAGAACATGTCCTATCAATATCCATATTGATACGATTCGAGTTGAAATGAGTCCGAACAACAAAGCGAAAATTGTGAGCATGGACCTAAAAACCGATTCCCAATCTTCGGCTAAACTGGACACCGAGGGACAAAAAAGCTGGTCGAACCCGCATTCTGATATTCAAGTTACAAGTTCAGATGAACTCATGAGGCTTATTGGCGCCGATAAATTCCAAGCAATTGTTGATGATTTGAAGTCAAAAGTTGCCACCGAAATGAACAAAGAAAAAGACACAAAAACGGAGCCCAAAAAGGATGGAAACGACGTTTTGAAAAAATCAGAGGTTGAAAAATCGCCATCTATCAAAGCTGGAACCCCGCGGGAACTTTCTTGGGACGAAACCCCCGTTATGGGCTCAACCCCAAGAACATCAAGTGACAAGTTTGATCTATCGTCATTTAAAATTTCCCCCATTGAAGAACAAGCGATTCCTATTAACACTACAAAAACTTACGAAATTCCCAAGATTCAACTTAACTCTACCTTTCTCAAAAGCGTCGCAGCGAATGAGAGTCAAATAATCTTTCCACACCCCTCGTCGGAAGATTTCGAAATGAAACCAAAACCTTCGACTAAAACAATGTACATGAAAACTGAAATGGGTGGCATGAGTGAAGCAAATGCGAACCTGCTTTTCATGACGTCCTTACGAAGTTCACCAAAGGTCAACCAAACAAAAAATTCAAGGTCAAAGGTTTCCCCAAAAAACGTAAAGGACACCGAGCCAAAAATTGGAGGCGTAGGCGGACTAAGCTCAGCTGTTGCCGATATGACATTTGCTAAATCATTGCGATCTAGCCATGCACCGGTTCAAAAACCAAAAACCGAAAAGACTGAGAACTCAAAAACAAACCAAACCAACAAAGCCCCCCTCCCCGTAAAGTCAGAAACGCCCCAGCCAGCCAAGACACGATCCAAAACTCCGGACTTTATAAAAAGAAACATCAAATCCGTGGCAGGCCCAAACCCTGGAAAGCTTTCTGGAACCCGAAGTTTGCAAGTGAGCAAAGAAAATTTGAGCATGAAAAGCCGATCGATGGATAGCTTGAACAGTTTCAAAAGCGAACCAGAGTTGAAATTACAATTCCAAAAAGTCCAGAAAGTTCTCCCGGTTTCAACTTCAATAGAAGCTGCCTCCGAGTCTACAACTGAAATGGTTAAAAGTAACGTTTTCGACTCGATTGACGCCCTGTCTGAGAAAAATTCGCCCAAAAGAGAAATCAGGGCACATTCTAACGGGTTGCAAAACCCGAGCAAATCAATTTCTGAAAACGACGCTGAAACCAGCTACTGCGAAGACAAGTTACAAAACCAAGAAACGGCGAACTCAAAATTTGCACAACCAATTGCACAAAATAGCAATCCTCAACCAACGTCTGTCCGTTCTGTGAAGCGAAGATCTCGTCAAGAGAAACAGAATCGAGAAACCAAGAACGCAACGTCACCAAACCACTCGTCCAAGATTCCACTCCCAGTTCGAGGTCTTTCATCAAGGTCGCCCAGTGTCGAGAATCTGGCTGACTCTCCCAGTTCCAAGAGCGAAGGTGGCAACCGAGGATCAAGGAATCGAAGTTTGACACCCAAACCCAGAGCCGAGAATCGTCCGAACAGATCGAAGTCGCGAATCGCAGTGCCCATATGAACGAGTTCTTATTTTGTAACATAAATTTCATACGTGCATTGATATTGATTTCGTGCAAATTTGAATAGACATTAGCCAGCTAAAATAAATTTTGAGTGTCGTAGAGCTTTCGAAAGCACTATTATCAACCGTTTTTCAAACCGTTTTATAAGCGAGCGTGGAAAACAATGACTAAGGTGAATTTAGTTCAAATTTGAGAAAGTTTGGAAATGTTCGCCTCATTTGTCCACAATCTGTGTTTTTCAGCAGTCGTCAAAAGAAAACTGCTGACAAAGTGCCAATTAAGCAGAAACCAAAGAAGCCTAATTGATTTTTAATTAGACGAATATTCTTTATTTTACTAATGGCGGACTAAAAAGGCAAATAGCTGGTTTGAACGTACTCATTAAATAATATTTAACAAAATTTAGTTTCTGAACTATGTCTTAGATCATCGTTAATGAGATCGAGAACTCTAGCTGTTGACTAATTGAATAAAAAGACTGTGGAAAGAAAAGACATAAATCGTGGACAATTGTGTCGATGTATTGTCGCATTTGTCCACAATTTGGTATAATCAACCAAAAAGGCCAAATGTACGTTTTTTCGGCGCAATGCTTTTGACAAAGCTCAATTAGGGCAAACAATATCGGTTGTTCTAACGTTGACTCTACTTAATTTTATTACGAATCTATAAAAATTAATTAATGAAATATGGGTTCACAACCAATCATTGCCTTGACCATTGTTCTTATCGGCTCAGTTCGATTGAACAACGGAATTACTATCGCTACCTTCTAAGAAATTATTTAAAAGATATTTCTCCTTGTTCTCGCTTCCAAATTAAACCCAACCTCGCTCAAAACCACATTAAACACACGAAGTGCTTTAAACTCAATTTAAATTGAATATGTTTCGGCTGTTCAAAAGGAAATGCTAAAAAACTGAGATTGAGCTGAAAATTAATACGACCGTACAGTAATTTTCAGGAACTCTATCAGAAGTTGAATCACTTAAAAAATAGGACTAACCCACCACGAGTCAAATGTATATTGATGAAATCTCACATGTCCTTCGAAGTCTTTTAGGCTTGAAAATCTTGGCGTTGCAGTCATTCTTTTAACGGGCGCTGAAGAGGTCGCAAAGATCCCTCGTGGAATCATTAATCAATCCTGCACTAACCTAACAAGACATTGAGTACAATCAGGTTTGAAAAACAACGAATATGATAAAAAAAAACGAGTTTCGTACATCATCTTATTATTTAAATTCTTGGTTACTTTTCGGTTTTTATGACCCAACATTGATACATAAAATTTTAAGACCTAACAAAAGCTTCAAATGAAAATCGCATAAATAACTAATCAGCTACACCAGACAAACTTGTCAAAACCCAACAGAGAAAAATTCTTTTTTCACCGCGCGAAACAAATCAATTATTTTTTGTTTACAGCAAAAAACAATTTACCCCGCTTGCAAATCGAGAAAGGCCTCCGAATTTGCAACAGACAAATTAGCCAGGCTTGTTGTTACCAGGAGTGTTTGATTTGAATAGTATTCTGACTATCATCTCTTTTTATTCTTCCAAAATTTGGTTGAAAATAGCCAATATTTAAAAGGCTTGCTTTTTTCAGCAGACCAAATGAGAGAAATTTCTCAAGCATTCTGCGTTAATAATCATAAGTTATTAAAACTATCAAAATGCATATTTTTAAAAAATGATTTTTTTTTCATTGAATAAAATTGAGAAGCTAAACTTTAAGAGTTTGGACAATCTAAGCTCGGACAATTTCTGATGAATATTCTTATAATATAACTATCTTACAAGTTTCGCCGAGCACAGCTTTCAATATTGTTCTACCTTCAAATAAAATACTAATAGCCCCATAGTGCTAGCTAACACGTTGTTTCTCAATAAATTATCGTTTTAAAATTGGCTTGCTGTTAGTGTGTTGCTAGATCTGTACCTTTAACTAAAAGTTCTTTCTAAAACTGTTTCACCTTTATCTTTTTTACCATTTTGACAAATTGAGACAGTTTTTCTGCTTGGTCTGCACGAACCCCTAAAACAATAACTCATTTTTTTGCAATTTTACTGTTTTAAAGGATTTTTATACCAGATGTTTCCCTTGAAACATACAACCGCTAAGTTTAATAATAAAATAAGTAGCAGAATTTGCACAATTCTTCTGATTATTTATTCTGATTTTTTTGACCGTCAGAGTTTTGAAGTCTCAAAAAACATTTGAAGCAGCTCAGATTGATTGTGAGTTTGTGATTCTTGAACATTACAAAACAACCTTCTTTGAATGCATTATTATATTATTCTTTACAAACAATCAATTATTGTTCCTATTCAAAATTGTTGAAAATTAGTTTGTCTTTCTTTCTTTTTCTGTTTGAAATGATGAGAACAGAACTTTGTGGGATTACATATTTATGTTGGATTCCGCAATTCAAAGTTTCGAATTAGGAGCAATTGACAATCATGGGATTAACGTAATAATTTTCGTACCTTTAATTTAGTTGAAGTATCAAAAAACTTTTCAACTGCTGAAAAAAAACTGTATTATTGAGTAATGATTTTCTTTTGAAAGCATTAGCACAAAAATAAATCAGAATCAATTTTTGCCACTTTTTACACAACTGTTAATTTAATTCCTAGTTCTTTTCCATTGAGTCTGAAGTAACAAAGCAGATCTAAAATTGCTTCAATAATCCCAAACTATTAACATTGAGGATGGAGAAAAACATGCAGACAGGTTCGTTAAATATGAAAATTAAGCACAAACTTGACTTGGTTAAACAATTTTGTTGATCAAAAATTGAAAAATTAATGCCAATAAAAAATGCGAAGATCATTGAGAAAAACGTAATTGCTGCTCGAAAACGTTCCTTTGATTGTAAAAACAGGGGAAGATACGGGTTCAACTCCGTAAGAACTTGGGTTCAAATTAACCGATACAGCTTCAACATGAAGCCATTTAGTATTAAAAAGCAGAAAAATAGTCCCCAAATTAGTCCTTGTAAAAGAGTTTAGTCTAAACACTTTTTTACCATTCTACATCAATTTTTTCATCGTATGTCAAATTCAAACAATTTAGTCTGCAAGTAAAAAGCGTCAAGAAATACAAAATAGCTGACCTCTGCAAACAACTTGAAGCTATGAAGGTTGTTTGCAGAGGTAAGCTATTTTGAGATGAATTCTCATAACAATCCTAATCGCATTCAAATAGATATATCAAAAGCTTCCTCATTCTTAGTCCTCAGCCTTTGTTCCTTATTTTTCGGACTTAGTTTCACTCTGTTAAGCTACCGTTTGAAAAAGCTGGTTATGTTGGGTCATTTGTTCCTGGACAAAATGTATGTCAGAGAATATTTATGACTTCCTCTGCCTCCGCAGAGAATTGTTTCAGCCATTTTTTTGTTGTTTTGTACAATTAATGCGCTCGAAAAACATATTTTAACAAGATAATTTTATTTTTATTGCCCAGATTTTAAAGCCTGATTTTTTAGGATTTTGTAGATTTTTTGGTCGGGGATTTTCCTATGGATATCCAGGATCATCTTAAGGACTTTGCTGAATGTAGTTTTAATTACTTTTTTGTTCAAAAAACAATAGTAGAAGCATAATGCTAGCTTAAACGTTCTAAAACCTTCAAAAAGGCTTTATGCTAAATGTCTTTGCAATAATTTATTCGTTAGAAAGATTTTCTGATAACATATAGTAAAATAGTAAATTCAATGAAAAAAAAGGATTTGAAGAATAAACCAGATAAAATTTTTACTATTTCAATACTTCTTTGTTTAGTATTCAAGACGTTTCTTCTTTGTGGTTAGCCAGAACCCTTAAAGTAACCATCAAAATAAATATTTATTATGATATGGATATCGGTTGTTTCCAATGAAACAAAAAAGCATCAACTACACAAAAATTACTAGTAAGTGTTGCTAATTTCCTTATCTTTTCTAAAATCTTTTGAATTTTTTGTCCTGGTCCAGATTTGGACAAAAAACACTGTTTTTAGCTCTTATATTTAGTAGAATATAATTCTATAAGAAAAAATCTGTCCGCGACGGAATAACTAAGTTATTTTGTTTATATTGTTAGTTAATTTTGCTGCTATATTTCTATATTTTTTTAAATTCCCGCAAGGAAAATCCAGTCTTTTTCTCCTGACATATTGACAGCAAAACTTTGTTGGAATACATATATGCGGGTGTCCTCGATAGAAAACTTTGAAGTAAGAGCAATCGGCATTCATGGGGTTACTGATTAAAAAAGTGCTTGTCTCCTATCTAGTTTGAAGTGTTAAGAACATAGGCAATGGCATACTTTTCAAAACAATTTAGAGTAAAACTTTGACAAAATTTGATTGAAAATTAGTTCTAAAATTTTGAATTTGAGTCTGAACTTTGGAAACAGATCTGCTGTGGCTACAAGATTTATTTAATAAATTTCTGCAAAACGAGTCGGCTTTGAGAATGTTAATGACTGGAACATTGTTTATTTAGACGAGTTGGCTGAAACAATAGGTACCCGATCTGAACGGTAGATCTTAGTGGCACCCAGCATTACTTCAAGACAGGTGACTGAGTTTGGATTGCCGAAAAAAGCAATCACCAGGTCTACTATCCCACAGCTCGGCCTGAAGAACTCCGGTTCAATTACGCCAACTCGCGCTTCGCACTTTGCGGATCGCCCATCCGTCCGCTTGTTGAAATTGTCCCTGTCCTCCCAACATCCGCTTCCGGGCTGCAAGATGTTATCAAATAAATTGAAACGAATAAGTCATTATCAATTGGCGAAATTTTGTACGTATTACATGAAATTGTTCGCTCAAATTTTCTGTTCTTAATGGTTTTATTCGTATAACTTCTGAGATATTCCAAAACCGATTTCCCATTAGGTATAACTCTTCTAAGGGCTCAAAATTTTTTGGTCAGCTTAATAGTCTTTGGTTTTTTAAACAAAAAGAATTGGAGACGTTTTTCAGACTACGACCTGCCGAAAAAATATGGCCGCTGTAAGTTTATGTTTCTTTAGCCTTCATAATCATTTGAAAAAGCTCTCTCTCTCTCTCTATTTTTGAATAGAATCGCAATAAAATTTCCCATTGTGTGTTTTATCACCAGCAGTTTTAAAAGCGACAGTACGGATCGAGGTTGAGTCTTACGCAGCAGTTTTGTTTCTTGAACAACTGCGAAGTCGCTCTCTTTTACGAACGTGTTTCTGCGTTGTGCTGTGTCTATTGTAACATTATGGGGCGAGTAGTTGAATATGTTGCCACCGAGGAGAAATTTAGTGCTATTGTGCGACAGGATTCTTTTGTTTTTCTGAGTTACTTTTTTTTGTTTTGTCACCAATTGAGAAATAGAATTTCGGAAAAGCTAATCTTACTTAGAGAATGCGATTCGTTCGGTTGAGAACCTCTTCTGATAAATTGATGAATCTGGATCACCTTTATACTGGGTATCCAGGTTGTTTTTGTTAGAGCTATTGATTGACCCGACTTCTTCGCGAGAGAGCACATGCTTCTTGATTCGCTTTTTGTCAAAACAGTAGTTACATATACAGTTGTAACATAGATTGGTTATGCTATCATATGTTATAAAGATCACAATTTCAGTATTTGGTTTTCGAACGAAATGTGGTTCACGCGGACTAATTTTGGTTATTTTGTTAGGTATTAATCTGATGTTCTTCGACCGTCGCCACACTACAACTGAGGGATTCCTGACCAAAGTGACTATATCAAAAACAGCAAAACGCCGCTCATGGTTACTATTAATCGATCTACCACCCCTGATTTCTCCCTGTTGCTGTGCGTGTGTTGCAGTTACAGGACTATCAGCTTGGAGGCATCGGGAATGTTCATCGGCTGTTACTAGAACGTAATTATTAAAAAAAAGTTTAGACGGAATTGGCAATTGCTCTGTCAATTTGGATTTCCTGTCTAGTTTTAAATGGAAGAGATAGTCTACCTAGGTTTGATTTTCACATTGAGAGGTTTAGGGTTTTCACCTTTATCAGTATAGTAGTTGCATACTTACGTTTCCCGTCGCAAGCATTTCAACTTGACCAGTGTGATTATGATGACGAAGTCCGCCAGACTAAGGAGAAAAGTTAATTAATTGTACTAAATTTAGACAATCTGAAGGGGTAGCATAAGATTCCCAATGGGTTTAAGTATCACGACCACTTATTTAATTTGAATTATGGCTAATACTTGATTTCATCAATAGCCGGAAGTCCGTCTGCTATAAGATGTAATTTGTTTAGGCGTTGTAAGATGGCTATGGGTTTCGAAGTAGTGGTTAGGTGCATTTGGACTGTTTTACACTTGTTTGAAGTACTGTAGCCTTTTTGAAAAACAATGTCAAACAAGTTAGGCGGATGATCCAAACGTGTAGAAACTGAGGTAATCTTGTTAACTGTGCTGCTATTGTTTTGAAGAAGAAGCGAGAATTCAAAAAAACTGGTCCGAACACAAGCTAAGGCAAAAAACGCTCTGATCAGTTTTTCTGGTCAGCTATACGTGCAACCTCATTTTTTATTGCTCAATTTTGTCTGTCTTTCATTTGCGAATCCACTAGAATCTAAAATATATGTTGAAAGGAAACAAAAGTAACTTTATAAAGCTTACGATGAAATTTTTGTTCTCATTTTGAGGAAAAATAGGTGGCCAGATGGTTTCTACTAAAGTAGTCTGCAAACCCCTTTGATCAGTGCATAACTTCAAAGTGGAATTGAAGGGGTGTGTCTACCCAATGTGTTAATCGGCTTTGATGCCTAACTTCCCTTGTTTCTTTTTAAAGCTGAAAATTCTAATAGATGATCTGTAAGCACAGTAGTACAGCTAATTTGTTGCAGTACAGCTAATTTTCTGTGTTCCAGCAATCATACACTCAAAAATAATTATAATTTATTGGTGATAAAGCATTCCTCCAAACTGTCTGAAAGGAAATTTGAGAAAGCTAATGACTTCCATGTTTTGTTTTTTTTTGCTCTCAGCATGCTC
This sequence comes from Convolutriloba macropyga, assembly GCF_964194025.1. NCBI lineage: Eukaryota > Metazoa > Xenacoelomorpha > Acoela > Convolutidae > Convolutriloba > Convolutriloba macropyga. The sequence goes on from NC_134480.1 coordinate 22,841,253, forward strand.
CGAATACTACTTTGCCAGCATTTCATCTGACTCGGGTTTCTTTCGATACGTCAAAACGTTCATGCACAGTGATTTTTTGATGCGGACTCATATCGCATTGAATGCAATTGCAAGTTTTTCAAAACAGTCAATGACCTTATTTGATTTTTAATTGATTTTTGCTAACAGTTGGTGAAGAGGTTCCGATAAAGAATCCGATTGTGGATGAAACTGATTAGATGATGGATTCTGCCCAGACACAATCAAAATTGTTTGACCCATTTGCGGGCTCTCAAGATATGCTACTGCTTAACAGTGTGAACTTTTAGAGTTTTGTTAAAAACTAATCGAGAACTGCTTGGATTGGCAAAATCGGATTTAATCAAATTTATTAAAGTCTTCAGAAACAATTAGCAGTAGAGGTCTTCAAGCGTTTTTTCGTTGTCTGGGAGAGAGCCGTCAGTGCAAACTAGGAAGTTATAAATAAAAGCGAATAGCGAGCATTTGATTCAATAATTTTTTCTAATTTTTTCTAAAATGTTGCTGGAATGTCTGTAAGACCCAAGAAACCATTTTGAAATCAATGCTTTCTGTCTTGTCCTCCTAATCAGCAGAAACTACAGTATCTTTGAATATCTTAATCCTAGAGGTTTTAAGCTGTGAGCATATGCAATAGTAAATCAATTTTTGAAATAAAGGATTCCTTTTCCAATAACTTCTTTCACAAAATTTGTAAGCTGTCGATATCAAAATTACCAACCTTTTTCGTTTGGTATTTGTTTTTTTAATTGTTTAAAGTCTAATGCAAGTCTCACAGTTTTGTATTTGTTTCATTGGAATTACGACAAGGGTTAAAAAAAAATTCCGTGGGTGTTTTATATGCAATAGGAATTTTTTTTTGTCCTTATGTGGTGTGACACTACTGATTATCGGTTAATAGTTTCAGTTAAATTTATATTTGGCGCTATGGTCCTGTTCAAAGTTGTGAGTAATTTTCAGTATCCACATATTATGATGTTTTTGTCGATATTTATATTAGATATAATTTTTCCTGGCTTACTCAAACGTTTCTGAAAAACCGCGGTTCTTCCACTTTGTCCATTATTATATCTCATCCCATTGTGTTCTCCACTAGCATTAAAATGGTGTCGTTTCTCTGTGTCTTTGTTTCGACCCAAAATTCTCTTTGCGTGGTCTTGTTGACCAAAAAGTTACCTTTGTTTTTAGTTACCTTTGTTTTCAGTTTTCCAGTTTTTTTTAATTTTTTTTTCGAGCGGGCAATTTGATTTCGAGTTTTTTTTTCGAGTGGTCAATTTGATATTAGCCCAATCTCCTGCGTGTTCCCATACATACAACTCAGCTTTCTCGTACATTGAATGTTGTTCCACTGGGGACGATTTGTTGGTTCGTGCATTACTTGTGGAAGCTAACGCAATGGAGACTTCACTGATGTGTGTGACGGGCCCGGTTGTTATTTTCCTAAGGACGTTGTCGGTGACGAGGTGAGTAATCTTCTAAAATTTTAGTCCTACACTTAGATGTTACAATGAAATGGTTTTGAGGGACATAAAGATAATTTATGACAAATATATGTCCACGTTTTTAGCATGAATTACGACATGCAGATTTTGTTGAGTTTTGTTGCTTTTATTATGTCGATAATATGACAATGTGTTCCAAAAGAAGGTTGCGTTTTAGATTTTAGTTAATTTTTTCACCTACCCATCGCTTGTGCAGTTTTGCTTGTATTAGTTAGCTCCTAGCGATAACATAATGCAGCTGTTAACAAATGGTCTTATACAATAACGTTCATTTTTTGCCTAGACCCCTAAAAACAGAAATTGAGTGCAAAATCAGAGCATTCCATTTCATCAGGAGTTATCAGCTCTCTGAAGCTTTTTTTGCAAAGACACCAAAAACTGATTGATCAGAAGGCGCAGTAATGCAATTCTTCAATTGTCTCTCCCGTTTCCTAAAAATAGTTTTAATTCACCAAACAGAATCAAAAATTTGGTTCGCCAGAGCATAGTTATCCAATGACAAGCAGAAAACCTAAATTGCATAGTTATCAAGCTTAGTTATCAAGCAGAAAACTGTAAATACTAATTACAACCTTGCAAAAATGTACTTAGTTATCAAACAACACTGATCTTCGCCTGATGCGTTTCAAGCTGTAACAGACCACGCGGCCCACCAAAAGAAAACGTACCAAAAATGTAGTGCTGAATCATATTGACTGAATCTCATGAGATGAAACCACCTCAAAATTAAGATCAAATTTTATTTGTTTTTAGGAAAAGAGGCTTGTCGATTATTCCACCAACAAACATATGAGAAATCGAGAGTGAGCTATAGTAACAAACTAGTAACTAGTAGCTAGTAACAAACAAAAGGAGTGGACTTATTAACTACTCACTAAATAAAGTTAAAGTAAATTTACCTTAACGGAGTTTAGGTAAACCGCAAGGGAAAGTTAAGGTAAAGTTTACCTTAACTTTACCTTAACTTGAGTTCAGGTAAAAATAACGTTACGTTTGTTAAGGTAAAATTGCCACAAATTATTTTAACTTTCTTTGGTAACGTTCTGCAGTAAAATTACCAAAAAAATTAGGGATGTATAACAAAAACAAACAAAAATTAAATTCTACAAGCTTTAATTCAACAAACCAACAGATCTACCACAAGAAAGCCTGAAGGCTTACACTTTCTTGAGCTAGACTCACACTTCGAATTGAAGGAACTTAGCAAAGGACGTAAATTTTGATTTGTAGGCCAGCGCTGCAGATGAAACACAAAATTTTGGTATAGTTTGAAAAGGCTGACAAACGAATTGCGAACTGAAGTTGGAGTTGTTACGCAGTAAATAAACGAATTTCATCCAATCAGAATCGAGTATTTCTAAACTTTAAAATAAGATTTAAATACGTTCTAATATACGTAGAAAGTTCTGAAAAAGTTCATTTAACCTAATGTTAAATAAATATAACCACTATATGTATCGATTCAGCTGGTTTTCGGCTTAATATTTTTAGGTTATCTAGACAATTGTCGATTGAATACGAACTGATTTTGACGTCAATGACATCAGACAAAAAAACCTGTTAAATGAACAACAAAAAATCTTGCCGCCTAAGTTTCACTTGTTGCTTTGTACTTGACAATGCTTATACGTGTTGCCGATAATACGTTGCTTTTTTTTGATTGAACTATAGATCGTGATGAATTGGATATCCTCGAACTTCAGTGTATTTACTGAGTTATATTGGTGCCGCTCTTTACTGAGCCACCCTTGACAGATTCAGCCTAATTTCTGGCTTCCAAGCCTTTACTGAACAAAAACCAGAACAGGTCTTTGGTGCAGAGTCAATTAAAATTTAAAATGAAGAACGGTGTCAACAGCAGAAATGGGCCTTTTCCAGAAATGACATTGGAAGGATCCAACGGGGGAGATGGGAAAACTGGCCGATATATTCCGGTAGAAGGTCGAACAAGACACTATTAGAGGCCCTCCCAGATAACATCCGAGGACAGAGTTGTTTTAATACCGCGAATTGGCAGATGTGCTTCACTATTTGGTCAGATTATCGTCAAACGAGCGAAGTAGACTTGATTGAAGCAGTGAATGAATCTTTGGAGACGAAGTGTGGTCCTATATAGGCTCTGTGACTCCCATATCAACAAAAACTGAAGACAAAAGCAAAACAGACATTGACATTTTTGTAGTAATTTCATAATTCAAATTAAAATTTAGAAGGCAAGAAACCCAACCCGATTTATTTTTTTTTCGATATCACGTGGGCTAGTAAAAATAAACTATTATTTGTAGAAAAAACAGAAAGGGGGCCCCCGCAAACATAATTTTGGAAAGAAAAAACATTGAGTTTGGAATTTTTTGGTAGATTTACCAAAAAAATGATAGAGTTGGTTCGTATATCAAAAATAACTTCTGTTATAGAGGAAATTGATAGAAAATAAGGCTAAATTGTTCAATCTTGAAAATTTTTGGTCAATTTTGAGGGATTTCTAAAAATCTTAGAAAATCAATACCGACTACTGATAAACCGTATTTTCGAGAATAAAGTTGTCCAGTTTAGTGGATTACCGTTCCGTTTTCAAGAAATTGCAAAAAATTGACCAAAAATAGAAAAAATTGGACAAAGGCATAAATTTTTGACAAGGTTGTCAAATATCAACTTCTCCAACAAGAAGCCCGTACTGAACGCCAAGTCAATATCAGTACTGGGCAAGTCTAATTCCAAGTCTAGATATCAGTACTGATTCAGAGCTATGATCATAACACATTTATGACTTGTCAGATTCGGCCAAAACTTGGCAAGCCTTAATACACGTGCGAAAATAAAGTTCAGTACGGGATGTTCGTTAATTGAATGAAACTCATTACACAGTTAAAGTTGAAAATTTTCACAACCTCCGGCCTACAAAAAAATTATCGAATTCCTCTAATTTTTTTGTCGCTGGTTTTTTTGTGCCGTTTCGTCCGCGTCCTTTCCGTCTTTTAAGTTTTCAATTCTCCGTGTTCCCTTTTTTCAATAACGTCGCTCTCCCAAAACTTCGCTTTTCGTTTTCTTGCGCTTTTTTTCCGGATTTCAAAGTTGTATGTCATATATGATGAAGTATGTTGTTGTTTTTGCTGTAGTATGTTGAGTGTGCTAATATGCTGGTTTGTTGCTTAGGTATTACAGCTTTCTATGGTGTGACTTAAGTTTATTTTCGAGTTACGGCTGGATTGTCCTTTGACTTTTCAACTTTACTAATTTACTAGCTCTCCTGTTGTAGTATATTGATTTTGCTGCTGTATGTTTTTGTGTACCTGTATGATTGCTAGTTTGTTTGGTCTTGTTGCCCTCTAGGGTGTGACTTAAGTTTATTCTCGAGTTGCGGCTGGATTGTTTCTTGACCTCTCCGACTGTCATAGTCTACAAATACACTTTTGTTGTTTAATTAACTTATCTGTAGTTTGTTTAATATCGCGAGTATTCTGAATGTTTGTTGTAGTTTGGGTTTTGTTAGGATGTGACTTAAGTTTATTCTGGAGTTACGGCTAGTAAATTTCTTGACCTTTACATCCTTTTAGCGTATTACTGCATTGCCGTAAATTAGTTTGTCGTTAAATTTGTCGTAATAAGCCCATTATGAACTATGTTAGATTGTCTTGCAGTAGCTTCTTTCCTTTTTCCTAGGGTGTGACTTAAGTTTGTTCTGGAGTTACAGCTAGGTTGTTTGCTTGAGTTTTTGCTGTGGTCTGCTAACATAGTTCTTTCCAACCTCATTTCCCGCCCGTTCTTTCCCACTGTCCCGTTTCGTTGCGTTGCGCGTCTTCCACCCGCTTTCCCGCACATCCCGTTTCCGTTCCGTTGCGCACTGCCTGCTCGACTTCTCGTCTGTCCCGTTCCCGTCGCGTCGCGCGTTTCTCGCCCGACTTCGCGTCCGTCACGTTTCCGTTTCGTCGCGCGTTCCTCGCTCTACTTGCCGTGTGTCCTTTATCTCCCTCCGGATTGAGCGCATAGCGTTCACCGCTCCACTTCTGTTTTTGTTGGGCACCGTGAGCTCGACGACCTTTTCTGCTCTTTGGGCGGTTTGTTTTACAGACTGTCTACAGTGTGCTGTGTTTGGTTCCTTTTGCGTTGGGTTTATTTTGCGTGGATTTGGTTTGTTTGGAGTGTGCACATAATAGATAACCGTGTGCAGTGGTAGTTTTGCTGGTTTTTGGAAATAATAACATTGAGATGTCTAATAGTCTTGATCAAAAAGTCAAAAAAATGTACGCTGCCAGGTCAAAGCGTGAGGCTGAATTGCATGCTATACATGAGGATATTTTTCATTGTATAAATAATCAAAGTAGGCGAGTGAAAGTTGAACGCCTAGTAAGAAAGTGCTACGAAGCATTTATGACTGTTGTAGGCAAAAATGAGGACTTGATAGCATTTGCTGGAAAAACGGAGGATCCAAGTGCACTTGTTCCTTCATTAGAGTCTTACTTGAAAGCAATGACAACTCAAAACAAGATACTCACTTCAGCACGAAACTACATCAACTCTGCTGAGGATAAAGTGAGTGAGTTCCAGGAACCAAGGGCTTCCATTCGTTCTAGACTTCCCTCTCCTGTTGTAGTATATTGATTTTGCTGCTGTATGTTTTTGTGTACCTGTATGATTGCTAGTTGGTTTGGTCTTGTTGCCCTCTAGGGTGTGACTTAAGTTTATTCTCGAGTTGCGGCTGGATTGTTTCTTGACCTCTCCGACTGTCATAGTCTACAAATACACTTTTGTTGTTTAATGAACTTATCTGTAGTTTGTTTAATATCGCGAGTATTCTGAATGTTTATTGTAGTTTGGGTTTTGTTAGGATGTGACTTAAGTTTATTCTGGAGTTACGGCTAGTAAATTTCTTGACCTTTACATCCTTTTAGCGTATTACTGCATTGCCGTAAATTAGTTTGTCGTTAAATTTGTCGTAATAAACCCATTATGAACTATGTTAGATTGTCTTGCAGTAGCTTCTTTCCTTCTTCCTAGGGTGTGACTTAAGTTTGTTCTGGAGTTACAGCTAGGTTGTTTGCTTGAGTTTTTGCTGTGGTCTGCTAACATAGTTCTTTCCAACCTCATTTCCCGCCCGTTCTTTCCCACTGTCCCGTTTCGTTGCGTTGCGCGTTTTTCACCCGCTTTCCCGCACATCCCGTTTCCGTTCCGTTGCGCACTGCCTGCTCGACTTCTCGTCTGTCCCATTCCCGTCGCGTCGCGCGTTTCTCGCCCGACTTCGCGTCCGTCACGTTTCCGTTTCGTCGCGCGTTCCTCGCTCTACTTCCCGTGTGTCCTTTGTCTCCCTCCGGGTTGAGCGCATAGCGTTCACCGCTCCACTTCTGTTTTTGTTGGGCACTGTGAGCTCGACGACCTTTTCTGCTCTTTGGGTGGTTAGTTTTACAGACTGTCTACAGTGTGCTGTGTTTGGTGCCTTTTGCGTTGGGTTTATTTTGCGTGGATTTGGTTTGTTTGGAGTGTGCACATAATAGATAACCGTGTGCAGTGGTAGTTTTGCTGGTTTTTGGAAATAATAGCATTGAGACGTCTAATAGTCTTGATCAAAAAGTCAAAAAAATGTACGCTGCCAGGTCAAAGCGTGAGGCTGAATTGCATGCTATACATGAAGATATTTTTCATTGTATAAATAATCAAAGTAGGCGATTGAAAGTTGAACGCCTAGTAACAAAGTGCTACGAAGCATTTATGACTGTTGTAGGCAAAAATGAGGACTTGATAGCATTCGCTGGAAAAACGGAGGATCCAAGTGCACTTGTTCCTTCATTAGAGTCTTACTTGGAAGCAATGACAACTCAGAACAAGATACTCACTTCAGCACGAAACTACATCATCTCTGCTGAGGATAAAGTGTGTGAGTTCCAGGAACCAAGGGCTTCCATTCGTTCTAAACTTCCCTCACTTATGGCCTCGTCAAAAACATCTAGTCATTGTAAACATGAGTAGTATACATATCTGCCATGTTACTGGAGGGGGGTCCGGACCCCCCCCCCCCCCCCTACAAGAACTCTCACCACCGAAAAACTGATTTTCTCTTAGTGAAAGCAAGTTTTTCGGTTAAGTTTCGCCAGCCTGAGAGAAGTTCTTGGGTTAAGTTGACTGGCGAAACTTAACCAAAAAACTTGCTTTCACTAAGAGAAAATCAGTTTTTCGGTGGTGAGAGTTCTTGTAGGGGGGGTGTCCGGACCCCCCGCCCTCGAGTAACATGGCAGATATCCGCTGTTGAAATGTTCGCTGTATATAGAATTGGGTGTTACCTAAGCTTTGAACTCTCACTAAATCTTTTTGGTGAAAACATAAAAAACCTAATATAAGGCACCAGAAGCCTAAAATTTTTCAAAAAATTTCAAAAATTTTTTCGAAAATTTTTCAAAGTTTTTCAAAGTCCTAAAATGGTCTGAAATGGATTTTGCGCTATGAAAGAGCACTCAAAAGTGATTTTTTGTTGACTTCACTTTTTTCACCGATGTACTATAGGGGTCGAAACAAATCAAAATTCCGAATTTTTTGAAAAAAATTTTCAAAATTTTTCAAAGTCCTAAAATGGTCTGAAATGGATTTTGCGCTATAAAAGAGCACTCAAAAGTGATAATTTGTTGACTTCACTTACTCACCTATGAACTCTGGGGGGTCGAAAAATACAAAAATTTCGTTATTTTTCTGAAAAAAAATTTCAAAATTTTTTTGAGCCCTAAAATGGCATGAAATAGATTTTTCGCAATGAAGGAGCTTTCAAAAATGATTTTTGTGGACTTCATTTTGTTCAACCAAATAGGACATGAAAAACTCAGTTTTTGAAGTAGTCTGAAAGAAGTCAAAGAGCAGTCAGAAGCAGTTTTTGTTGACAATACTTTTGCAAATGTTCAGTGTGATGTGGAAAGCTTGGCTTTATTTTTTTTATATACATGTGTAACTATGTATTTTTCTATCAAAACAAGTACGTATATTTGCTTACATGTGTTCAAAATTGTAATGTTTATATAGGAATGAACAATTGAAAGAAACGAAAGAATGAGAGTTTTATTTATATAATTATGCGTATTCATGTGTATAATGAAAATATATATGAAAGTGTATATCTGTTTAAGTAAATATAACTGTGCTTAAGTTTAGTAATATGTTTCTATGAGTATAAGCTGAAGTGTATGTCTGTGGGTAGAAATTGTAAATGTGTGTATATGTCAAGACGTTCTTGGTTTTATGTGTGTATGTTTTTCTATATCTATACAGTGAAATGTATGTATATATGTCTGAATGTGTTTATGTATTTATGTATTTATATGTTTGCAATCCGATGAGAGAGAGAGAGAGATAGAGAGAGGGAGAAAGATAGAGAGAGGGGGGAGATAAGTTCCTGGAGGGCAATTTAATTGCCTTGAAGAATGTTGTTATTTGTCTCCACGATCCAATAACGTTATATCTTGCACACGGATTTTGACCTTCAGCGTAGCTAAACTCTGTCCCATTAAGCATTGGCAAGCAAAATGTCACAAGCGAAGACGACAACAAGTTTTTGATGTTCTGAGTATGCTTTGTTGAAAACTGAATTTTCTACACCTATCTAGCTACCATATGAAAAACTATCAAGATTTTTTACGAAAAAAAAATTCATGCTCTTTGTCTTTTAATCCTAGGCAAGAAAATGATAAAACCTTGTAACACAGAAGACAAAAACAACTTTTTGATCTTCTGAGCATGCTTTGTTGAAAACTGAAATTTCTTCTCCTATCTAGCTGCCATAATAAAAAAAACTATTAAGATTTTTCTTAAAAAAACAAATTCATGCTCTTTGTCATTTACTCCTTGGCAAGAAAATGATAAAATGTTGCAACACAGAAGACAAAAACAACTTTTTGATATTCTGGGCATGCTTTTTTGAAAACAAATTTCTCTATACGCATTCAGCTACCCTTCTAGGAATGAGCAAGATTATTTACAGGAAAAAATTATTTGAGATAAATTGTTGAGAGATAAACAATAAATTGAGCTAAGTAAAAAGATTAAATTCTGTAAAAACCTAAAAATTTGGTGGAAAAACTATGATATGCAGGAGCAGCTGAACGTGTTAGATAAATAAAGTAGAATGATAGGAATTCGTCAAGAGCTTGAATCAAACAAATAGTGTAATGATGTACAAGAAGAGTAGTTTCCACTGGAACTGTAAAAATAGCTAAATTTTCAAAAGTTAATCAGCCACTTGATCAATTAAGCAAGAAAGAACACAAGCTTTGAATCTGCGGGGGGTTGCTAGAAACAGCTTGAGTAGCGAATAAGTCTTGTTTGCGTATTGGGAATAACACTAACGGATAATGCGTGCTTTGACTGAAATCTTAAACAAAAGCGAATCGCTTCTTCAGTAAATGGTTCCAGCATACTGAATATACATATACTCAACTATTAAACACTGGAAGTAAAATATCAGAGCACCTCACGCCAACAAAAATCGAATGAGTTCATTATTGTTCTTTCTTGAATCAAATTTTCTGTGCATTCAGTAACCCTGTGTTAAAATTTTGGATTACTTATTGTTCTGTCGACGTTTTAAAATAACATCACCGTAACGATATTTGATAGAGCATCGGAAAGGGTAACATCCAAAGGAATTTGAAATTTAAAGCGACAGAGTCTGTATAACATATTGGGTTATGAAGCCTGGCGAACATTTCGGAATTGAACACAACACTAATGCTACCTACTACTGCTACTGCCTACTACTACTATCTACAACTACTATCTACAATTAGTACCTACTACTACTACTGCTACCTACTAGTACTACCTACAACTACTACTAGATACTATTAATATCTACTACAACTACTTATTGGTTCTAAGTTACACTAGTACCTACTACTACTTCCTTTTAATACCTTCAAATGTTACCATTTGTTTACTTACTATCTACAAAAAGCTGTTTCTGTTTCTCTAAAAAATGAAAACAATTCTTATCTCTAGAGGAGACTCGCTGAGCATAAACAACAGAAGCTTTTCCCTATCTCAAGGTAATGTGTCCTGACTGACACAGATCGATAGAATTTAGCCGCTAATATTTTCAACAATTCATTTAGTGTTTGAAGTTTTTTCGAAGATATAAAAAACGCTGAAGCTATGTTGTATACGTTAACTCAGTAATTTTCAACTCAATGTTAATTTCTTAATTAACAATTAAGAAATCCATGGTATGGTATATCAAGTGGTACTTAATTAATTAAATCAATGTAGGGTTTTATTGTTTAGCGAACCAGTCTAATTTTTAGGAGTTTTTTTGATATGTTCTTTTTTTGAAGTGCAACTTTTTTTATACTTTATTCAAAAATTGCTTGCTTCAAAAATTCTATAGTGTGTACCTTAATGGAAACAAACACTTTACAACGTACCTACATTATAAAAAAAACAGGTTTTACACTATATAGTTGTTTTCGTATGTTTATTCAGAGCCACCTGTTGTTTCAGTTGTCAGGAATTACACAAATTTTCCGAATCCCTACGTTTCAAAAACTTGTATAGACAGAAAACTGCTGGGATAGCTTGCCAGAAGGACAATGCGTTTGTTGAGTTTCATATTAACCTCGGCTCGGGATGTGTTCAAAGCTGAGACTGTAATTGTGAACTTGCTATGCATCAAAAGTTTAGCGCTACATGATCTTGCAATTTTTGTTATACTAACTTCTTCCTAATTTGATAAATTTCATTGGGTCATTGTTTATCTGAAGAAAATTAAAAACGAATCAACCTCATGAAACATTCTTGCACAAACTCGTTGCGCAGTCTTGTTGCATTCTTGCACAGTCTTGTCGCATTTGAGAGCTCAAACAAAAACATTAAATTTAGGTGTTTAGCTGAACAAATTTTGTTTGTTTTCAGCGTCTGTTTACACTCAATGGGCACCAAATGGTTCCAGAGAAGTACTTCTCGCGGAATTTGAAACAAAATTCTTCCTTATTAGTGTTCAAAACACAACCGGAGACAGTATGGCTTTGGATAAGCAAGTAGAATAAAAATGTGAAACATGGTCGATCACTTTACCTAAGAATTGAACCATTGTGTTCGATTTCGAGTTTGTGATCTAAACAGTATTCAAGGATAATTGACTTTTAAGAAAAAGGCTTCTTTTTTAGTATTCAAAACTCAGAGGCGGCATGGATTTCGATAAGCAAGTTTATTAAAATGGTGATTTTGGTCGATTGCTCTACAGAAAAATAGAATTCTTGAGTTTGTGTTTGAATTTTTGATCTAAAAACACTATTCAAGGATAATTGACTTTGAAGAAAGACTACTTTTAGTATTAAAAACACAATAATCGGTGACCGCTTAACTTTGAATTACCAAATATAATAAAATGTGAAAACTTGGCCTATCCCTCTAATTTAAAGTCAGAGTTTGAGTTTGAGTTTGAGTTTGTGATCTAAAAATGGTATTCAAGGGATAATTACATCATAATAGTTGTTATGTTATATAGTTGTGAACGCAAAACATTTGAAATACGTTCTCACAATCTATTTAGACTACAGCTATATATGTGTCAAAAAAGTGAAGGAGACCTTCTGGTTTTACTAAGCTTTTTGATTTAATTTACTATATTATATAGACTATATTCACGTGGTCTATTATGCAATCTTTACTGCACAACTTCTGCATGCATTCTAAGCTGAATAGTATAATTTGCATTGTTCTATAGAAAAAAAAACAGAAAAAACGCATGATTTTCCTGGTGCTAGGAAATTTGGCGGACAGGTCGTTTAGCCGACAAGGAAAAAATGAGAAATTTAGACGACAGTTTTTATCATAATTGGTAATAAAAGTCTAATTGGTTTATAAATCAGTAGTTCGGTTGTGATAGATTCATATCAACTCCCACAGACCGTTGAGGCATGACCATGGCCCGCAAGGCATGGCCAGATGCGGTTAAATGCAGTCCAACCACGTAAAGCCCTCCGTTACACTAGTTGATGAAAAAACTAAGGTATACTTGTCTGCTTACAGAATAGTGTTTTAAATTGGCCAATCACAGCTTCAGAATAAGATTTATTGCTCATTTTACTTAAATTGTCGGTAAAAATGTTCATTTTTTTGGTGTGTTGACATATTTTACCAGTAATTTTTGAAAAGATAGGTCAGTGCAACTCTTTAAATGATTAAATTTCTCTGAAGAATATTCGGCTAATGAACATTAAATATTGTAAAATAACTAATGTGGAGATACCTTTAAGTCATGGCCACATTATGTAACAGTTAACACAACTAATTTTGATTTTTGCTACCATAAAAACCGACAACACAGACAGTAGAAATCAGATTAGGAGCTTCGATACCATAGTCAAACTGACAAGTATACTTCTACATTCATTTGGCCGATTTGGAAAATTTCCAGTGTTAAAACCCTGTAACCCATAGTGCATCAAGTTCAAAGTTTAAGGTACTCAAAATTTTTGGAAATTAGTTTTTCACTTTTCTATGTGGTAATTTTGTATTATAATACTAGTATTCTTGGCTTTGTGTACTTCGTTTTGATGTTATCTTTCCGAAAGGGTTTCTATGTTTTCAAACGTTTGTTTGTTATGGATCCTATGAAGAGTCGATTTGAGTTCTTTCAACTGAGTCAAAGACAAAAAACAACTGTCAAAAGGCACATCCTGATTATAGAGGCAATTGAGCTAATAAGATTTTCAGATTTTTTAATGCCGTATTTTAATTTCCTCTGAGCTTAAAAAATGTGAGAAATAAGTAAAAATGTCTCTTGGAAAAAATCTCCAGGTGGAATTTTACTACTGCACGGTTTGCTTATTGCCACTATTGTCAATAGAGACCATGAAAATTTGTAGCCTCTATAACAATAAATGGTTGAATCATTATGTACATGAAAAGAATGTTTTTCACGAGTAATCATATAGCAAAACCTTAATTTTCAATAAAGCTTTATTGATTGGCAATTTACGCTATGAAAATGAATCAGCGGTCTCACAGGTAGTATGAAAATATATTTTTTTCATGGCGCACAAAAAAAAGGAAACCTCTAACAGAACTGCAAAATTAACAACGGTAAGAAAAGAAACGCTTTTTAATGTCAACTTTGCTTTTAAATTGAAAGACTTAATATAAAACAATGCCTAGCTGCAATAAAAAAAAGACTTAGATTGTGCAAAGCAAAAATTTATAAGATATCCTTGTCAAACAAATATTTATGTACAAGCTGATTTTTCATTACTCCTTTAACAAATTTGTTTTTTTACGACCTCAATAGTTTGCCTTGAGAAAACTCATAGGAGAACGGAGAAGTATTCACTTCTTGCATCTATTGGAAATTTCATTCTGATACGTTAAATGCTTACTATTCATGATACCATAGCTTTATGGAATAACGAAGTTCTAAGTTCGCGTTAATGAATGCTTAGGTTTTAAATTTTTATGAGTTACTTGAATAACATACTGAAATACTTCAAATTGACACCTAGCTCTAAAAGCTACTGAAGGAATTCTGTGAAAACCAAATGTTCTAAGACAAACACAAGTTGTTGCACATGTATACAGAAAACAGTAGTGCATACTTACGTCTATCGTTCACATTGAGCCTTTGAGCAAAACATGTTTGTTATCTACTAACGTTAGCAGGGAACTTCTTATCTTTCCTTACAATAAACCACGTCAATACTATGCAAAATCAAAAGTATTATACAAATAACTTAATACTAAACGTACGACATAGAACCAGTTACTATATAAACTAGAAGCAATTGTAACCGTGAAAATCAAACAATAAGGCCAATAGTTGAGTTTAAATGTATTTGATTTGTCCATTGCTTTTTCCATTGCTTTATATAAGTTAACGTTATTTTGTTTAAATTCAGCACAGTGGGGGGTCGAAATGTACTCCCAAATAAAGAATTGCAAGCCTATGTACTCACTCTCTATTTATCACAAGTTTTTCTGCAACACAGTAGAGTACATGTATATATACGCCTTCTTGATCAGAGACAAGAGAATACTTAAGCAAACTAATAAAAGTGCTTTTAGCCGAAAATATTATGCAACAATTTTGCAGAGAAGACTGAACTTCCCACAATATAGGTTTTTTTATTCATAAAAATTAAGTGGTCAGGTTGAATTTTTTGTTTCAACCCGTAACTTGTAAGAGAGCCGAAGTGAAAAGAGCCGATTCAACAGAACCGACATTTTATTTAATTTATAAGTTGATAATTTACGGTAAATTTTGCGACAAATTAATTTGGCTCTTAAATGAGACTACTACATTCGAGTATTGGAAAAAATATTATTTAGTATCTTCTAGTATAAGACACTGAAAGCAAATTAAAAAAATAATTATCTTGAAATCATCGCGGACCATGGCCATGCCTCAGCGGCTGTTGGGACTTAATATGAAACTATCATAACCGAACATGAGACCAATTAACCCACTCAGGTACTTTTTTAATAATCAACTAACAATTTAGGGTAATTAAGGGCAACTTTTTGGTTTCGGCTCTACTTAAATCAAAACAAGTTGCGGCGTATTCTAACGTCAGCTCTTTATAACGTCGACTCTTGCGCGTATCCATTTCAACATTTCAGAACGATAATCTACGGTTTGGGGATCCTACTCTACAACAAATTTCTGACTTTCTAGTTCTTTAAACAGGGCGAAGCCTGTTTCCTGTTTCTCTGACGTGGATAGTGTTCAACCAACATACTTTAGTTTAAAGGAGTTGTTTTTCAACTACTAAAATTTGGATAATAAGCATACACAAAGGATTTTAATAAAGCACAGCACTTCAAAATAACAGGTTATAAATGGAACATACTGGATACCAACGTCTAGTTCATAAGCTTTAATCGACAAGAATTTTTCAGTTCTAGTTGTTATTGTCGCATGAACACCTCACATTTTCATCGAATCTCATTCTTTTTGGAAAAATTCCACTGTGAATTACACATCCTCCAACAACACGAGATTGGCTCCTCTTTCGTAGAGCATTGCTAGCTGATGGCTCAGTGCTAAGTTTCTGGAAGTTTTCTTCAATTTTCGAGTTTTCTTCAAGAAGACTAGGGAATCGTTCTAAGATGGAAGATATCACAACCTTTCTGTTATCATCGGGTGTGGATGATGTTGTATGATCAATTTTATCGCGAATGGTGGTTAGTTTTGGTTCAATTCTGCATGATTCGAGCTTTTTCCACATATTTTCCAAACCTTCTAAAGCAGCGAAATATTCTTCATGGCTCCTGAAGAGTGGCATACTTTCGAAATCATAACTGCGCAAGATCCTCTTTATGTCCATAGGAAGTGACCATATGTCGGAAGTCAAAGGATTAGGTATATTCTGAGAAGTTACTCCCGTTTCTGAGGGGGTTGAGTTGTTGATAAAGTCTTCCTCTTCGGTTATATTAGGTAATGTAGTAACAAAGGCAATAAATTATTTGGGTATGAGACAATGATCGAAGGTAGTCCAGCTTGAAATTGAGCTGCCCTTCCTTTGTTGTATAAAGGCAATATTGTTTTCATAACGAGTTTGATAGACAATTGTGCGCTGATGAGCCTTCAAATTGCGTTAGGATATGATACATTATAGGTTATAAACCGGCAGTTGTGTTTGGGTTTTGGCATACACTAACTGAATGAAATACAAGTCAAGAATGAAAACGCTAAAATATTAATTTGAGAAGCAATTCATTCAGTTAAAAGTAAATATAAGCCGTTCGCTGGGATGTTAGCACTCGTTCTATTAGCCTAATTAGCCAAATAGTTTCCATGGAAGACCTATAACATTTCGAGGAGAACTCAGTTGTTAAATCAGTTAGACTAATTCTTATTCCTTTTCAGTTGTAAAAAGAATATAAGTTTCTCCTAAGTACCTCAGACATTAACAATTCAAGGTTTTGATCTGATTGCTACGTATAAAGCTGAAGAATTGCACTGTGCGTATGAGAAGTTCAATCTTCTCTGCAAAATTGTTGCATAATATTTTCGGCTAAAAGCACTTTTATTAGTTTGCTCAAGTATTCTCTTGTCTCTGATCAAGAAGGCGTATATATACATGTACTCTACTGTGTTGCAGCAAAACTTGTGATAAATAGAGAGTGAATACATAGGCTTGCAATTCTTTATTTGGGAGTACATTTCGACCCCCCACTGTGCTCAATTTAAGCAAAATAACGTTAACTTGTACGTTTAGTATTAAGTTATTTGTATAATACTTTTGATTTTGCATAGTATTGACGTGGTTTATTGTAAGGAACGATAAGAAGTTCACTGCTAACGTTAGTAGATAACAAACATGTTTTGCTCAAAGGCTCAATTTGAACCATAGACGTAAGTATGCACTACTGTTTTCTGTATACATGTGCAACAACTTGTGTTTGTCTTAGAACATTTGGTTTTCACAGAATTCCTTCAGTAGCTTTTAGAGCTATGTGTCAATTTGAAGTATTTCAGTATGTTATTCAAGTAACTCATAAAAATTTAAAACCTAAGTATTCATTAACGCGAACTTAAAACTTCTTTAATCCATAAAGCTATGGTATCATGAATAGTAAGCATTTAACGTATCAGAACGAAATTTCCAATAGATGCAAGAAGTGAATACTTCTCCGTTCTCCTATGAGTTTTCTCAAGGCAAACTATTGAGGTCGTAAAAAAACAAATTTGTTAAAGGAGTAATGAAAAATCAGCTTGTACATAAATATTTGTTTGACAAAGATATCTTATAAATTTTTGCTTTGCACAATCTAAGTCTTTTTTTTATTGCAGCTAGGCATTGTTTTATATTAAGTCTTTCAATTTAAAAGCAAAGTTGACATTAAAAAGCGTTTCTTTTCTTACCGTTGTTAATTTTGCAGTTCTGTTAGAGGTTTCCTTTTTTTTGAGCGCCATGAAACAAAAATATTTTCATACTACCTGTGAGACCGCTGATTCATTTTCATAGCGTTAATTGCCGATCAATAAAGCTTTATTGAAAATTAAGGTTTTGCTATATGATTACTCGTGAAAAACAACTTTTTCATGTACATAATGATTCAACCATTTATTGTTATAGAGGCTACAAATTTTCATGAGGATAAAAATCATGTTAAATTACAATGGTCTCTATTGACAATAGTGGCAATAAGCAAAACACGCAGTAGTAAAATTCCACCTGGAGATTTTTTCCAAGAGACATTTTTACTTATTTCTCACATTTTTTAAGCTCAGAGGAAATTAAAATACGGCATTAAAAAATCTGAAAATCTTATTAGCTCAATTGCCTCTATAATCAGGATGTGCCTTTTGACAGTTGTTTTTTGTCTTTGACTCAGTTGAAAGAACTCAAATCGACTCTTCATAGGATCCATAACAAACAAACGTTTGAAAACATAGAAACCCTTTCGGAAAGATAACATCAAAACGAAGTACACAAAGCCAAGAATACTAGTATTATAATACAATATTACCACATAGAAAAGTGAAACACTAATTTCCAAAAATTTTGAATACCTTAAACTTTGAACTTGATGCACTATGGGTTACGGGGTTTTAACACTGGAAATTTTCCAAATCGGCTAAATGAATGTAGAAGTATACTTGTCAGTTTGACTATGGTATCGAAGCTCCTAATCTGATTTCTACTGTCTGTGTTGTCGGTTTTTATGGTAGCAAAAATCAAAATTAGTTGTGTTAACTGTTACATAATGTGGCCATGACTTAAAGGTATCTCCACATTAGTTATTTTACATTATTTAATGTTCATTAGCCGAATATTCTTCAGAGAAATTTAATCATTTAAAGAGTTGCACTGACCTATCTTTTCAAAAATTACTGGTAAAATATGTCAACACACCAAAAAAATGAACATTTTTACCGACAATTTAAGTAAAATGAGCAATAAGTCTTATTCTGAAGCTGTGATTGGCCAATTTAAAACACTATTCTGTAAGCAGACAAGTATACCTTAGTTTTTTCATCAACTAGTGTAACGGAGGGCTTTACGTGGTTGGACTGCATTTAACCGCATCTGGCCATGCCTCGCGGGCCATGGTCATGCCTCAACGGTCTGTGGGAGTTGATATGAATCTATCACAACCGAACTACTGATTTATAAACCAATTAGACTTTTATTACCAATTATGATAAAAACTGTCGTCTAAATTTCTCATTTTTTCCTTGTCTGCTAAACGACCTGTCCGCCAAATTTCCTAGCACCAGGAAAATCATGTGTTTTTTCTGTTTTTTTTTCTATAGAACAATGCAAATTATACTATTCAGCTTAGAATGCATGCAGAAGTCGTGCAGTAAAGATTGCATAATAGACCACGTGAATATAGTCTATATAATATAGTAAATTATATCAAAAAGCTTAGTAAAACCAGAAGGTCTCCTTATCTTTTTTGACACATATATAGCTGTAGTCTAAATAGATTGTGAGAACGTATTTCAAATGTTTTGCGTTCACAACTTTATAACATAACAACTATTATGACGTAATTATCCCTTGAATACTATTTTTAGATCACAAACTCAAACTCAAACTCAAACTTTGACTTTAAATTAGAGGGATAGGCCAAGTTTTCACATTTTATTATATTTGGTAATTCAAAGTTAAGCGGTCACCGATTATTGTGTTTTTAATACTAAAAGTAGTCTTTCTTCATAGTCAATTATCCTTGAATAGTGTTTTTAGATCAAAAATTCAAACACAAACTCAAGACTTCCATTTTTCTGTAGAGCAATCGACCAAAATCACCATTTTAATAAACTTGCTTATCGAAATCCATGCCGCCTCTGAGTTTTGAATACTAAAAAAGAAGCCTTTTTCTTAAAAGTCAATTATCCTTGAATACTGTTTAGATCACAAACTCGAAATCGAACACAATGGTTCAATTCTTAGGTAAAGTGATCGACCATGTTTCACATTTTTATTCTACTTGCTTATCCAAAGCCATACTGTCTCCGGTTGTGTTTTGAACACTAATAAGGAAGAATTTTGTTTCAAATTCCGCGAGAAGTACTTCTCTGGAACCATTTGGTGCCCATTGAGTGTAAACAGACGCTGAAAACAAACAAAATTTGTTCAGCTAAACACCTAAATTTAATGTTTTTGTTTGAGCTCTCAAATGCGACAAGACTGTGCAAGAATGCAACAAGACTGCGCAACGAATTTGTGCAAGAATGTTTCATGAGGTTGATTCGTTTTTAATTTTCTTCAGATAAACAATGACCATATGAAATTTAACAAATTAGGAAGAAGTTAATATAACAAAAATTGCAAGATCATGTAGCGCTAAACTTTTGATGCATAGCAAGTTCACAATTACAGTCTCAGCTTTGAACACATCCTGAGCCGAATCTAAGGTTAATATGAAACTCAACAAACGCATTGTCCTTCTGGCAAGCTATCCCAGCAGTTTTTTGTCTATACAAGTTTTTGAAACGTAGGGATTCGGAAAATTTGTGTAATTCCTGACAACTGAAACAACAGGTGGCTCTGAATAAACATACGAAAACAACTATATAGTGTAAAACCTGTTTTTTTTGATAATTCAGGTACGTTGTAAAGTGTTTGTTTCCATTAAGGTACATACTATAGAATTTTTGAAGCAAGCAATTTTTGAATAAAGTATAAAAAAAGTCGCACTTCAAAAAAAGAACATATCAAAAAACTCCTAAAAATTAGACTGGTTCGCTAAACAATAAAACCCTATATTGATTTAATTAATTAAGTACCACTTGATATACCATACCATGGATTTCTTAATTATTAATTAAGAAATTAACATTGAGTTGAAAATTACTGAGTTAACGTATACAACATAGCTTCAGCGTCTTTTATATCTTCAAAAAAACTTCAAAAACTTAATGAATTGTTGAAAATATTAGCGGCTAAATTCTATCGGTTTGTGTCAGTCAGGACACATTACCTTGAGATAGGGAAAAGCTTCTGTTGTTTATGCTCAGCGAGTCTCCTCTAGAGATAAGAATTTTTTTCATTTTTAGAGAAACAGAAACAGCTTTTTGTAGATAGTTAGTAAACAAATGGTAACATTTGAAGGTATTAAAAGGAAGTAGTAGTAGGTACTAGTGTAACTTAGAACCAATAAGTAGTTGTAGTAGATATTAATAGTATCTAGTAGTAGTTGTAGGTAGTACTAGTAGGTAGCAGTAGTAGAAGTAGGTACTAATTGTAGATAGTAGTAGTAGGCAGTAGCAGTAGTAGGTAGCAGTAGTGTTGTGTTAAATTCCGAAATGTTCGCCAGGCTTCATAACCCAATATGTTATACAGACTCTGTCGCTTTAAATTTCAAATTCCTTTGGATGTTACTCTTTCCGATGCTCTATCAAATATCGTTACGGTGATGTTATTTTAAAACGTCGACAGAACAATAAGTAATCCAAAATTTTAACACAGGGTTACTGAATGCACAGAAAATTTGATTCAAGAAAGAACAATAATGAACTCATTCGATCTTTATTGGCGTGAGGTGCTCTGATATTTTACTTCCAGTGTTTAATAGTTGAGTATATGTATATTCAGTATGCTGGAACCATTTACTGAAGAAGCGATTCGCTTTTGTTTAAGATTTCAGTCAAAGCACGCATTATCCGTTAGTGTTATTCCCATTACGCAAACAAGACTTATTCGCTACTGAAGCTGTTTCTAGCAACCCCCCCGCAGATACAAAGCTTGTGTTCTTTCTTGCTTAATTGATCAAGTGGCTGATTAACTTTTGAAATTTTAGCTATTTTTACAGTTCCAGTGGAAACTACTCTTCTTGTACATCATTACACTATTTGTTTGATTCAAGCTCTTGACGAATTCCTATCATTCTACTTTATTTAACTAACACGTTCAGCTGCTCCTGCATGTCATAGTTTTTCCACCAAATTTTTCGGTTTTTTACAGAATTTAATCTTTTTACTTAGCTCAATTTATTGTTTATCTCTCAACAATTTATCTCAAATAATTTTTTCCTGTAAATAATCTTGCTCAATCCTAGAAGGGTAACTGAAAGCGTATAGCGAAATTTGTTTTCAAAAAAGCATGCCCAGAACATCAAAAAGTTGTTTTTGTCTTCTGTGTTGCAACATTTTATCATTTTCTTGCCAAGGAGTAAATGACAAAGAGCATAAATTTGTTTTTTTTAAAGAAAAATCTTAATAGTTTTTTATTATGGTAGCTAGATAGGAGAAGAAATTTCAGTTTTCAACAAAGCATGCTCAGAACATCAAAAAGTTGTTTTTGTCTTCAGTGTTGCAACATTTTATCATTTTCTTGCCTAGGATTAAAAGACAAAGAACATGAATTTTTTTTCGTAAAAAATCTTGATAGTTTTTAATATGGTAGCTAGATAGGAGAAGAAATTTCAGTTTTCAAAAAAGCATGCCCAGAACATCAAAAAGTTGTTTTTGTCTTCTCTGTTGCAACATTTTATCATTTTCTTGCCAAGGAGTAAATGACAAAGAGCATAAATTTGTTTTTTTAAGAAAAATCTTAATAGTTTTTTATTATGGTAGCTAGATAGGAGAAGAAATTTCAGTTTTCAACAAAGCATGCTCAGAACATCAAAAACTTGTTGTCATCTTCGTTTGTGACATTTTGCTTGCCAATGCTTAATGGGACAGAGTTTAGCTACGCTGAAGGTCAAAATCCGTGTGCAAGATATAATATTATTGGATCGTGTAGACAAATAACAGCATTCTTCAAGGCAATTAAATTGCCCTCCATGAACTTATCTCCCCCTCTCTCTATCTCTCTCCCTCTCTCTCCCTCTCTCTCTATCTCTCTCTCTCTCATCGGATTGCAAACATATAAATACATAAATACATAAACACATTCAAACATATATACATACATTTCACTGTATAGATATAGAAAAACATACACACATAAAACCAAGAACGTCTTGACATATACAAACATTTACAATTTCTACCCACAGACATACACTTCAGCTTATACTCATAGAAACATATTACTAAACTTAAGCACAGTTATATTTACTTATAAACAGATATACACTTTCATATATACTTTCATTATACACATGAATACGCTTAATTATATAAATAAAACTCTCATTCTTTCGTTTCTTTCAATTGTTCATTCCTACATAAACATTACAATTTTGAACACATGTAAGCAAATATACGTACTTGTTTTGATAGAAATATACATAGTTACACATGTATATAAAAAAAAATAAAGCCAAGCTTTCCACATCACACTGAACATTTGCAAAAGTATTGTCAACAAAAACTGCTTCTGACTGCTCTTTGACTTCTTTCAGACTACTTCAAAAACTGAGTTTTTCATGTCCTAATTGGTTGAACAAAATGAAGTCCACAAAAATCATTTTTGAAAGCTCCTTCATTTCGAAAAATCCATTTCATGCCATTTTAGGGCTCAAAAAAATTTTGAAATTTTTTTTCAGAAAAATAACGAAATTTTTGTATTTTTCGACCCCCATACTTCATAGGTGAATAAAGTGAAGTCAACCAAAAATCACTTTTGAGTGCTCTTTTATAGCGCAAAATCCATTTCAGACCATTTTAGGACTTTGAAAAATTTTGAAAATTTTTTTCAAAAAATTCGAAATTTTGATTTGTTTCGACCCCTATAGTACATCGGTGAAAAAAGTGAAGTCAACAAAAAATCACTTTTGAGTGCTCTTTCATAGCGCAAAATCCATTTCAGACCATTTTAGGACTTTGAAAAACTTTGAAAAATTTTCGAAAAAATTTTTGAAATTTTTTGAAAAATTTTAGGCTTCTGGTGTCTTATATTAGGTTTTTTATGTTTTCACCAAAAAGATTTAGTGAGAGTTCAAAACTTAGGTAACACCTAAATCTATATACAGCGAACATTTCAACAGCGGATATCTGCCATGTTACTGGAGGGCGAGGGGTCCGGACACCCCCCTACAAGAACTCTACCACCGAAAAACTGATTTTCTCTTAGTGAAAGCAAGTTTTTTGGTTAAGTTTCGCCAGTCAACTTAACCCAAGAACTTCTCTCAGGCTGGCGAAACTTAACCGAAAAACTTGCTTTCACTAAGAGAAAATCAGTTTTTCGGTGGTGACAGTTCTTGTAGGGGGGGTCCCGACCCCCCCCCCCCCTCCAGTAACATGGCAGATATGTATACTACTAA
Organism: Convolutriloba macropyga; assembly: GCF_964194025.1. Lineage (NCBI taxonomy): Eukaryota > Metazoa > Xenacoelomorpha > Acoela > Convolutidae > Convolutriloba > Convolutriloba macropyga. The sequence goes on from NC_134480.1 coordinate 22,864,901, forward strand.
CATGATTACGTAGTTGCTAAAATGAAGCGCGAAGAAATTGAAAAACAGAATGAGGCAGCCATTCGCCTTGCTAAACAAAAAAAGCAAAAGGAATTAGATGAACTGGAGGAAAAATAAAAGGAAACGGTAGGCAGAGGCAACTCTGCAAAAATTTGAATTGCTGGACGCGGTTTCTAAAGGTAGCCAATCTGAAACAACTGCAAGTGCTAGGAGCTCAATGAGAAGTGAAAAGTTTGTTCAAGACTGGATCAACACCTCACTGGCTTTAAGTTTTAACAAGGTGGAGAGAACTAGTGAACCAGATGCTATGATTGACCCTCCAGAATGTCCTAGTCACAACAACGGCAAAACAGTGGAAGATCAGAACACTGAAATTTCAAGGCATTCTATTCCAAAAAATTGTCGAGGCGATTACATTTTAAGCAATGAGAACTTACAGCAACCCGATCCCTATTATACCCCACCTGAAAATTTTTTGGCTGCTGCTAACACACAGGCGTTGTACCAGGGGCACCTACGGGCGCAAATGAATCAAACAGGCCAACAAGGGACGGCTCTTCCAAGCATAACCAACCAAGGAAACGCAGATAATCACCCGCCTTCTGTATACGCCCCAGGAGCTTCTTTACCACCCATTCAGGAGCCCGTTCGACCACAAATAAATCAAAATAATGCGTCCGATTTTTTTCCACACGCACAACTTCAATTTTCAGAAACCAGGGGACCTGATACGTCAAGTCTGCCCAAGAATAATTTGGCCCAGCGTATATGCACCCGACAACAAATTAATTTTGTCCCCCGAGCACCAAAACGCCACTCTTCCTCCTTTTCCGACAACAAATCATCCAGCGCCCGCAATAAAGGTTCCCTTGCACCCAAGTGCCCCATCAAGTCCAAACACTCAAGAGCACAACTCCGAACCCGCCCATCCCAATGACCTTCCCATTCCAAACCCAGTTTTTGCACCTAACTTCACTGCTCCCATCCCACACGCCCGTTTGATTAATCAACCTCTCGTCAACAACACTTTTCAGATTAGTAATAACCGGGTACACAAAGTTGTACGTTCCGTTGCTCCTCCTGTCACAAATATTCCCAATATCCCTCTTGGCCAAAATTTTGTGCCAAATATGAGTCAATGGAGGTTTCCACAGAACAGACAATCAATAGTCAACCAAGACATTAATACCGTGAACAGTGCACCTCAAAATGTACAAGCTCACATTTTGCCCTCAAACACTAAAATTCCACAACGAATATATTCGAATTCACCCCTTTTGATTGATATGCAATCACAGCCCGGCACACAACCGGAAATCCCATTCGCAACTTCTAGTAATGTTGTACCTGGTCTAGCCACTCCGGATTTTCAGCCAACATATCCTTATGTAAGGCCCACACCGCTGAGTTGGAGTGGACCGCAGGTGTCTGCACCTGTGCCTTCAATTGCAGACAATGCGTCATTGATTAAAGAATTGGCTGATGCAATAACAAGTAAGAAAAACGACCCTTTGCCCGAGTGGAAACTTGCAGAGTTTAATGGCGACCCATTAAAGTGGCAGGAGTGGTATGGTCAATTCAAAAGCGCGATCGACTCGAAGTCGCTCACTGATGACGTTAAATTGACGTACCTTAAAACACTCGTGACCGGTAAAGCAAAGATTGCAATCGCCGAGTTTGCTTACTGTGGTTTAATGTACAAGGATGCACTAAGGACCTTGGAACATAAATTTGGCCAGTCACAGGCAGTCGTAAGTGCACACCTGGAAAAACAAAGCAATTTTCCACCTCTTAAAATGCACAATAGTGATAACATCATAAACTATTCTGCAGCAATATCCAGCCTCTTTGGGGTTTTCAAGTCGCTATCATAAGATGCTGACTTGAAGAGCGCTTCCCTACTTAACCAAGCGGTACAGAAGTTACCAACAAACATGAAAGAGTCATGGTCACTCTTTACGGTTAAGAAGCACTGGGTTAAGCCTACCCTCCTTGACTTTAACGATTGGCTTAAAGAAAAGGCAGAGACCCGTGATCTTATGAAACAAAGCGCAACCAAGGCAAAACCTGAAGATAACAGCACTTCAGTAACCAAGACCAAAACAGCCTCAAAAGTATTTGCATCAAATTCGCAACAAAGAGAAACAAAGAAGCAAATGCCATCTGCTTCCACAAACACTTACTTTCGATGCATTGTATGCAAAGGTAACCACCGGCTATGGGAGTGTCGAGTTTTCAAGGAAAAGACTCCAACCCAGAGAGCTAAGTTGGTGTCGGATAACAAACTTTGCTTTTCGTGCTTACGGGACAAGCACACATTCCGCCAGTGCCCTCAACCAAGAAAGTGCCAAGCAGAGGGGTGCAATAGTTCGCATAACACACTATTGCATGGAGTAGATAGGGTTTTCCCAACAAAACAGTCTACAAATTCCAATACCATTCAACCTTCTGGCAACATAGGTCAAAGTAAAGCAACTTCTAGTCAACTCCAGCCTAATAAGACCACAACATTGTCATCTGTTACTGATGTTAAGGGGCTCCTTCAGGTAACCGAATTGCAGTTGGTCAGTTCATCCGGTTTAGATACCAAGGCTTTAAAATTGTGTGATACAGCCTGCAGTAACTTTGGGGTGGCTGGTAGTCTCGATAGACTCCGTTTGCACGGCAAAGCACTAAAGCTAACTGTCAAGGTTATTAATACCAAAGAAGTAGTAGACACTAGGATTGTTGAAGTTACTGTGAAACCAAGAGAACATCAGGATTTCGAACCATTTACCATCAACACTTTCGTTAAGGAGAATCTGAACGTCGGCTCAGATGTAATTAATTTACAGGCCCTGCAAGAGACTTACCCACACTTAGCAGTCCTTGATCCCGTGTCATATTCCTTTAAAGACATTGAGATGATACTCGGACAAGATGTCTATCACGCCATCCGCCCGTTAGAATACTTCTCTGCCGATGAGAAGCGTTCACCCGTTGCCGTACGCTTACCCATAAGTTGGGTCTTAAGCGGTCCGTTACCATCAAGTTCGTGTATAACCTCAACGTACTTTAAAGTGGATATCGAACATGACAAGGAGTTAGCAAGTCAAGTAAAGTCATGGTACGACATTGAATCATTTGGGGCAAGCAAGCAGGTCGACCCACGATCAGCAGCAGACGCAAGGGCTCACGAAATCCTTGAGAATAACACCATACACAATGGCCTGAGATACGATGTCGGAATGCTATGGGCAGCAGACAACACCAAGCTCCCAAACAATAACTTCTCCTCCCTTGTGCAACTAAAATCTCTCGAAAAACGATTGGCCAAGGATGAAGACCTTAGAGAAAAGTGTACTAGTATCATCAAGGATGACCTAAATAAAGGGTCTGTAATTGAGGTTCCGGACGCTCACAGGGCTGAGAACCGGTCCGATAAAGAGTGGTACCTACCCCACCATCCCGTTTTAAACCCGAACAAACCGGGTAAGGTTTGTAGGGTGCTCAATGGGGCAGCAAATTTTCATGGTGCCTCACTGAATAAATATTTGCTCACTGGCCCCGATCTGCTCCAAAACCTTATTTACGTATTTCTTCGCTTCCGACAACATCCATATGCCGTCTCTGCCGACGTCGAGGGAATGTTTCTACAGGTTGGCGTATTACCATCAGATCAACCATCACTTCGCTTTGTGTGGCGGGAGGACCCCACAACTAACGTTGTAGTGTATCAATATACGCGCATTATACTCGGGGCGAAAAATTCGCCCACATGCGCCAACTATGCATTACAACGTACTGCGAGAGACAATGCCAAGTTTTACCCCGAAGCTGCAAAAGCCGTCCTTGAAAACTTCTACCTGGACGATTACCTTGACTCAGTGGAGTCTCCTGAGAAAGCCATCAATAGATCGAAGGAATTGGTACATCTTCTCCATCTCGGTGGGTTCAAGCTTACCAAATTCGTAAGCAATGTGCCAAATCCGCTGATCGAATTGATGACTATCCTCAATCTACTGAGCCCAAGGTTATTGTTTCATGTCAGGAGGATTCATCGCATGTGCTAGGGTTAAAGTGGGATCACACTAATGACACTTCAGTTGCGAGTAGGGGTACAAGCTGCGCTATCACCAAGTCCCTCACGCAACGCTTGGTCCTATGTCTTGTTTCGAAAGTCTTTGACCCCATTGGTCTTGTCGCACCGTTTATCGTCGGTGCGCGACTGCTCTTAAAAGACATCTGGCGTATTACAGGACAACAATGGGATGACGAGCTCCCGCAGGACATGGTTCAAAGATTTTTGGTCTGGAGTGCGGACTTACCAAAGCTTGAAAACATCAAAATTCCTCGAAGTTACTTTAGTGGACCCTTTGATAATATAGAGTTGCATATGTTCGGTGACAGTTCCCAGGACATTTTTAGTGCCGTTGCATTTCTTCAAGCCCGAGTAACAACTCCTACGGGCAAGAGAAAACAGAGCTTGCGTTTGTTTTGGGGAAAGCGCGCGTGGCGCCAATGAAAGTAATGACTGTCCCAAAACAGGAATTGCAAGCAGCTCTACTTGTCGCTTGACTAAAGAACGAAATTATTCAGGCACTTACTGTAACTGTTAACCAAGTTTTCATGTGGACAGATAGCACGACCATTCTCCAATGGATTAATTCTAATGAAAAGCAACCAATCTTTGTTGCAAACCGTGTTTGCGAAATTTTGGAGTATACCAGCGTTGACCAATGAAACCACGTGGCAACTAAGGATAATCCAGCTGACGCTGGCACGCGTGGAATGTCCGCTGAGATTTTGCAACTAAGCAGTTGGTTAAAAGGTCCAAATTTCTTAACTAATTCACGTTTCCCGTTTACACCGAACAAAGACGTCATTAATAACATCAAACTTGGCGTCAACCAAGCAGTCACTATGGAAGACACTGTTTCTCTGGCTACATCTGTCAAAAAGCAGATAACTCCCTTTCCTTCAATAGTTCCGTTTGATAAGTTTAGTTCTTGTCAAAAGTACTTGCGCATTGCCGCATACGTTCTCCGGCTTTTGCCGAAACATGCCGGCTACCGTAATCTTGATGGTAGCATTACTGACCCTACTGTGCTTGACGAAGCCGAGCGTCATCTACAGTACTTGGTGCAAGGAGAGTCTTTTGAAGCCGAAAGAAAAGATCTTCTTGACAATAAATTCGTTAAACGGAGTAGCCGAATTACTCCTCATATACCGTTTATTAGTCCAAATGGGCTAATCCGTTCCTCAGGCCGCATCAAGCGGTTAATTGAAGTTGGGTTTAACGTAAAGTACCCAATCATCTTAGATGCACGTCATCCGTTTGTAAAACTGTTCCTTGTACACAGGCACGTCAAGCATTATCATCAAGGCGTTGAATACCTAAGATCAATTGTGCAGGAACACTATACAGTACTGAAACTAAGATCATCCTTGCGTTCCATCAAAGCACACTGCCTGAGATGCCGAGAACTCCAAGCTGTAACTATGCAACTAATCATGTCTGACTTAACTAAGAAGAGACTTGCTTACCAGTCTCCTCCCTTCACGAACACTGGCTTTGACTACTTCGGGCCATTCTATGTTACTGTCCGCCGTAATACTGAGAAAAGGTGGGGCTTCCTCTTCACCTGTCTCACTACTCGCGCTGTCCATGTCGAGATAGTTACATCCATGGACACCAGTTCTTGTGTTATGGGAATTGAGCGGTTTGTGTCACGTAGGGGTACACCTGCCATGATCTGGTCGGACAATGGCACTAACTTTATTGGAGCGGAGACAGAACTCCGAGAAAGTATTGAAAAGTGGAACGTTGTCAACATTGCAACTGAGCTCGCTCACAAATGTATAAAGTGGAGGTTCAATCCACCCAGCGCACCACAACAAGGTGGTATCTGGGAGAGGTTGGTACGCAGCTTCAAGCGCGTGTTGTATACTATTCTTGGCATGCGTCGCCTCACGGATGAGGTACTGCATACTAACTTCTGTCTCGTGGAGAATACTCTCAATTCGCGTCCTTTAACACCCGTAAGCGTCGATCCGTGCGATTTGAACGCTTTAACGCCCAACCACTTTCTTCTAGGAGAATATTCTACCATTATTCCGTCCGTTGTCGGCAATAATGAGCTTGACCATCGTAAACGTTACGCCCGTGCGCAGTCGTACGATAATGCGATCTGGTCCCGTTGGATCAGAGAGTACGTACCGACGCTGAACCGACGCTCTAAGTGGCAGACGCCTGCCGAGCAACACCTTAAGACCGGTGACTTGGTTTGAATAGTTGAAGAAACCAACCCTAGGGGTTACTACCCAACCGCTCGGATTGTGGAACTCCGTTACGGCTCCGATAGCGTCGCGCGCTCCGCCGTTTTACGTACGTCGACCGGTTCACTTGTCCGCCCGCTCGTAAAACTTGTACCAGTTTTCCCAACATCTTCTTCCGGGCCGGAGGATGTTACGCAGTAAATGAACGAATTTCATCCAATCAGAATTGAGTATTTCGAAACTTTAAAATAGGATTTAAACACGTTCTAATATACGTAGAAAGTTCCGAAAAAGTTCATTTAACCTAAATTTACATAAATATAACCACTATATGTATCGATTAAGCTGGTTTTCGGCTTAATATTTTTAGGTTATCTAGACAATTGTCGATTGAATACGAACAGATTTTGAAGTCAATGACATCAGACAAAAAAACCTGTTAAATGAACAACAAAAAATCTTGCTGCCTAAGTTTCACTTGTTGCTTTGTACTTGACACTGCTTATACGTGTTGCCGATAATACGTTGCTTTTTTATTGAACTATAGATCGTGATGAATTGAATATCCTCGAACTTCAGTTTATTTACTGAGTTATAGGAGTAATGTCACTTAGGTCATCAATTACAGAAAAAAAACCAATTATGTAAGTACCCTGTGAAAAAGTTCAATAAAACCTTTAAAATTGCCCTGCGAAACACTAACCAAGCAGATACTGCAAAAAAAATGCCACTTTAGGGTACAGATTCCTCAGGAAGACCTCTGTAACAACATTACCAATGATTACATTGCCAATGATATATTTGGCGCTATGGTCTTGTTCAAAGTTGTGAGTAATTATCATTATCCACATACTATGATATTTTTGTCAATATTTTTGTTGGATATAACACTTCCTGACTTACTCAAACGTTTCTGAAAAACCGCGGTTCTTCCACTTTGTCCATTATTATATCTCATCCCATTGTGTTCTCCACTAGCATTAAAATGGTGTCGTTTCCCTGTGTCTTTGTTTCGACCCAAAATTCTCTTTGCGTGGTCTTGTTGACCAAAAAGTTACCTTTGTTTTCAGTTACCTTTGTTTTCAGTTTTCCAGTTTTTTTGATTTTTTTCGAGCGGGCAATTTGATTTCGAGTTTTTTTTCGAGTGGTTAATTTGATATTTGCCCAATCTTCTGCGTGTTCCCATACATACAGCTCTGCTTTCTCGTACACTAAATGTTGTTCCACTGAGGACGCTTTGTTGGTTCGTGCATTACTTGTGGAACCTAACGCAATGGAGAATTCAGTGAAGTGTGTGACAGGCCCGGTTGTAATTTTCCCAAGGACGTTGTTGGTGACGAGGTGAGTAATCTTCTAAAATCTTAGTGTTACACTTAGATGTTACAATGAAATGGTTTTGAGGGACATATAGATAATTTATGACAAATATATGTCCACGTTTCTAGCATGAATTACGACATGCAGATTTTGTTGAGTTTTGTTGCTTTTATTATGTCGATTATATGACAATGTGTTCCAAAAGAAGGTTCCATTTTAGATTTTAGTTAAATTTTTCACCTACCCATCGCTTGTGCAGTTTTGCTTGTATTAGTTAGCTCCTAGCAATAACATAATGCATTTGTTAACAAATGGTCTTATAAAATAACGTTCATTTTTTGACGGGACCCCTAAAAACAAAAACTGAGTGCAAAATCAGAGCTTTCCATTTCATCAGGAGTTATCAGCTCTCTGAAGCTTTTTTTGCAAAGCCACCAAAAACTGATTGATCAGAAGGCGCAGTAAGGCAATTCTTCAATTGTCTCTCCCGTTTCCTAAAAATAGTTTTAATTCACCAAACAGAATCAAAAATTTGGTTCGCCAGAGCATAGTTATCCAATGACAATGTTCAAGTAGAAAAACTATTTTGTAATAACTAATTATAACTATGCAGAATTGTACTCAGTTATCCAACAATGCTGATTTTCGCCTCACGCGTTTGAAGCTATAACAAACCACGCGGCCCATCAAAGATAACGTATACCAAAAACTGTAATGCTGAACCAAATTGACTGAATCTCATGGGATGAAGCCACCTCAAAAATGAGAACAATTTTAATTTCTTTTTAGGTTAAGAGGATTGCCGATTATTCGTAAAATGGAGAGTGAGCTAGTAACAAACTAGTAACTAGTATTAAACCACAAAAACCACCGTCTAAAAGCTTCAATTCAACAAAGCAACATATCTACCACAAGAAAGCCTGGAAGCATGCTACACTTTCATCAACTGAACTCACACTTCGATTTCAAGGAATTCGGAAAAGACAGAGTCAATTACATTTCCATTTCAAATGTAAACCACACAATTTTTTGATTTGCAGGCCGGGGCTTTCAAAAAAGCACAAAACTTTGCTATAAGTTGAGAAAGATGACAAACTAAACCTCATCTTTCACCATAAGTTGAGAAAGAGAAAGATGAAAACAGAAACAAGCCACCTATAATGCAAGTACCCTGTGAACATCCTCAACAAAACCTTTAAATTTCCCCAGTGAAAAACTAACCTACAGAAACGGCAAAAAATAGCACACTGTAGGGCAAGGATCCCTCAAGGTTGCCTCTGTAACAACATTATTAATGATTACAAAACATCAGATAATCAGAAAGCTAAAAAAGATCCCAGAAGAGACATCCAGTGTTAACGAAGCCATAGAGGACATTGAACATCATGTTGGAACCTATGGCTTCGCTGTAAAAAAAATTAGCACTCTCAGACTCGGAACTTTTATGCCCGTAGTGAACGTTAGTCCAATCCATACATAATAAACTCGAAAATACTAAAGTTAAAACCATTCTTTCGAGATTTTATTGTTGGTAAAAACTAGATCACTGTAAACCTTACAATCGAGAGCAGTAATTTGGAAACGAGTACTTTTCCCCCTCGATTAAAAGGCAATTGTCATACCAAAAGCGTAGAACAAAAGGGCAAATGTGTGAGCAGTGATTTGGTCTGGGTAGTTGAAGACTTATCAAAGGGCTATCATCTTACGACTACTCGGATTGAGAGTGTCTTCTACGAACAATTCAACAAACCAAGCAAGGTGAACAGTGATATGTTGTCTGATGGTACACATATCCGATTTTAAAATAAATTAAATAAAGATAAAAAATATTTAACTATCCTTTGAGGACCACAACTAGTAACTATTATCTAGTAATGAACAAAAAGAGTGACCCTAACTACCGCAAAAACCACCTTCGACAAGCTTCGATTCAACAAAGCAATACATTTACCTCAAGAAAACCTGAAGACATGTTACACTTTCTTGAACTGGACTCACACTTCGACATCAAGGAACTACTGAAGGCCATAAAAAATTTCAAATGTGAACCGCACAAACTTTGACTTGCAGGCCAGAGCTCCACAAAAAGCAGAAAACTTTGCTACAAATTGACAAAGATGACAAACGAACTGCAGTTGGAGTAATGTCCCTTACATCAAAGCTAAAAGAAAAGCACCTATAATGCAAGTACCTTGAGAACAATTCCATCAAATCCTTTAATACTGCGCTGCAAAAAACTAACAATGCAGAAACTGCAATAAATGCCACTGTGGGAAACAGATCATTCAAAAATACCTCTGCAGCTGCAATGTCAATGATTACTAAACAACAGATAAATCTGAGAACCGGTCCAAAAAGATGCCAGCAGGATTAGCCACAATCTTAAGGAGCTCACAGAGGGCAATGAACATCATTTTTGGAACCTGTGGCGTCGCTGAAAAATAAATGAGCACTCTCAGTCTCTCGGAACTTTAATGCCCGTAATGGTCATTAGGTCCAATCTATACATATATTAACCCAAATATACCAATTTTTTTTTCAATTGAAACCATTCTTGAGATTGTATTGTTGGTAAATACTAGATCACCGTAAACCTTACAATCGAGTTCAGTCGCTTGGTAAAGAGTACTTTTCTACCTCGATTAAAAATAATTGTCAGTGAAAGCGCAGTGATTTGGTTTGGGTAGTTGAGGACTTATCAAAGGGCTGTCATCTTCGTACTATTCGTATTGAGAGTCTCTTCTGTGATTCATCCATTAACCCGAGCGAAGTGGACGGCACCGATAGGTTGTCTGATGGTAAAAGTTGTATCAAAACTAATTTTAACCATCATTTTGAGGACCACATATCATCAACATCTAAAAATGTTTTCAATGACATAATTTTAGCCAATCGGAGTCTGTTTTCCTCAAATTTTTAATGCGCATTAAATAGAACCTCTGACATAATTTTCACTTGCTGCAATCTTCGTTGCTGATGCTAACACGCTATGTTAGCATAGGCAACAATATGTTGGTTACTCACCAATCGAGAAAAAAAATCATGAAGTTATGCTACTGACTTTTCTGAATCAGGCTGCCATTTTAGTAATTTTTCCCATTCTTTAATGGAAGAAATCTGTTTACACCACAGAATAATTAATTGAAGAGTTATGAACATATTTATATATAACGTTGTGCCTTTTTTCTATCCTAATAAATGAAATTTAAGATGACTAGAAACAAACAAATGACATCTAAAAATGCGGTGCAGCAAATTTGGTTAAAATTAGTTATCCTACTTACTGCAAAAATGTCCCCCTTTTGACATTCATCTTGAAATAAAGACGCCTGTCAACTAGATTGAGATGCTCAATATTCCAACTTTTAATGTTTCTCTGGCAGTTTGAAATCAGTCAATTCTGCGTGAAATGGAAAGCCGAGTAAATTAAGAGTTATTGAAAACAAAATTTTCGCTGCAAACTCAAAAATCAAAAGCTAACCCACAACAGCATTTTATGTCCAGTCTTGTCTACTTTTGTCAACCTTCTAAACTGCACATTATTGTGCAAATTTTTCAAAGATGATACTTTAGAACTTGTTTTAAAAACTTGCAGCTCCTTTAATGCACCTTACTGTTTAGTTACTTAGAAAACCGCAACATTACAAATGAAACCAAGTGATGATTCAAAACCGCAGGAAACGATATAGCACCTGTAAATAATCGAGCAAACTATTTTTTCCGGTTTGACATCTTCAGTTTTTATCGCTTTCAGTGTATGCGTAGGAACCCACAAGCAACGCCAAACTATCATTGGATCTAGCAGTCCATTTTGTTTAAGATATTTACCACAAAACTTACCACAGAAATATTAAACACCTGAGATAAATGTTTTAAAGCAATTCGGCCGTATTTCCAGTTTTGTAGCAGTCGAAATACCTCCGACCAATCAGAGACTGAGGAGACACTATTCGCTTTTTTTTTATATAGGGCTAACTCTATTAGTCTGTTGAGTAGTTGCATGATGTGTATACCTCTGACTCCGATGATATATTATATTATCACCGTATTAATTGAAGTTAACCTTCAGTGTTTTACAGAGTCGGTTAGTCTGAGAGAACTAGGTAAGCCTGCTTCACACGTAGAAATAAATAGCCATAACTATTTATACTTTAAGGCTGTAAACGGAGCCCGCATCAAGTCTGCCTTAGTTTGATTGGCAGCATGGAACAAGTTTGCATATCTCTGATAATCATGATTTCGTCACAAAATAACTTGGAGCGTTTCTTAGTGGTTTTGGTTGCAAAATTGTGAAACTTTCGATATCTATATTATATTAAACCTTTTTACAATTTAAATTTCTGAAGTTTGAAAATCTGCGGAACATACCCGTTGACTACTTGCTATAGCAGACAAATCTGTGCATGTGAGACCCATGAATCAAACAAACGGGTGGCTAAAGTTCAATTTACCTTGCGTTAACCTGAGATCCATTAACAAAAACTGGGGTTGAGCTAATATTTAGCAGCAAAAACTTGACTTGATCTAAAGTCCAGCTGCCAAAAACCTTAGTGAAGCTAAAATTGAGACGATGATAAGTGAACCCTCAATCCTTTCTGGGGTCATTTGAGTCAATCTTGGCGTTCCCATACCATCTTATCGTCGAACACGGTTTCTTATAAGTCCGCCTTGGACTAATGCAAAATGCAAATACAAGGCAGGCATTTTGATTTCTTGATCTCCTAGAACCTTGCCAGATAATCTGCTACCTTTCCTGCAAATTCAGTTGACTTTGGTGAAGAGAAAAATTTCTCGCAATTAATTTTTCAAGAAAAACCAGATACTAATTATTTATTCACTAGCTTGTCGTCTACTTTTACGTTGCAAATAGAAAACCATGATACTATAATCACACATGTAGTTGGTTAAACTGCCCGAGAAAAAGGTGGATGAAATATAATTGGCAACGATCAGTCAATCTGAGTAATTTGGCATTTTTCAATTTTGTAGCAATTAGTATGAATTACTGCATATTAAGTAGACAAAGTGCTTTCATGTTTCGATTCCGATGGACATGCGAACCACTGAAGTGAAAAAATTATGAATAAAAGTTATGGCTCGAAAACGTGACATCATGAGTCCGAATATGTGAGACATCTTAGGCCGAAAAAAGACATTGCCCCAACTTTTTATTCAAAATCACGGAGGGCACCGCACTGCTGATAATAAATTGTTGAACCATTTTTCTACCAACTCAACTAGGACTCTAGAATACCAAATAAAAGTGACGCAAATTTTCGGTTCTTCACGTCAGAAATGGTCGATATGCTCGGTTTAGAAAGTGAGCAACCGTCGGTATGTTCGGTCACTTTTAGATTCAATATGTTCGGTTTCATAGATTCGGTATGTTCAGTTTTACATGTAAAACAATAGGCAGTGTGTTCGGTTTCTTATATTAGATTTATTTGGTTTTAAACGTCTCAAATCGTCGGTGTGTTCGGTCTCTTCACTACGAAATATAATAGTCAGTTTCTTCCACACACAAAAAAATTTGAACATTTTCGTTCATAATGTAGCCAAATCATATGATAGCTTTCTAATCGCAGGAGTTTCAAACGTACATCTTGTCACTTACTTCAAAAATTAATTGACTTTTTTCTTTATTTAATTTACAAATAACAGATGAGTTGAACAAATATGGGTTTTAAATTTGTTTTTCAGGTTAAAAATTAACAGACTTCTTGAACTTTAATGGGGATTCAGTTCATTAAATCACACTCACTGAGTCTTCATGAGTCTTTCTCTCTAAAGACTTCATTATTGTTTTCCATTCACCAACATCAAAACCAATGACAAGTTACTGTACTGTCAGCGCACAAGCCGGTTGCCGGTCCTCTGAAAGGGGGGACTGGCTGCCGGTGGTGCACTGAGGGTGCCTCTCTTCTTTCCTTCTTTCTTTTCTTTCTGCTTCTCTTAAGACTCAACTCCCTCACTCTCTCCCCACACCCTCTCTCCAAACTCCTTTTCTGGCACTCCCAGGCTCCCTCCACAAAAACACCCAAACCAATCTTGCTACCTCCCTCCTCCAGACAAGTGCTCACCACAAACCACAAGAAACCAACGAAAATAGCAAAACCAAGTGCAAACCAAAGTGAAAGCGCGGTTTAAAAGGTGGTGTAAACTTCCACCTGAGAAATCGCAATTAGCAGTTCACCGCTAATTGAACACATTAAAAAATCAATCAATCACACTCACTGAGTCTTCATGTGATCATCAGAAATCAAGTACATAAGTCGTTTCCTCATGACTTTCTTTTAATTGAAATCGTCCATACAGACGATTTCTTACGTTAAAAACCGAACATGCAACTGATTCCTTACGTTTAGAAACTGAACAGACCGACGATACCAAAACAAAACGAAAAGGCTTTCGTCCTTTTTTTTCTAACTAACTTTTTTTTACATTTAAACGGCGATTAATGAACTAGGGTATGCTTTTGCACTGTCCGAGAGTGCTTTGATGATGACAAACCTGTTTCTAGGAGCAGCTGATGTCTTCATTCACAACCATCATCACCTATCATGTTCAAAGACGTTATCTAATTTGGTTTTCTGATTTGCATCGCCTAATGAGGTTGTTTGATTATCTATTTTACGTAAAACACGCCTTTATACAAATGTAGACACCTTAACAAAAGATGGCTTTGCTCTATCGGCGGGAAAGGTTCGTAGTTCAATTCTATTAAAGGAAAACAGTCAAAGCGCCGCGTCCCCAGGTTCAAATTGGGTTCTACTTCTTTTCACCCCCGATTCATTTAACCCCGCATATTTTAACACCACATCATTTAACCCCTCTATCATTTAACCCCTCTATCATTTTACTCCTCTGTCATTTCATCCCGCCATTTAGCAGTCGACATTAAAAGCATATTTTGTCACAATTAAGTGGATAAATTAATCCCACGTTCGGTTGTGATAGTTTCATATCAAGTCCCACGAGCCGCTGAGGCATGGCCATGGCCCGCGAGGCATGGCCAAATAATTATATTGCTAATTTAATTATCCTTATTTTATATAAAGATTAAAATCGGGGTGAAATGATAGAGGGGTTAAGAGATAGAGGGGTTAAATGATAGAGGGGTGAGTAACTCGGGTTTAAATGATAGGGGGCTAATGAGCAGGGGTGAAAAAGCGGGACACCTCAAATCGGCCCATTTGAGATGAAACTAAGTCAGCTCCTTGGACTGTTTTGCAATCGAATTAGACAAAATTTCCATTTTGCAATATTTTTACATATGAAAATCCATGACAACTATTAATCCGAAACGCAAAAAATAGCGTGTAGTTTTGGAGTAATTTGCCATGACAATAAATGTCAATTTTTTTTTGCGTTCAAAACCCGAAGTAAAATATTTGTTAATAATTTTCATGGAAATGGACTTTAAAACTAGACGCCATTTTTGCTTTTCGAATTAATGGATTTACATATGTAAAAATATTGCTAATCAGAATTTCGATCAATTGCAGTTGACCACAGCATCAAGTGTTCGATGATCATTCTATCCCAGGCATTAGTAAACTCTGCTCAAAATATTGTACTTTTGTTTGTGCGTAAGACAAACCCTATTCAGTCAGCCACAGGCAAGACCTGATGATTATTGTGCAAAAATTCGTCCAAAATGGTGTTCTAACAAGATGTTACAGGACAATGGCTGTTGGCGCCACTTCAAATGAGCTACAAAAGCCATCAGACAGCAAGAAATAACTTTTGAAACCGAAAAACTTAGAATTTGTCAAAACTCAAAAATGGTCAAAACTGAAAAATTTTTACAAGTTGGGACCGAAAATTTGTCCATACCCCCGATTTTGGGAAGGCGAAACCCGAGCAACCCGAAGTTATGGTAGACGGTTAGGGTTACCTCTAAGCTACTCATGGACCCAACGAACATTATTGCATCATACCCAAAAGTGTGGCTATTAGCACTTATATGGTGCAAAATTGGCATTTTTCGATATTTTATTTATTGTTAAATTTCTCAAGTTGTTTATTTTATGATATTTTAGATGATCATTAAAGGTGAAATACCGTACATTCGAGGCATTTAGAGCCACGTAATAACCATCCGTGCTTATGTCAACAAAAGTAAACATTGCAGTAATTTGACATTTACTATGTAAACAATGACCTAAATCATTTTCTTGATTAACCAATCAGAAACAAGTAGCGATGATGTTATAATTGATAAATATTTGATTATTTACTTTAACCCAATTGTTTGATTAGTAAAACCGTATTGTATTTAGAACCATTAGAAACTGTTACCAAGAGCAGTTGGCTCTCAGATAGACTAAAATTTGATTCTTAACAACTTTAGTCTTTTTGCTAAGTTTTGCTAGATCTTAAGATCTGGCGAGTTCTAAGTTAGTTGAGCTTACTTGACGAGGAGTTTGCAACAATACTAACACTGGTTGAAGCCTTACAAACTTCAGCACGAGATTGAACATAGATTGTCACTTAGGATTTTCTTAACTTCAATCAACAAAATTAAAGTAACAGTCCTTTAAATACGTCCGAGCGACTAATTATTTCTGCGAGATCGTTAGTCAATTGAACCCAGTGAAGAACCAGGCCGGCGTAAAACTCGAAAATCAGGCTGTGATATATCGGTTCCGCTGAAATTCTGGAGCAGCCGCAACATTTGGTCCGCCGACCCGGACAACAACAGCAGTAACACGAACAACAACGAATCTTCGATTCAACCTGGTGGACCAAAACACAACCAGCAACGATGGCCAGCAAAAGTCCCAACAGACACTGGAAGACGGCTGACTGGAAGGCGAGTGGTCAACTCAAGACGTTAGAGAAAGAGCAAGCTGATCTACTCAAGTCCTTCTCCAGACACCTCAACGAGCTAGAAGGCTACCTTACACAAAACAAAACAATGACGGCCGAAGGTGCTTATCGATGTTTCTTCGAGACGTACGACAAATTGGAAGACAACCGACAACAGCAAAGGTTACTATTAAAACCAAAGTACTTTGAAAGCTTTGACAATGACACCAAGCGTATGTTAGAAGAAAAGAGTAAAGATTTGCGATGGGTAGTTGACAAAATGCCAGATTTCCAAGATATTGAAGATTGTCGCGCAGTAGTCGTCGACTACCGGAAAGACACATTGCGATGGTACAATATATTGGAAGATTCTGTTCCAATCGAGAACGAATTGGTAGAACGCGAAAAGAAATTGAAATCAGAAAATTTACTCGACTCCGAAAAACAGATACTGTGCGATCAGGCGGAATGGTTATTAGAAAAGCGAAAAGAAATTTGCGCAAAAGCTATTCAATTATTGAAGACAGAAAGTTGTCCCCATGGGTTTGCGAATTTCAGTAAAGCTAGGAGTCACTATCAGGACCTGATCAAACAGTACAGGCTCAGCAAGGATTGTGGAAACCAAACATCGTTAGTGACAACTACATCGGCTGGTGACAAAGACCCAAACGACGAAACTGTAATTGATACAGGTAATGGAGCAATAGAAAACGCTGAGGAGAACGCCGAGGTCTCTTCCAAGCATTCTGCTACACGTGGAAGCAGAAAGCAACCCAGTATCACCAACTCGCGATCATCGAGAAGGCGACAGATCGAAGCAATGGAGCTCGAAAACTTAAGAGCAAAGAAAGAAACAGAGCAAAGCCTGCGCGAGCGCCAGTTGCAGTTAGAGCAAGAGCGTGAAGAATCAGAACTTCGTCGCCAGCAAGAAGAGTTACGTTTAAAACAGCAACAACAACAACAACAACAGCGGCGAGAACAAGAGTTACAACAACAACAACAAGAACAAGAGTTACGTCTAAAGATGCAACAACAAGAAGATGAACTGCGTCTTCGACAGCATGATCGAGCACTAGAAAACGAAGGAAAGAAAGCAGAGGAAGAAGAAGAAAGACGTATGAAACTTGAGCTGACCAAAGGAAGCTCAAGAGCATCTGGATCAGTGACAGATGAGATAGAAAGTGTTGGATCAAAACGAAATCACGAAAGACCAGCAGGGTGGGCAGAATCAGTGGCTCAACAGTCTGTCCATAGACGGCCACTATCTCCAAATGTTGTTATCGACCCACCAACGAATGGCACACAGGAGAGAGTTGACAAACGTTTCAGCACTTACCCGAAAACTACCTCGCTGTTCCAACCGGGTGAAGGACTTTTCTCAACGCAACTGACAGAACCGAGCATTCTCAAGAAACCAGAAGTCCGTAAACCAATTAGAGTTACGGACCCACCAGCACCGCCGTTGACAAGGAAGACGTTTCAGCAGCAGGGAACGTCAGCAGTTCAAACTAGAAACGGGAGTCAGAGTCCCATTAACAATTCTCGAGACAGGTCTGCCGAGAGCAGAAATAGGAGTACAATGAATCACACCACACCCCAAGTCATCTACGAACCAGTACCAAGCAGTGGTGTCAGTGGCTTGCGAAAACTAAAACTGACTGAGTTTTCAGGAGATCCTCTGGAGTAGCCAGAGTGGTCAGGTCTCTTTGATGTTGTTGTTCATCAAAAGCAAATCAGCGATACAGAAAAGATGCAATACCTCAAGACTAGTCTCACGGGTCAAGCAAAAGCACCAATATCGGGAATGGGATTCAGCTCACAATCATACTATCATATTGGGATATACTCTGTGAGAAGTATGGCAGATCAGATTTCATAGTGAACGCGCAATTCAAGAAAATACATACTCATCCTCCATTTCGGCACGGCGATTCCACGAGCATCGTCAAGTTCGCAAATGTGGTTACAAATGTGGTGAACGCATTGACTCAACTGGGATACACATCAGACCTAGAAGCCGAAGCAGGGCTAAGTTCAACAACGAGAAAACTTTCTCCGCAACTGAGAGAAGAGTGGTTGCAGTACATGCAAGATCGTCAACTACTGAGAAGCAGCCTGATTGTTTTCAAAGAGTGGCTTGCCTCCAAAGCTGTAATTCATGAGCACTTGTTAGCACAGACGAACTCGTCGTTTGACAGAAACAAATTTCAAAGCCGTGATAAACCGAAGACGAGTACCTTTGCTTAATACGCTGGAAAGTCGAGCAAATCCAAGAATTTTGAATGCCCCTTCAAGGATGGACAACACCCCATTTGGACATGTTAAAAATTTAAATCACTGAAAGTAAATGAACGACGAGAGCATCTCCAGAAGTTTCGATTGTGTTTCAAATGTTTGAAACCAGGTCACATGTCGAAGGACTGCAGAAGCAGGACATGCAGTGTACGCAGCTGTGGAAGGCGGCACAACAGGCTTTTGCACAGCGAACTACCGAAGAAGGAAACTACAAAGAATGTCTCAGATGCTACAACTGCAGTAGCAACTAACATCACCCAAGGAGGACTTCCAGTGGTACGAATCAAGCTGACAAACAAAGACTTAAGCCTAAATGTACTAGCAATGTGTGATTCGGGATCGCTAATCTCATTTGTAGACAAGTCAGTGGTGTCAAAACTCCAACTCCAAGGCCGAAAAGCATCTCTATCAGTAGCAGGGATCCATGGATCACAGGATGTAAAGACTGAAATAGTGCCGATAGCTGTTTCATCGCATGAGAAATCTCGACCAATGACAACAGTGCAATTCTATGTGCACGAGAAACTGAAGTTGGGTGACCAGATTGTGGAGCTGCAAGAGTTGAAAGATCGTTACCCACATTTGAGGAATTTTGAGATCAGAGCTACAATCTAAACGATGTTCAAGTGATTCTTGGACAAGATTGTTACGACATCCATCACCCTTTTGAATTCAAGAAGTCAGAAGACAAAGCTGCACCATGGGCAGTGAAATCAAAGATCGACTGGGCCTCGAGTGGTCCGCTACCAGCGAAGCAGGCAGCAACTCTTGCAACCACAGCAACATCAATTGCAGATGATAAATTAGCAAACCAGTTGAGTAAGTAGTGGGATATTGAGTCCTACGCTTCAAACTGCGATGTAACCGGACATTCAACGGAAGAGCAACGAGCAATCCAGACGTTGGAGCAAACAACGCGATTTAATGGTGAAAGATATGAAGTTGGACTTCTGTGGCGAGAAGATGAATTGAAGTTACCAAATAACTTCTACTCTGCTATGGGGCAACTCAAGTCTCTAGAACGACGCCTGGAGAAAGACGAAACACTAAAGAAGCGGTACCAAGAAACCATTGACACAGATGTCAACGCTGGATACGTTCGGAAAGTAGATCAAGCTGAACTGAATGAAACCAGAGACAAACTGCAATGGTATTCACCCCATTATCCCGTCATAAACCCGCACAAACCCGAGAAGTCAGAAGAGTGTGCAACGCAGCAGCAAAGTATCAAGGTGTAGCCCTAAATTACAAACTTCTACCTAGGCCAGACCTGCTGCAGAGTCTGATCGGAATTATTTTTCGCTTCCGAGAACACCAAATAGCTTTATCAGCCGACATAGAAGCAATGTTTCTTCAAGTTGCTGTCCCGAGCGATGACAGCCGATGCTTACGATATCTCTGGCGAGAAGATCCAGAGCAGAGAATAGAAGTCTATGAGTACACAAGGCACGTTTTTGGGGCGAAGAGCTCGCCGACTTGTGCAAATTACGCTTCGCACCAAGTGGCGAAAGATAACGCGAAAGAAGACGAAAAACTTGTCAAAGCGGTTCAGCGAAACTTCTACACGGACGACTTCCTCAAGTCAGTCAGAACCCCTCAAGAAGCGATTGAAATCTACCAGAAAGTCAGAGAGATCCTTAACAAAGGTGGATTTAAATTGACGAAATGGATAACAAGTGACAATGAAGTCAAGTCACAGATCCCATAGACAGACAGGTCAACGAAAGTTGTGAACACTTTCGAAGCAGAACCACAATCATCGTCAATCCTAGGACTCAACTGGAATGTCGACACAGACAGTCTTATAGTCTGTCGTGGAACTGAGCAAGAAGTTCCAGCAAAAATAACTCCGAGAATTGTCCTATCCTTTGTCTCAGCAGTGTTCGACCCACTTGGGATATGTTCACCTTTCACGATAAAAATGCGGTTCCTACTCAAAAGCATTTGGGCATCAATGGGACAAGCATGGGACAAAGAGTTGTCAGCAGAACACTCAAAACTGTTCAGTGATTGGTGCTCTGAGTTGAGAGAAATAAGAACGATGTCAATAAATCAACTCTATTTTGAAAACGGATGCACAAACCTGAGACTTCACATCTTTACAGATGCATCAGAGGAAGCCATGTGCATTGTTGCATATCTGCAAGATGAAGCAACGCTAAAACTGACATATGTAATAGGAAAATGACGTGTGGCACCCATCAGACATATGACAATACCGAAGTTAGAACTTCAAGCCGCAGTCTACGGAGTTCGGCTCAGAGAGCAGATACTCAATGAACATAATGTCAGAATTGACAAAATCTATCATTGGACCGACTCATCAACAGTGCTACAGGCAGCGCACAAGAAACAACAAGTGTTCGTTGCTAACAGAGCAGAGGAAATACCGGAAAACTCATCGATGGATCAATGTAGACACGTCAAAGGTGTCGAAAACCCTGCCGACATCGGAACCCGAGGAATGTCCATCGAAGGCCTCAAGGAGTCCGTATGGCTAAACGGGCCGGCATGGCTCCAGGCAGATGAAGAAAAGTGGCCAAAGCCGTGGTGCCAAGTGAACGAACTCGAACCTGATCAAGTTACGAGTACTGTAGCAACAGAAACAAAACTAGACCAAATATTAGACTGGAGACGATACAGTTCCTACAACCAAATTAGACACTTCATTGCCTACTGCATGAGGTTCAAGACGAAGCAGAAGGGTACGCAGAAAGCAGACGAAATTCATCAAGCAGAGCAAATACTGTTTCGATTTGTTCAAAACGAAAGCTTCCCGAATGTTTCGAAGTCTATAGCCAACAGCAAAGAAATCTCCGAAACTTTAAACATTGCAAAATTATTGTCACCCTTAATAGTGGAAGATAGAAAAATTAGAGTGAAAGGCCGACTTAAGCATTCAAACCTTGACTACAATGCAAAGCACCCAATATTGTTAACAGCAAAACATCCAGTTGTACAACTTCTGTTGGAGAAAGCACATCGAGACAACCTACATGAGGGCACAGAGTACGTGATAAAAACATTCTCCAACAAGAATACTGGATCATGGGGCTGAGAAATGCATTAAGAAAAATCAAGTCGAGATGCATCAAATGCAGACACAGGAACGCCAACCCAATTCACCCACCGATGGCGGATCTACCCCGAGAACGACTTGATGAACATGTGTTCCCATTCACCCATACCGGAGTCGACTACTTGGGACCCTTCGAAGTCAAGTTCCTACGACGTACCTTGAAGAGATGGTGCTGCCTTTTCACTTGCCTGACAACCAGAGCAGTACACATCGAAGTCGCACAGTCATTGGACACCGAGTCATGTCTAGCTGCAATGACAAGATTCATTGCAAGACGTGGCTACCCAAGTACCATCATCAGTGACAACGGAACAAATTTTGTTGGAGCAGCCAATGAGCTGAAATCATTCATGAACTAGTGGGACAAAGCAAAGATTGAGAGTGACTTAGCACAGAAAAAGATTGTTTGGAAATTCAATCCTCCCGGAGCTCCTCACTTTGGTGGAATCTGGGAACGACTGGTTCAGAGTTGCAAGAAGGTCATGATTGCAATCTTGGACAACCGAAGCCTCACTGACAAGGTACTCAGCACAACAATGTGTCTTGTAGAGCAGACTCTCAACGCAAGACCCCTGACAGCAGTAAGTGACGACCCTGAAGATTTGACAGCACTCACACCTAATCATTTCTTGCTAGGACGAGAGAGCGCGAGTGCACCATTCTTGCCATCCAGTGAACGCTACCACGACCTGAGAAAATCATTCAAAGCGGCTCAAGCATATGCCGACATGGTCTGGAAAAGATGGACTCGCGAATATCTTCCACAATGGAACCAGAGATCGAAGTGGTCAAAAGAACATGTGCGAAACCTGAAAGAAGGCGAGTTAGTGTGGCTAGTAGATGACTCTGTGAAACGCTGTGAACACAAATTGGGACGAATCATTGAGATCTTCACGATGGAGTTGTGAGATCAGCGAGAGTCAAAATGGCACATGGAGAGCTAAACCGGCCAGTCATGAAGTTGGCGCCAGTATTCTACGATGGTGTTTCCGAGATCGAAAACAGGGCCGGCGATGTTGGCGCCACTTCAAATGAGCTACAAAAGCCATAAGACAGCAAGAAATAACTTTTGAAACCGAAAAAACTTAGAGTTTGTCAAAACTCAAAAATGGTAAAAACTGAAAAATTTTTACAAGTTGGGACCGAAAATTTGTCCAACCCCCCCGATTTTGGGAAGGCGAAACCCGAGCAACCCGAGGTTATGGTAGACGGTTAGGGTTGCCTCTAAACTACTCATGGACCCAACGAACATTATTGCATCATACCCAAAAGTGTTGCTATTAGCACTTATATGGTGCAAAATTGGCATTTTTCGATATTTTGTTATTTATTGTCAAATTTCTCAAGTTGTTTATTTTATGATATTTTAGATGATCATTAAAGGTGAAATATCGTACATTCGAGGCATTTAGAGCCACGTAATAACCATCCGTGCTTATGTCAACAAAAGTAAACATTGCAGTAATTTGACATTTACTATGTAAACAAGGACCTAAATCATTTTCCTGATTAACCAATCAGAAACAAGTAGCGATGATGTTATAATTGAAAAATACTTGATTATTTACTTTAACCCAATTGTTTGATTAGTAAAACCGTATTGTACTTAGAACCATTAGAAACTGTTACCAAGAACAGTTGGCTCTCAGATAGACTAAAATTTGATTCTTAACAACTTTAGTCTTTTTGCTAAGTTTTGCTAGATCTTAAGATCTTGCGAGTTCTCAGTTAGTTGAGCTTGCTTGACGAGGAGTTTGCAACAAAACTAACACTGGTTGAAGCCTCACAAACTTCAGCACGAGATTGAACATAGATTATCACTTAGGATTTTCTTAATTTCAATCAACAAAATTAAAGTTACAGTCCTTTAAATACGTTAGAGCGACTAATTATTTCTGCGAGAGCGTTAGTCAATCGAACCCAGTGAAGAACCAGGCCGGCGTAAAACTCGAGAACCAGGCTGTGATATATCGGTTCCGCTGAGATTCTTGAGCAGCCGCAACAATGGCTTTTTGAATGATCTGGTAAAGCTGTATTGCAAAAAGTGGCTATCTTGCAAGAACATTGCAGGTTAGTTCCCGCCTAGCTCTGCTCCCATTGGTCGTTATTGATATATCACTTGTACTTATACACGGAAGTTGCCCGCATTATAGTTGTTCCTGTGTTGTATCATGTAAAATGAAACAATTAAATTGGATATTTAAGTGTCTATGTAGCAGAAAAAATTAAATTCAGTTCAGTCGACTAAATTTTTATCGTTTCATTCAGCAATACCAACACCGTTTGAACCAAATGAAATCAAAAGCGTTAAATGTTTCTTTTGTTTTGTGCAAGTTTTCTTTTCAATTGCATGTTTTGGGCCAAAATTTTTCGAAAAACTTCAACCATTTATTAATATTTACTTCAATCATTGCTATATGGATGCACATTCTTGTCACAATAAAGAAAATTTTCCATAAAACTTCAAAAAAATTTTAATTTTTGAATTCCAGTGTTCTCCACCATGATCAACGCCTTTATTTAGAGTGACCTGGCAAGCTGAATTTGCCTCGTAAATAATTTAAAGATGAAAATTTCTCGACCAGAAACCAATATTACAAAACATATATACATTTTTTTTGTTTCCCATAAGCTGTTATTACTTAATTCTGCCATCAATAAACAACACGTGTAGCTAGGGTGGTTACCTAGAGGGTCGCAGGACCCCGCTTTCCGTCCTTTCCGGGTCTCGTCGTTAACACTTAATATATTATATTGTTTGTTGTTGATGATATACTGGATAAATAAATTCTTTCTTTCTTTCTCAAAAACGCCGTTTAAAAAGCACCGTTCTCGTTATATGCGGAACGTGCTCGAGCATGTTCCAATATTTGCAAAATGACGGGTTGTCTTACAGGCTGAAATGTTATGTTGCAAGATTTTGGAAAAACGTACAAACGATACATCGTCTGGAAAGATCTAGCACTCGAAATGAGCTTCAGGAGCAAATTTATCTGATCAAATGAGGAGTTGCCTTCTACTAATTTTCAAAATCATCAGGGGATCGAAATTTGACAAGAAAATTTGAAAGCGCATTTTTCGATAAAAGACTTCTCAATTTTTGAGTTTTTGAGTGTTTACTACGCAAACCAATTTTGGATGAAAAACCCCTAAAAAAGGTCTGTTATCCTAATGATAGCCAACTCAATCTTCGCATTCGCCAAAACTAATTGATTTTCGTTAACATCATGACGTCATATGTCAGAAAACGTAATTTGTCGAAAATTGTTCCTATGTTAGATCTGTATTTCAATATTTGTCGCGCCATATTTGGAAAAGTGCATAAGTCACATAAGGTCCTTTGAAACAAATAAGACTCCAGAAAGTAGCAGTTTTTAAATTTCCGATTATAAAAGTCCTGTCTTTAAGTTTCCATTTATCTCTGCTTAAAATTGGTTCTCTTTCTAGGCTGGCAATAATTTCTAGGCAGAATAATAAGGTAGAAATATGGCATTTTTGGCTAATGCATCATTCGCAAGTAAAATTAGGTTTTCAAACTCAAGAATAGCAATCGTAATTGATTTTTCTATTAAAACACTTTGGAAAATTAAGAAAAAGAACCAACAAATAAGCAGTGGTTTCTTTTTATAAATGATTCTTATTTTAGTAGAAAATTAGTAGGTCTGTTAGTAAATTTGCAGGCTTTAAGTGGGTAGGTCGTCCGCATTCGAGGGTTTGGACGCCGAAATTGAGATCCCTGCATTACCAGAGCTAACAGACACTTCGGGTTCCGCTGACAAATTTGGAGCATCTACAGTTGCTCCAAACTTCGCCCCGAACCGCTTCCCAAAACTCGGCTCGTTCTTTTCATCGGACGTTTTGGAATCCGTTGTGCCATCAACGTCGGTTTCGAATGAGATTCTATCACGGTCAGAAACCGCAGTTTTGATTGGTTGAGACTGGAAACCAATCTCGCCTCGTGATTGGGCAGATTTCTTCATTTTTCGCCTCTCCTCCGCTTCATCTGATCTGTCATTCTCGTCACTATCGCTTCCCACGAAGTCGTGCCCGGTCCAGTACTCTGCTTGATCTACGACTGTATCTTTGACCTTTTCCAGCAAAGATCCAAAGAATCCACGCTTGGGACTGTCTGGCGACTTTGGCTTTTCTTCACCTTCAAATTCCACCTTAGCTTCAAGATTACCCAGCTTCTCAATTTTGAGCCGTTTTTGACTAAAGTCCACTTTTTCTTTCTTCTCTCGCTCCGCGGGTAAGTTTTCACCCTCAAAGTCGAAGTCTATTTTGAAAACGTTTTCACTGTTGTTTGCTTTCCGGTCCCAGAAACTAGACTTTTCTTTCCCTTTCAGTTTTATCTCAATTTCATCCCCAGTCACATCTTTGTGTTCTTGACTCTTTCTGGTTTTCGCGGGTACGTTATCGCCCTCGAAGTTGAAGTCAATTTTGAAAATTCCTTCGTCGTGGTTTTGTTTCTTATTCCAGAAACTAGGCTTAAGATTTGCTTTCGTCCCTACCCCAGTTTCATCCCCATTGACAGCTTTTCCACTTTCAATATCCACCTCCATGTCAATTTCTCGACTCTTTCGCTTGATAGCTTTCGAGGATTTTGAGCTTCCGCCGCTGAAATCGAAGCCTATTTTAAATATCCCTCCATCTTTTGGTTTCTTTCCGAAGAATGAAATCGGGGGTTTTGACTTTTCGGGTTTCATTGCGGAAGCTTTGGGACCCGAATTGACTCCAAATCCAACCTGAACATCGACGTCCGGTTTTGAATGCTTGTCAAAAGTCAGATTTTGCTCGGGCAGTTTTGGATCCAATTCAAACTCTACTTGTCCACCCGCTTTTGCTTTACTAAAAGGATGTTCGTAAGCATTCGCGTCAATCCCAAAATCAAATCCTGGTTCCTCTGGTTTCATCTTTTTGAATTTTGGCCTTTCAAGCTCAGCAGTAGCTTCAATGTCTGGAAACCCTAGGACAGCCTTTTCACCTTGAAGGTCGGGCTTGGATACGGTGAAATCTAAAGGTTTGCAAACGATATGGGAATCATCTTGGTTTTGGGTTACGACATCAGCTTTAACATCAAAGCCGATTGGTTGTTTAATGTTCGGCTTTTTGATCTGATCGGTAGAACCAAAATTGGCCTCGGGTGCTACTTCCGGGGCGTCAACATTGAAGTCAACATCCGCGGACGATTTGATAATTGGTTTGTCATCATCAACATTCAAACCAATGCCAAAATCAAAACCTGAAGCTTCTGATTTATCTTTCCTAGTTTTTGGATAATCGTGGCCTAGTCCAGCATTTCCTTCAAAACCAAAAGTCGGCTTGCTGATATCTTTTTTCTCGTTCTCAATTTCAGCTGGAACCTCACCGTCAAACCCAATCGGAAATTTGGGTTTTTTCAGTTCTCCATTGATTTCAACTCCAGTGCCGAAATCAACGTCTTTTGGACGCTTAGGCTCCTTTTCATCTCCAATGCTGATTCCAAAGTGAAAACCGGGATCAACTGGCTTTTCCTTTTTACCCTTTACGTCAAGATCAAACCCGAAACCTTGAAATCCTTTAATAGGTTTTGCTTTAGATTCATTCTCGGGTTTGGAGTCTTTTTCAAAAATGGAGGGGTCCATATCGGCTTCTGTCGTAAATCCTATCGGTTCAGAAACTCCTGCTGTCGGCAGTTTCTGTCCAAAATCGAGATCTTTCTTCAGCTTTGGTTTTTTGTCTTCGTGATCATGACCGATTCCGAAATCGAAGCCAGCCTCAATCGTTTTCTCCGTTTTCACTTTAACTTCTAGTTCTTGTTCAATTTCAGTTCCAAACGATAAGTTGAATCCATTTCTACCTTTCGATTTTAAATCACAGTCAGTTCCGAAGTCAACATGTGGCTTTTCTGGGATATCTTCATCTTTTATTTGGACGTCAGAGTCCTTGAAAAATCCCTTGGAAGATTTAGATTTCTTCGCTTTCTTTTTGCCGTCATCTGAGGGTCCAAAATCAACGGTAACAGGTGCGTCCTCACTCATGTTCGGCTGTTTGGGCACTTCAAAGTCAAGGTCAGTTTTCAGTCCAAATTTGGCACTGTTCTTTTCTTTTCGTCGTTCGTTGTCGCTTTCGGAACCCCCGAACCCAATCTCGTAATTGAAACCATCGAATTCGGTTCTCTCTTTCTTCACCGTGATCACACTTGTTTTGACCTCCGTTTCGCGATCAGTTTCGAAACTAACAACGTCGTAGTGAAGTCCTCCTTGGGGTCTAACAGAACCCATAAAATCCGTTTTCTTTTTATTGTTGTTCGGGAATTTTGGTTCAATATCGATTTTGGTACTTGGAACAATGCTTATTTCAGCATCATCTTGACTCACGCCCCGTCTCTCGATAGACACTTTTGCTCCAGGAACTCGGGTGCTGGAACTTCGTCCGAGCGTAGAGCTTCCAGAGCCTTGATTCCGATACTTTTCCCGAATCGCAGCGCCCGATGTTTTCGGCAGAGGTAAAGTGTTGGATCGTTTCACACCAGCTGATTTTTTGGACCTTTCAAGAGTGTCTGTGCTGGCATCACCTCCGATGTTGATTCCAAAAGCCACCTTCTTCCCATCTTTGTGTTTGCTAGTTTTACTGCCAAACATTTTGTCACCTTTGAAACTAAATCCAAATCGGAAGCCTCCACTGGTTACTTTTTCTTTCAATGGGTAGCTTTTCGCCTTTGGTGAGGGCGTTTTGATTTCGGCGTCTCTTTCGCCAGTAAATTTTGGAGAACGCAATTTTGAGTCGACTACAGCAGCTTTGTCATCGGGACTTCCAGATCCAAATGCCTTCCGGAAACTTCCAAACCGCTTTGGCTTACTTCGAACCTTTTTGCGCTCAACTTCGCTATCACCAGACTGTGAAACTTCACTAGCCGATCCCAAACTTTGTCTTAACTTCATTTTGTCCAGTGAAGACGAAGATAAACGATTGAGTCTATTTTTCTTCTCCTTAGATGGTGAGGTAGGCGACCGAACGTTAATGGAGTCAGTATTCTTCTTATAGTTATGTCCTCCAGTCACCTCTTTGCTTTTGACGTCTGCATCATAATCAGCTCCAACTTTAACGTCCAAAACAATATCTTTGTCTTCTCCCCTTTTCTTCTTTTCATCGTTGTTGTCATCACCACCAAAGCCAAAGCCAAATTTGAAGCCTCCCTCAGCATCTCGTGTCTTATCTTTGCCTCCTTTTACTTTTTTGCCTTTGATGTCCGCATCAAAATCAGACCCAATCTGAACATCCAGATCAAGTTCTTTTTCTTTTCTCTTCTTCTTTTCGTCACCGCTGTCACCGTCTTTACCTGCGCCAAAGCCGAAACCAAATTTGAATCCACCTTCACCATCGGGTGTCTTATCTTTGCCTGCTTTCACTTTTTTGCCTTTGATGTCCGCATCAGAATCAGCCCCAAAATTAACGTCCAGATCTTTTTCTTTTCTCTTCTTTTTTTCGTCATCACTGTCATCGTCTTTACCCCCGCCGAATCCAAAACCAAAGTTGAATCCACCTTCACCATCGGGTACCTTATCTTTGCCACCTTTAACTTTTTTGCCTTTGATGTCCGCATCAAAATCAGTCCCAAGCTTAACGTCCAGATCAAGATCTTTTTCTTTTCCCTTCTTCCTTTCGTCACCACTGTCATCGTCTTTACCTGCACCGAAGCCGAAACCAAATTTAAATCCACCCTCGCCATCGGGTGTCTTATCTTTGCCACCTTTTACTTTTTTGCCTTTGATGTCCGCATCAAAATCAGTCCCAAGCCTAACGTCCAGATCAAGATCTTTTTCTTTTCTCTTCTTCTTTTCGTCACCACTGTCATCGTCTTTACCTGCACCGAAGCCGAAACCAAATTTAAATCCACCCTCGCCATCGGGTGTCTTATATTTGCCTCCTTTTACTTTTTTGCCTTTGATGTCAGCATCAAAATCAGTCCCAAGCTTAACGTCCAGATCAAGACCTTTTTCTTTTCTCTTCTTTTTTTCGTCACCACTGTCATCGTCTTTACCTGCACCGAAGCCGAAACCAAATTTAAATCCACCCTCGCCATCGGGTGTCTTATCTTTGCCTCCTTTTACTTTTTTGCCTTTGATGTCCGCATCAAAATCAGTCCCAAGCTTAACGTCCAGATCAAGATCTTTTTCTTTTCTCTTCTTCCTTTCGTCACCACTGTCATCGTCTTTACCTGCACCGAAGCCGAAACCAAATTTAAATCCACCCTCGCCATCGGGTGTCTTATCTTTGCCTCCTTTTACTTTTTTGCCTTTGATGTCCGCATCAAAATCAGTCCCAAGCTTAACGTCCAGATCAAGATCTTTTTCTTTTCTCTTCTTCTTTTCGTCACTACTGTCATCGTCTTTGTCTGCACCGAATCCGAAACCAAATTTAAATCCACTCTCACCATCGGGTGCCTTATCTTTGCCTCCCTTTACTTTTTTGCCTTTGATGTCTGTATCAAAATCAGCCCCAAACTTAACGTCAAGATCAACATCTTTTTCTTTTCGCTTCTTCTTTTCATCACCGCTGTCATCGTCTTTACCTGCGCCAAAGCCGAAACCAAATTTGAATCCGCCTTCACCATCGGGTGTCTTATATTTGCGTCCTTTTACTTTTTTGCCTTTGATGTCTGCATCAAAATCAGTCCCAAGCTTAACGTCCTGGCCAATTTCATTGTCTTTTCTCTTCTTCTCTTTGTCATCACTGTCATCGTCTTTACTTCCACCGAATCCGAAACCAAATTTGAATCCACCCTCACCATCAGGTGTTTTACCTTTGTCTCCTTTCACTTTTTTGCCTTTGTTGTCCGCATCATAATCAGCCCCAAGCTTAATGTCCAGATCAAGATCTTTTTCTTTTCTCTTCTTCTTTTCGTCAGCGCTGTCATCGTTTTTACCTGCGCCAAAGCCGAAACCAAATTTGAATCCACCTTCACCATCGGGTGTCTTATCTTTGCCTCCTTTTACTTTTTTGCCTTTGATGTCTGCATCAAAATCAGTCCCAAGCTTAACGTCCTCGCCAATTTTTTTGTCTTTTCTCTTCTTCTCTTCATCATCGCTGTCATCGTCTTTACCTCCACCGAATCCGAAACCAAAGTTGAATCCACCCTTACCATCAGGTGTTTTACCTTTGCCTCCTTTTACTTTTTTGCCTTTGATGTCTGCATCAAAATCAGTCCCAAGCTTAACGACCTGGCCAATTTCTTTGTCTTTTCTCTTCTTCTCTTCGTCATCGCTGTCATCGTCTTTACCTCCACCGAATCCGAAACCAAATTTGAATCCACCCTCACCATCAGGTGTTTTACCTTTGCCTCCTTTCACTTTTTTTCCTTTGATGTCTGCATCATAATCAGACCCAAGCTTAACGTCCAGATCGAGATCTTTTTCCTTTCTCTTCTTCTTTTCGTCACCGCTGTCATCGTTTTTACCTGCGCCAAAGCCGAAACCAAATTTGAATCCACCTTCACCATCGGGTGTCTTATCTTTGCCTCCTTTTACTTTTTTGCCTTTGATGTCTGCATCAAAATCAGTCCCAAGCTTAACGTCCTCGCCAATTTTTTTGTCATTTCTCTTCTTCTCTTCATCATCGCTGTCATCGTCTTTACCTCCACCGAATCCGAAACCAAAGTTGAATCCACCCTCACCATCAGGTGTTTTACCTTTGCCTCCTTTTACTTTTTTGCCTTTGATGTCTGCATCAAAATCAGTCCCAAGCTTAACGACCTGGCCAATTTCTTTGTCTTTTCTCTTCTTCTCTTCGTCATCGCTGTCATCGTCTTTACCTCCACCGAATCCGAAACCAAATTTGAATCCACCCTCACCATCAGGTGTTTTACCTTTGCCTCCTTTCACTTTTTTGCCTTTGATGTCTGCATCATAATCAGACCCAAGCTTAACGTCCAGATCGAGATCTTTTTCCTTTCTCTTCTTCTTTTCGTCATCACTGCCATCGTCTTTATTCTCACCAAAACTAAAACCAAGTTTGAGAGCGCCGTCATTGTTGCGATTGTCCTGGTCACCTTTCGGCGGCTTAATTTCTAATTTTTTATTAGATTTTCCGCCAATTTTGGCATCGGCTCCAAGGTCGAAACCTGCGTCAGACGGGCTGCCGATGTCACCGCCAAATTTACCCTTTTGAGGCCTTCGGAGTGATCCAGATTTACTGCCGCCCACTTCAGCCAGAAACTCGTTGGTTACTTTGACGTGTACTTTGCGGATGTTGGGTTGGAACTTGCGGATGAGGTCGTTGACATCATCTGTTGATTCGCTGCCTGAGAAGCGCAGGGTGATTCCTTCCAGGGAGAATCCTGTAACGAAGAGCAGGTGTCGACACCTGTGAAGCCCAGGAAGCGTGCATGTGTAGTTACGAAATAGAACAGTTTTCAGTTAGTTCAGACAGACACTCGAAAAAGGGACAACACTAGGTGAAAAAATTTTATTATTTGGCATGAATTGTCACGTTTTTCCCACTACAGCCCTCCTCCTCAGAAATTATACCCTCTCCCATTATGGAATGTTTACGGTAATGGGGGCGGGGACTATGCTATAAGTTACACGACCAGTAAGCTGGAGAGGGCTATAATGGGAAGACTCGAACTGCCACTTTTCCGCAACTTTTTTAAGACTTGGAGTAGGAGTCCGTGCTCAGCAATAAAATATTAATAAATTTACAGCTTAATAATAATAACAATTGAAATATGGTTAGTGACTCTTCTTGATAAGTTGCTGCAACACTTTTGAAAATTAAAATTCGAAATAAAATAAATTTATCCAATTGGGCAGAATCGGATAAAAAAGATTCAGGACGTCGCAAGTCTCGGCAATACTTAGATTTTGCCGCTTAAGCGAAACATGAAGACAAGGAGTGGCTTTGACTGGACACTGATTAAAATTCGTGCATTCTCAAGACTGAATCTCTATCTCTCCCGTCAACCCGACAGGTCTTTAAAGTACAGATTTAAACCTTTTCTCATTGAAATGGCGAAAATTATGACGTTCTTGGATATAGAACTTTAACAGCGATGCTGTTAAATAGCCACAATGCCCCATCTTTGATTTTGATTAAAAACGAATCTCAAAAAGCATTTTAGAAAAAAAAATGACGATATTTTTTTTGAAATTTTAATTAAAAGAATGAAGAAGTAAGACGTGACAATTTGAACAGATTACTTAAAATCAGAAAAGCGCCAAACGAGCAGGAACGCGCTTCCAGGCTTTTTCAGGGCTAAAAACACTATTAAGTAAACGTAAAACTGTTAATTATCATTAATAAAAAGATCATTACAATAACTAAACATTTTCGGACAAATTTAATGATGCTGCTAATTAATTAGTATAGACAATTTAGCACAAATTTATTACATCAAGAAAAATTAATTTCAGTATTTCTCTAAGAATTATTTCATATAGCTTCTTTCACTATTAAAATACACATTTTACAAGAACACACTTGTAATAAAAAGAATAAATTGAAATGATTAAAAAGAGTACCATGGTTACAGGGATCGTTTCCGTTTGTGCCCCCTCCCCCCCCCCCCAGCTCGCGCATATTATTTGCGCCCCCCAGACGCAGTTGCCATGCGCCCCCCAGACGCAGGTGCCATATTTTTACATAATGATTTACTATGTAATGGCACGTGCTCTGTAATTGGGGGGCGAATACCGTACTTGGGGGGGGGGGGGGGGGGGGGCACAAACGGAAAAGATCCGGTTACAGTTACAAAGAGTTTAAGCATTGAGAGAAACAATGCAGACGATTAAACGGATCCATTCTGTTTCGACTGATCCGAATAAGGATTATCCAGATGTACCACTGAAGAGTTCTTTCTACTCCAGCCTACCAGTCGAGTCCACATTACTTTATAATTTTATATTTTCCCAAGAGTCAATTATCTTGGGTATTCCCCATTATAACCCCCAAATTGGAAGTCAAATAACGTACAACCCCTCAATATAACGTAAATATACCACAATAGTGGTCTATAGTTTCATGGTAGTGCTGGTGGTTGGGGGCGGGGGGCTACAATGGGAAACACCCATAATCTCAGATAATCGGTAACGGTAGTCGGGTCTTTCCCATTATACCCCCCCCCCCCGCTTAGGTCAGATAACCTATGATCGCCTCCAATCATGGTGATTATACCATAATGCGGGGGCTATTAGTTCATGGGGGGGGGGGGGTTATAATGGGAAATACTCCGGTAGTCATGCAGAAACACTTGTTTCAGCCAATTCGGTTACGCTTTAGAGTACAAAATGTGAACGAATTGATGTGACGACAAACTAAAAAAACTCTCGACAACTGAAATGGAATGTATAAGTACACCGCACAATCGCACGACTCGGGTAATTGTCACCACATTGGCATCAATTTTTTGCAGGTTTGTGAAGATAGTACACAAGAACTAAAGAAATATAAAGCAAAGCTTTCAAATTCTAAACTTGGCCGTATCTAAGTTTAAAACACGCAAGTGCAAATTTCATGTCAAAAGTGCGCAGTGTCAAATACTACAACACAGCTGAAGTTCGTATAATAAAAGTCACAAGTTGAAATCAACTTAACTAACTTATTACTTATTGAACAATGCGTGTTTTATGCACAATTTCTTTGATTCTGCAGAAGTCACTTCAAAGCCAAGCCCCCCCCCCCCGACTGTTTTTGTGACCCCTGCCTTCAAATTACTTTTACATAGGACCTTAGAGTGTATATACATATATATCTTGTAATCAGGTTCTGACTGGCAATTAAAACCGGAGAGTTGGATTTGAGAGTGATGCGATCTAACTATTTTCTCTGATTTCTTCTCTGGCAAGGCAGAAAGTGCACACTAAATAAAGTTAGGGTACTTTTTATCTCAACAGAGTTAAGGTAAACTTTTGTTAAGGCAAGATTAAAATAATCCTTAAAAGCTGATTTAAGTTATTTTTTAAGGTAAAATCCCCTTAACTTTATTCAGTGTGTGACATGCTTACAGTATGATGAGAATTAAAATATAAACTGAGCAAAAATCATGATACGGTGCTGGTTTTTAATATTACTACAATTACAGGCGAAGCTAAAATGGAAAAGAAGCTTTAGTTTGCGAGAAAAATAGTTGTTGAGATGAACTTTAGGGCTGTTTTATTTCACAGGTTTTGCCGAGTGAATTTTATTTGACAAGGACGCTAGTTGATGTGGCTTAGAACAGACGAGCTATGAAGCCTTTTTTGCTGCCTGAAGAATTGCTGCTGCTGCTGCTGCTGCTAGATGAGCTGGAACTACTTGACGAACTTGAGGACGATGAACTTCCTTTTCGTTCACGCTTTTTCTTATCCTCATCAGATGATGACCTCACTTCTCCGTCATCGGTTTTGACCCTGTACTTCAACCCCACAACGCCAACACTGGATTCTGCATCAACTGATTTTCGAGATTTTTTGCCAAACTTCACATTGCTCTCACCTTTTGCTGCATGCTTGCTCTTTTTTTCGCTCTTACTTCGCTTTTCTTTCTTAAAGTCTCCATCTTTTCTCTTCTTTTTATCCTTTTTCTGCTTGTGAGACGACACTCCGCCAACAACTGAACCTTGACCACCGTACTCCACATTAAATCCTGTGGTGTCAATAGACGACTTCCCAGCACTAACTTCAAAATTGGGTTCAGGTACTGCGCTTTCCAGTGCAGAAGTAGGTTCAGACAATTCAACGCTATCCTCTACATCCAACTTGAAGCCACGGTCCTCAACTGTTTCCCTCTGATCATGATCTACATTAATTTCTTTCTTCTTCCCGTCAATGTCTAATTCTCCGCCAATGTTCAGGTCAAACTCACCACCCTTTTTGCCTTTGTGTTTCTTTTTGTCCTCTTCGCCATCACTCCCATGACCCAAGCCAAAACCAAACTTGAAACCACCATCTTTGTCTTTACTTTTCTTCTCATGATCACTTTTCACTTTCTTTCCTTTGATATCGGCATCAACGTCTCCACCAACTTTAATTCCGTATTCCCGGTCCTTGTCTTTGTCAGTCTTGTGTTTGTCTTTGTCTTTGTCACCACCAAATCCAAACCCAAATTTGAAAACACCGTCTCCGTCTTTTTCTTTGCAGTCATGATCTGCATTATTGTCCTTCTTTTTCCCATCAATGTCTAAGTCTCCACCGATGTTCAGGCCAAAATCACCACCCGTTTTTTCTTTGTGTTTCTTTTTGTCATCATCGTCATCACTCCCATGACCAAAGCCAAAACCAAACTTGATACCACCATCTTTGTCAATGCTCTTTTTGTCACGATCACCTTCCACATAATTGCCTTCTATATCCGCATTAACGTCTCCACCAAATTTAGCTCCAAATTGCCGTTCCTTGTCTTGGTCAGTCTTGTCTTTGTCGTTGTCACCACCAAATCCAAACCCAAACTTGAATTCACCGTCTCCGTCTTTTTCTTTGCCGTCATGATCTGCAAAAATGTCCTTCTTTTTCCCATCGATGTCTAAGTCGCCACCAATGTTCAGACCAAAATCACCACCCTTGTTGTCTTTGAGTTTCTTTTTGTCATCACTCCCATGTCCCAAGCCAAAACCAAACTTGAAACCACCATCTTTGTCTTCACTTTTCTCGTCACGATCACTTTTCACTTTCTTTCCCCTGATATCGGCATCAACGTCTCCACCAACTTCAATTCCAAAATCCCGGTCTTTGTCTTTGTCAGTCTTGTGTTTGTCTTTGTCACCACCAAATCCAAACCCAAATTTGAAACCACCATCTCCGTCTTTTTCTTTGCCGTCATTATCGGCTTTAATGTCTCTCTTTTTACCATCGATGTCTAAGTCTCCACCAATATTCAGGCCATAATCATCACCCTTTTTGTCTTTGAGTTTCTTCTTGTCATCTTCGTCATCACTCCCATGACCCAAGCCAAAACCAAACTTGAAACCACCATCTTTGTCTTTACTTTTCTTGTCACGATCATTTATCCCTTTCTTTCCCTTGACATCGGCATCAATGTCGCCACCAACTTTAACTCCGAATTCCAGGTCCTTGTCTTTGTCAGTCTTGTTTTTGTCTTTGTCTTTGTCACTACCAAATCCAAGCCCAAAATTGAAACCACCGTCTCCGTCTTTTTCTTTGCCGTCATGATCGGCATTAATGCCCTTCTTTTTCTCATTGATGTCTAAATCTCCACCAATGTTCAGGCCAAAATCACCACCTCTTTCGTCTCTGTGTTTCTTTTTGTCATCTTCGTCATCACTCCCATGACCCAAGCCAAAACCAAACTTGAAACCAACATCTTTGTCTTTACTTTTCTTGTCACGATCACTTTTCACTTTCTTTCCCTTGATATCCGCATCAACATCTCCACCAAGTTTAATTCCAAATTCCCGGTCTTTGTCTTTGTCAGTCTTGTGTTTCTCTTTGTCACCACCAAATCCAAACCCAAATCTGAAACCACCGTCTCCGTCTTTTTCTTTGGCGTCATGATCTGCATTAATGCCCTTCTTTTTCTCATCGATGTCTAAGTTTCCACCAATATTCAGGCCAAAATCACGACCCTTTTTGTCTTTGTGTTCCTTTTTGTCATCTTCGTCATCACTCCCATGACCCAAGCCAAAACCAAACTTGAAAGCACCATCGTTGTCTTTACTTTTCTTGTCACGATCATTTTTCACTTTCTTTCCTTTGATATCGGCATCAAAGTCTCCACCAACTTCAATTCCAAATACCCGGTCCTTGTCTTTGTCAGTCTTGTGTTTGTCTTTGTCTTTGTCACCACCAAATCCAAGCCCAAATTTGAATTCACCGTCTCTGTCTTTTTCTTTGCCGGCATGATCTGCATTAATGTCCTTCCTTTTCCCATCAATTTCTAAGTCTCCACCAATGTTGAGGCCAAAATCACTACCCTTTTTGTGTTTCTTTTTGTCATCTTCGTCATCACTCCCATGACCCAAGCCAAAACCAAACTTGAAACCACCATCTTTGTCTTTACTTTTCTTGTCATGACCATTTTTCACTTTCATTCCTTTGATATCGGCATCAACGTCTCCACCAACTTTAATTCCAAATTCCTTGTCTTTCTCTTTGTCAGTCTTGTGTTTGTCTTTGTCTTTGTCACCACCAAATCCAAACCCAAATTTGAAACCACCGTCTCCATCTTTTTCTTTGCGGTCATGATCTGCATTAATGTCCTTCTTTTGCCCATCAATGTCTAAGTCTCCACCAATATTCAGGCCAAAATCACCACCCTTTTTGTCCTTGTGTTTCTTTTTGTCATCCTCGTCGTCACTCCCATGACCCATGCCAAAACCAAACTTGAAACCACCATCTTTTTCTTTACTTTTCTTGTCACGATCACTTTTCACTTTCTTCCCTTTGATATCGGCATCAACGTCTCCACCAACTTTAATTCCAAATTCCCGGTCCTTGTCTTTGTCAGTTTTGTGGTTGTCTTTGTCACCACCAAATCCAAACCCAAATTTGAAACCACCGTCTCCGTCTTTTTCTTTGCCGTCATGATCTGCATTAATGTCCTTCTTTTTCCCATCAATATCTAAGTCTCCACCAATGTTCAGGCCAAAATCATCACCCTTTTTGTCTTTGTGTTTCTTTTTGTCATCTTCGTCATCACTTCCATGACCCAAGCCAAAACCAAACTTGAAACCACCATCTTTGTCTTTACTTTTTTTGTCACGATCACTTTTCACTTTCTTTCCTTTGATATCGGCATCAACGGCTCCACCAACTTTAATTCCAAATTCCTTGTCTTTCTCTTTGTCAGTCTTGTGTTTGTCTTTGTCACCACCAAATCCAAACCCAAATTTGAAACCAGCGTCTCCGTCTTTTTCTTTGCCGTCATGATCTGCATTAATGTCCTTCTTTTTCCCATCAATATCTAAGTCTCCACCAATGTTCAGGCCAAAATCACCACCCTTTTTGTCTTTGTGTTTCTTTTTGTCATCTTCGTCATCACTTCCATGACCCAAGCCAAAACCAAACTTGAAACCACCATCTTTGTCTTTACTTTTCTTGTCACGATCACTTTTCACTTTCTTTCCTTTGATATCGGCATCGACGTCTCCACCAACTTTAATTCCAAATTCCTTGTCTTTCTCTTTGTCAGTCTTGTGTTTGTCTTTGTCTTTGTCACCACCAAATCCAAACCCAAATTTGAAACCACCGTCTCCGTCTTTTTCTTTGCCGTCATGATCTGCATTAATGTCCTTCTTTTTCCCATCAATATCTAAGTCTCCACCAGTGTTCAGGCCAAAATCACCACCCTTTTTGTCTTTGTGTTTCTTTTTGTCATCTTCGGCATCACTTCCATGACCCAAGCCAAAACCAAACTTGAAACCACCATCTTTGTCTTTACTTTTCTTGTCACGATCACTTTTCACTTTCTTTCCTTTGATATCGGCATCAACGTCTCCACCAACTTTAATTCCAAACTCCTTGTCTTTCTCTTTGTCAGTCTTGTGTTTGTCTTTGTCTTTGTCACCACCAAATCCAAACCCAAAATTGAAACCACCGTCTCCGTCTTTTTCTTTGCCGTCATGATCTGCATTAATGTCCTTCTTTTTCCCATCAATATCTAAGTCTCCACCAATGTTCAGGCCAAAATCACCACCCTTTTTGTCTTTGTGTTTCTTTTTGTCATCTTCGTCATCACTTCCATGACCCAAGCCAAAATCAAACTTGAAACCACCATCTTTGTCTTTACTTTTCTTGTCACGATCACTTTTCACTTTCTTTCCTTTGGTATCGGCATCAACGTCTCCACCAACTTTAATTCCAAACTCCTTGTCTTTCTCTTTGTCAGTCTTGTGTTTGTCTTTGTCTTTGTCACCACCAAATCCAAACCCAAATTTGAAACCACTGTCTCCGTCTTTTTGTTTGCCGTCATGATCTGCATTAATGTCCTTGTTTTTCCCATCAATATCTAAGTCTCCACCAATGTTCAGGCCAAAATCACCACCTTTTTTGTCTTTGTGTTTCTTTTTGTCATCTTCGTCATCACTTCCATGACCCAAGCCAAAACCAAACTTGAAACCACCATCTTTGTCTTTACTTTTCTTGTCACGATCACTTTTCACTTTCTTTCCTTTGATATCGGCATCGACGTCTCCACCAACTTTAATTCCGAATTCCTTGTCTTTCTCTTTGTCAGTCTTGTGTTTGTCTTTGTCTTTGTCACCACCAAATCCAAACCCAAATTTGAAACCACCGTCTCCGTCTTTTTCTTTGCCGTCATGATCTGCATTAATGTCCTTCTTTTTCCCATCAATATCTAAGTCTCCACCAATGTTCAGGCCAAAATCACCACCCTTTTTGTCTTTGTGTTTCTTTTTGTCATCTTCGTCATCACTTCCATGACCCAAGCCAAAACCAAACTTGAAACCACCATCTTTGTCTTTACTTTTCTTGTCACGATCACTTTTCACTTTCTTTCCTTTGATATCGGCATCAACGTCTCCACCAACTTTAATTCCAAACTCCTTGTCTTTCTCTTTGTCAGTCTTGTGTTTGTCTTTGTCTTTGTCACCACCAAATCCAAACCCAAATTTGAAACCACCGTCTCCGTCTTTTTCTTTGCCGTCATGATCTGCATTAATGTCCTTGTTTTTCCCATCAATATCTAAGTCTCCACCAATGTTCAGGCCAAAATCACCACCCTTTTTGTCTTTGTGTTTCTCTTTGTCATCTTCGTCATCACTTCCATGACCCAAGCCAAAACTAAACTTGAAACCACCATCTTTGTCTTTACTTTTCTTGTCACGATCACTTTTCACTTTCTTTCCTTTGATATCGGCATCAACGTCTCCACCAACTTTAATTCCAAATTCCTTGTCTTTCTCTTTGTCAGTCTTGTGTTTGTCTTTGTCTTTGTCACCACCAAATCCAAACCCAAATTTGAAACCACCGTCTCCGTCTTTTTCTTTGCCGTCATGATCTGCATTAATGTCCTTCTTTTTCCCATCGATATCTAAGTCTCCACCAATGTTCAGGCCAAAATCACCACCCTTTTTGTCTTTGTGTTCCTTTTTGTCATCTTCGTCATCACTTCCATGACCCAAGCCAAAACCAAACTTGAAACCACCATCTTTGTCTTTACTTTTCTTGTCACGATCACTTTTCACTTTCTTTCCTTTGATATCGGCATCAACGTCTCCACCAACTTTAATTCCAAATTCCTTGTCTTTCTCTTTGTCAGTCTTGTGTTTGTCTTTGTCTTTGTCACCACCAAATCCAAACCCAAATTTGAAACCACCGTCTCCGTCTTTTTCTTTGCCGTCATGATCTGCATTAATGTCCTTCTTTTTCCCATCGATATCTAAGTCTCCACCAATGTTCAGGCCAAAATCACCACCCTTTTTGTCTTTGTGTTTCTTTTTGTCATCTTCGTCATCACTTCCATGACCCAAGCCAAACCCAAACTTGAAACCATCATCTTTGTCTTTACTTTTCTTGTCAAGATCACTTTTCACTTTCTTTCCTTTGATATCGGCATCAAAGTCTCCACCAACTTTAATTCCAAATTCCTTGTCTTTCTCTTTGTCAGTCTTGTGTTTGTCTTTCTCTTTGTCACCACCAAATCCAAACCCAAATTTGAAACCACCGTCTCCGTCTTTTTCTTTGCCGTCAAGATCTGCATTAATGTCCTTCTTTTTCCCATCAATGTCTAAGTCTCCACCAATGTTCAGGCCAAAATCACCATCTTTTTTGTTTTTGTGTTTCTTTTTGTCATCTTCGTCATCACTTCCATGACCCAAGCCAAAACCAAACTTGAAGCCACCATTTTTGTCTTTACTTTTCTTGTCACGATCACTTTTCACTTTCTTTCCTTTGATATCGGCATCAACGTCTCCACCAACTTTAATTCCGAATTCCCGGTCCTTGTCTTTGTCAGTTTTCTGTTTGTCTTTGTCACCGCCAAATCCAAACCCAAATTTGAAACCAACGTCTCCGTCTTTTTCTTTGCCGTCATGATCTGCATTAATGTCCTTCTTTTTCCCATCAATGTCTAAGTCTCCACCAATGTTCAGGCCAAAATCACCATCTTTTTTGTCTTTGTGTTTCTTTTTGTCATCTTCGTCATCACTTCCATGACCCAAGCCAAAACCAAACTTGAAGCCACCATCTTTGTCTTTACTTTTCTTGTCACGATCACTTTTCACTTTCTTTCCTTTGATATCGGCATCAACGTCTCCACCAACTTTAATTCCAAATTCCTTGTCTTTCTCTTTGTCAGTCTTGTGTTTGTCTTTGTCTTTGTCACCACCAAATCCAAACCCAAATTTGAAACCACCGTCTCCGTCTTTTTCTTTGCCGTCAAGATCTGCATTAATGTCCTTCTTTTTCCCATCAATGTCTAAGTCTCCACCAATGTTCAGGCCAAAATCACCACCCTTTTTGTCTTTGTGTTTCTTTTTGTCATCTTCGTCATCACTTCTATGACGCAAGCCAAACTTGAAACCACCATCTTTGTCTTTACTTTTCTTGTCACGATCACTTTTCACTTTCTTTCCTTTGATATCGGCATCAACGTCTCCACCAACTTTAATTCCAAATTCCTTGTCTTTCTCTTTGTCAGTCTTGTGTTTGGCTTTGTCTTTGTCACCACCAAATCCAAACCCAAATTTGAAACCACCGTCTCCGTCTTTTTCTTTGCCGTCAAGATCTGCATTAATGTCCTTCTTTTTCCCATCAATGTCTAAGTCTCCACCAATGTTCAGGCCAAAATCACCACCCTTTTTGTCTTTGTGTTTCTTTTTGTCATCTTCGTCATCACTTCCATGACCCAAGCCAAAACCAAACTTGAAACCACCATCTTTGTCTTTACTTTTCTTGTCACGATCACTTTTCACTTTCTTTCCCTTGATATCCGCATCAACGTCTCCACCAACTTTAATTCCGAATTCCCGGTCCTTGTCTTTGTCAGTTTTGTGTTTGTCTTTGTCACCACCAAATCCGAACCCAAATTTGAAACCACCGTCTCCGTTTTTTTCTTTGCCGTCATGATCTGCATTAATTTCCTTCTTTTTCCCATCGATATCTAAGTCTCCGCCAATGTTCAGGCCAAAATCACCATCTTTTTTGTCTTTGTGTTTCTTTTTGTCATCTTCGTCATCACTTCCATGACCCAAGCCAAATCCAAACTTGAAGCCACCATCTTTGTCTTTACTTTTCTTGTCACGATCACTTTTCACTTTCTTTCCTTTGATATCGGCATCAACGTCTCCACCAACTTTAATTCCGAATTCCCGGTCCTTGTCTTTGTCAGTTTTTTGTTTGTCTTTGTCACCACCAAATCCAAACCCAAATTTGAAACCACCGTCTCCGTCTTTTTCTTTGCCGTCATGATCTGCATTAATGTCCTTCTTTTTCCCATCGATATCTAAGTCTCCACCAATGTTCAGGCCAAAATCACCACCCTTTTTGTCTTTGTGTTTCTTTTTGTCATCTTCGTCATCACTTCCATGACCCAAGCCAAAAGCAAACTTGAAACCACCATCTTTGTCTTTATTTTTCTTGTCACGGTCACTTTTCACTTTCTTTCCCTTGATATCCGCATCAACATCTCCACCAAGTTTAATTCCAAATTCCCGTTCCTTGTCTTTGTCAGTCTTGTGTTTGTCTTTGTCTTTGTCACCACCAAATCCAAACCCAAATTTGAAACCACCGTCTCCGTCTTTTTCTTTGCCGTCATGATCTGCATTAATGTCCTTCTTTTTCCCATCGATATCTAAGTCTCCGCCAATGTTCAGGCCAAAATCACCACCCTTTTTGTCTTTGTGTTTCTTTTTGTCATCTTCGTCATCACTTCCATGACCCAAGCCATAACCAAACTTGAAACCACCATCTTTGTCTTTACTTTTCTTGTCACGATCACTTTTCACTTTCTTTCCTTTGATATCGGCATCAACGTCTCCACCAACTTTAATTCCAAATTCCCGGTCCTTGTCTTTGTCAGTCTTTCGTTTGTCTTTGTCACCACCAAATCCAAACCCAAACTTGAAACCACCGTCTCCGTCTTTTTCTTTGCCGTCATGATCTGCATCTGCATTAATGTCCTTATTTTTACCATCAATGTCTAAGTCTCCACCAATGTTCAGGCCAAAATCACCACCTTTATTGTCTTTGTGTTTCTTTTTGTCATCTTCGTCATCACTTCCATGACCCAAGCCGAAACCAAACTTGAAACCACCATCTTTGTCTTTACTTTTCTTCTCAAGATCACTTTTCACTTTCTTTCCTTTGATATCGGCATCAACGTCTCCACCAACTTTAATTCCAAATTCACGGTCCTTGTCTTTGTCAGTCTTGTGTTTGTCTTTTTCTTTGTCACCACCAAATCCAAACCCAAATTTGAAACCACCGTCTCCGTCTTTTTCTTTGCCGTCATGATCCGCATTGATGTCCTTCTTTTTCCCATCAATGTCTAAGTCTCCACCAATGTTCAAGCCAAAATCACCACCTTTTTTGTCTTTGTGTTTCTTTTTGTCATCTTCGTCATCACTTCCATTACCCAAGCCAAAACCAAACCTGAAGCCACCATCTTTGTCTTTACTTTTCTTGTCACGATCACTTTTAACTTTCTCTCCTTTGATATCGGCATCAACGTCTCCACCAACTTTAATTCCAAATTCCCGGTCCTTGTCTT
Source organism: Convolutriloba macropyga (assembly GCF_964194025.1). Classification (NCBI taxonomy): domain Eukaryota; kingdom Metazoa; phylum Xenacoelomorpha; order Acoela; family Convolutidae; genus Convolutriloba; species Convolutriloba macropyga. The sequence continues at coordinate 22,909,302 of NC_134480.1, forward strand.
TGTCAGTCTTTCGTTTGTCTTTGTCTTTGTCACCACCAAATCCAAATCCAAATTTGAAACCACCGTCTCCGTCTTTTTCTTTGCCGTCATGATCTGCATTAATGTCCTTCTTTTTCCCATCAATGTCTAAGTCTCCACCAATGTTCAAGCCAAAATCACCACCTTTTTTGGCTTTGTGTTTCTTATTGTCATCTTCATCATCACTTCCATGACCCAAGCCAAAACCAAACTTGAAGCCACCATCTTTGTCTTTACCTTTCTTCTCAAGATCACTTTTCACTTTCTTTCCTTTGATATCAGCATCAACATCTCCACCAACTTTAATTCCAAATTCCCGGTCCTTGTCTTTGTCAGTCTTGTGTTTGTCTTTGTCACCACCAAATCCGAACCCAAATTTGAAACCACCGTCTCCGTCTTTTTCTTTGCCGTCATGATCTGCATTAATGTCCTTCTTTTTCCCATCAATGTCTAAGTCTCCGCCAAAGTTCAGGCCAAAATCACCACCCTTTTTGTCTTTGTCTTTCTTTTTGTCATCTTCGTCATCACTTCCATGACCCAAGCCGAAACCAAACTTGAAACCACCATCTTTGTCTTTACTTTTCTTGTCACGATCACTTTTCACTTTCTTTCCCTTGATATCCGCATCAACGTCTCCACCAACTTTAATTCCGAATTCCCGGTCCCTGTCTTTGTCAGTTTTGTGTTTGTCTTTGTCACCACCAAATCCGAACCCAAATTTGAAACCACCGTCTCCGTCTTTTTCTTTGCCGTCATGATCTGCATTAATGTCCTTCTTTTTCCCATCAATGTCTAAGTCTCCGCCAAAGTTCAGGGCAAAATCACCACCCTTTTTGTCTTTGTCTTTCTTTTTGTCATCTTCGTCATCACTTCCATGACCCAAGCCAAAACCAAACTTGAAACCACCATCTTTGTCTTTATTTTTCTTGTCACGATCACTTTTCACTTTCTTTCCCTTGATATCCGCATCAACGTCTCCACCAACTTTAATTCCGAATTCCCGGTCCTTGTCTTTGTCAGTTTTGTGTTTGTCTTTGTCACCCCCAAATCCGAACCCAAATTTGAAACCACCGTCTCCGTCTTTTTCTTTGCCGTCATGATCTGCATTAATGTTCTTCTTTTTCCCATCAATGTCTAAGTCTCCGCCAAAGTTCAGGCCAAAATCACCACCCTTTTTGTCCTTGTCTTTCTTTTTGTCATCTTCGTCATCACTTCCATGACCCAAGCCGAAACCAAACTTGAAACCACCATCTTTGTCTTTACTTTTCTTGTCACGATCACTTTTCACTTTCTTTCCCTTGATATCCGCATCAACGTCTCCACCAACTTTAATTCTGAATTCCCGGTCCTTGTCTTTGTCAGTTTTGTGTTTGTCTTTGTCACCACCAAATCCGAACCCAAATTTGAAACCACCGTCTCCGTCTTTTTCTTTGCCGTCATGATCTGCATTAATGCCCTTCTTTTTCCCATCAATGTCTAAGTCTCCGCCAAAGTTCAGGCCAAAATCACCACCCTTTTTGTCTTTGTCTTTCTTTTTGTCATCTTCGTCATCACTTCCATGACCCAAGCCAAAACCAAACTTGAAACCACCATCTTTGTCTTTATTTTTCTTGTCACGATCACTTTTCACTTTCTTTCCCTTGATATCCGAATCAACGTCTCCACCAACTTTAATTCCGAATTCCCGGTCCTTGTCTTTGTCAGTTTTGTGTTTGTCTTTGTCACCACCAAATCCGAACCCAAATTTGAAACCACCGTCTCCGTCTTTTTCTTTGCCGTCATGATCTGCATTAATGTTCTTCTTTTTTCCATCAATGTCTAAGTCTCCGCCAAAGTTCAGGCCAAAATCACCACCCTTTTTGTCTTTGTCTTTCTTTTTGTCATCTTCGTCATCACTTCCATGACCCAAGCCGAAACCAAACTTAAAACCACCATCTTTGTCTTTACTTTTCCCGTCACGATCTTTTTTCACTTTCTTTCCTTTGATATTCGCATCAACATCTCCACCAAGTTTAATTCCAAATTCCCGTTCCCCTTCTTTGTCAGTCTTGTGTTTGTCTTTGTCTTTGTCACCACCAAATCCAAACCCAAATTTGAATCCACCGTCTCCGTCTTTTTCTTTGCCGTCATGATCTGCATTAATGTCCTTCTTTTTCCCATCAATGTCTAAGTCTCCACCAATATTCAGGCCAAAATCACCACCCTTTTTGTCTTTGTGTTCCTTTTTGTCATCTTCGTCATCACTTCCATGACCCAAGCCAAAACCAAACTTGAAACCACCATCTTTGTCTTTACTTTTCTTGTCACGATCACTTTTCACTTTCTTTCCCTTGATATCCGCATCAACGTCTCCACCAACTTTAATTCCGAATTCCCGGTCCTTGTCTTTGTCAGTTTTGTGTTTGTCTTTGTCACCATCAAATCCGAACCCAAATTTGAAACCACCGTCTCCGTCTTTTTCTTTGCCGTCATGATCTGCATTAATGTCCTTCTTTTTCCCATCAATGTCTAAGTCTCCGCCAAAGTTCAGGCCAAAATCACCACCCTTTTTGTCTTTGTCTTTCTTTTTGTCATCTTCGTCATCACTTCCATGACCCAAGCCGAAACCAAACTTGAAACCACCATCTTTGTCTTTACTTTTCCCGTCACGATCTTTTTTCACTTTCTTTCCCTTGATATCCGCATCAACATCACCAAGTTTAACTCCAAACTCCCGGTCCTTGTCTTTGTCAGTCTTTCGTTTGTCTTTGTCTTTGTCACCACCAAATCCAAACCCAAATTTGACACCACCGTCTCCGTCTTTTTCTTTGCCGTCATGATCTGCATCAATTTCCTTCTTTTTCCCATCAATGTCTAAGTCTCCACCAATGTTCAGGCCAAAATCACCACCCTTTTTGTCTTTGTGTTTCTTTTTGTCATCTTCGTCATCACTGCCATGACCAAAACCAAAACCAAACTTGAAACCACCATCTTTGTTTTTTTCATCTCTCTTCTCTTTTTCTCCTTTGATATCAGCGTTGTCTCCCATATTGACTCCAAAACCCGGATGTATGGTATTTGTTGGACGTTCCCCATTATGGTGTGATCCAGCTCCAAAATTTAAACCAACATCGATGCTTTCACCGTTTCCACCACCTCCTCTCCCAGCTCTTGGTGGCAGCGGCAAAGTTGCTGACTTGTAACCAGAGCTGCCCTTCTTGCCTCCTTGGTACCTGACTTTGACCTTGTCAATATTGAGGCGGTAGTCCTTGAGGAAATTGTTGACTTCTTCAGCTGATTTGCCCTTGAAGTTGAGACAGATTCCGTCCAGTGTGTATCCTACAATGAAGCACCGATTCGGTCGCAGTCTGAATCATTTTTTCAATTCTCAATGAGAAGCTATCACTAATTTGAGAAAGATGCTCTCTCTCTATCTCTCTCTATCTCTACACACACACATTAGTTATAGATATACCAAATTTATACAGTAAAGGTATAGCCCATGGATATCTGATGGTAAATATATCAATAACTGTTAATATAAAATTATAATTACTATTGGATTTAATTAAGGATGATTTATCATTTAAATCAGCTGACTAAGTACCATCGTTGTATAATAGTATCATTCTTTCTCTTCTGAACTTTGTTATTTGTGGGCTAAAAACTTCTTTAGCTCATTCTTTGTTGTTGACGTATCATCAACGAAAGTGTGACCATGCCTAATTACCATAATTAAAAATATATATCTAGTTGTTATTGAGTAATAACAATCATTGATAATAGTTCTTTACATATTTTAACATCTCATCATAAATTCCATCAAGTCCTGCTTTTGTTTCTAGTAAAAAATTGTAATCTTTCTACTGAATCATTGGGAGTTAATCCGCGAAGCTGGGGGTTAATTTTTCTATTGAATCATTGGGGTTCTCATCTAAAGATATTGAGAAATTTTCCAAAATAAAAATTTCATTTTTTCAATTGTCTTTTTTAGTATTTTCGCTAAAATTGTGAAAATGGTTATTTTTAATTATTTTGGTGAAGTTATGGAAATGGTTATTTTAGAATAGTAGTTGTAAATATAAGAAGTGGGCCCACGACCATAAGGTCGATGTGCTCAATTCCTATAATTTCAATTACTGGCAGGTCCCCCAAACAAACTGTCGCAGTTTACACAGTCCAGATTTTCACTGTTCCCTCTCCACGAAAATAAAAAGGTTTGATGTTAAAATTTTGTCCACTTTGTATACATCTTGTTGCACACTTTTAGAGTACTCCTCGTGGATGACGGAAAAGTCAATGGAGTGTCAAAGAGCCATCAACTGTCTTGTGAGTGTCCTGATTTGTATATAGATCTCTTCAAGATTTAAAGTCACTTTCCATTTGACTTGCATTGAAGTACCGCCAATAGAGTTCAGCTTCTAACGATCGTGAGCGAGAGAACAATTTTAAAAAAAGAAGACTGAGTTCAATCCATTATTGTGCAAAAACAAATGAATAGATTGCGCAAAACAAAATGGCAGTGCAAAAGTATTAATAATAATAATAGCAATGTCATTACTGAAAAAGATTTATTTATTCATATTGGAACCCAAGAAAAGTTAGTTTTTAAAGCTTACATGTTTCCAAGATAAACAATCTGACGACTGCATGCAGGGGTCTCTTTCAAATTCCTCAAAATTATGATTGAAGATTTGTTTTTTGAATTTTATGTTATTCTCGTTTCTTTTTTATTTTCTTTTCCCGCGGAATTTAAGATCAAAGAATCAAATCAAAAATTCGAAAACAAAGCCAAAATTCTGATCAAAAGACGAAGGATTACAAAATAGTTTCAAATTTCGTTTAAAAACAGTTAATAGAGGTTAGTTTTAATTTCTGTTTCTTTCAAACCTGTGGAAAGCGCGAAATTCATGTTTGGGCATAATATATCAAAAAATTTCAGAGGACTAGTTCAAGACAAAATTACAGAAAATTAGGCGCAAAAAGGGCTCGCATCTCGAGAGAAGAGGGCTTCTGTTCTCGTCAAATCTCATAGCGGAACTAAAAAGATTCAGCAAATGAAAGAGGCTCGACATCTGTTGGCTGGATCCAAAATTCTGGTGACTGGATAGTCTAATTACTAAGATAGTCACATTAGTAAACGTCACTTCCAAGAATGGCTTTTTGAAAGTGCTGTTTCAAAATTTTGCAGAGCATATGCCTATTTCATGACTTTTTGTAGGTTATTTGGAACAAAAACCGTTTTTCATAGCTCAAATCAAATTATAGGGCTCTTCTTCCAACTTGGAGCAGTGAAATTATTGAAAAATTCTGTGATCATTACAGAATATCAGTTTCTGGTAAGTCTTGTTTCAAAGGTCCAACAAAATTCTTAGAGTACAGTTTGAAATGTCCACAGTACATACTTACAAGACATTCCACTCGAAAAGGCAAGTCATATAAATTGTTCCAAAAACTGATGAAGCCGCAGCTACTCTCGAGAAAAAAGCTGAGAGCATTTTTAAACAGCAAAACTTTGAAGAAGATAAGTGAATGAAAAACCTCAAATGTAGCAAGCGGTGGCAAGCTTAATTGAAATATTCGAGTGAACATTCGATTGCAAAATGAAAACAGCTTTTGAGAACATTAGAAGTCACTTTCGAACTTGATTTTTTGAAGCGATGTTCCAAATTTTGAAGAGCGTAGGCCTTCAAACCTCAATTCATGACTTCTTGCTCGTAATTTTGAACGAAAAGAGTTTCGTAGCTCAACTCAAATGAATCGGGCTCTTTCCAAATTTATGCACCAAAATTATTGCTCAGATTACTTTTAAAAATCTATCCCAATAAGTTAATCAAAAAAGAGACAAGGAATCAAGTCAATATTTTAGTTAAGCTACTTAAGTGAATTATCACAATAAACTTTCCATTGCTGGAAAAAACTTTAGTATTAAAAATCAAACCAAAATTGGTAGCAGATTAAAAGAAAATTAAAAAAAAAACAAAATTGACTTAAGTGGAGCGAACTCAAGAAAAACCATCTGCATCAGCGACAGTTGCTTACGAAAGGAAAGATGCTTATCGGATTTCTCCTGAGCAAACCAGATTCATAATAGCATCTAAATCGACAAAATGACTATGATTTCATCAGCACCTGTTGGTACTCTCGAAATAATATTTTTGACAAAAAATTTGTACATTTTTTTCAAAAATTTTAAGTTGAAAAAGACGGTAAAGGACAGATAATCAAATCAAACGGCTTCTTGGTGATACTTCTTTAGGCATCCTAAAAATATATATGACGACGATATACCAAGTCTTGAGAAAAAATCAGTCAATAAATTACATAGCGTTCGTACTTTATTAAATATGATCAAGACAATATCAGCCGACTGATGTCAAATTAAGTGCTGTCAAACAAATGACCAGGACTCTATTATATTCTAGCTTGTTCAGCGCAAATATAGTCGTTAACAATGAGTTTTTCGAAAAATAACGTTAAATAAACAAACAAAAGGTATGGATTACTTTTGACCCATATCAAGATTCATTTGAGAAACAGAAACTTTTTGCGCTTTTTTCATTTGACATTTCGCAGTTACTTGGGGACGCTGCAGTTAAGCTGTCTAATGTGTTAAAGTAGTGCATTTAATGTCATGCAAAAATCAAGAAATCGAGGCTCATAGAAGTCACTCAGAGAGTCAAAACCGCCAGACAAAAATTTTTTATTTAAAACAAAGACACGAACACGATAACTGGTTCAAAATTCATTCAAACGCAACTATTAAACAACTAAGAATGTTTTCTGTACGTTTTTCGAGCTGGTGAGTTATTTGAATTGCTACAGGCAGATGTAATAACGCAAGTCTAATCACACGTACAATCCCTTTAGAATAATGCAAAATGTAAAAAGGAAGAGCTTGGTAGCATCTAAACTTTTTTAATATCAATCAATCGTATCCAACTCCAATCTCACTAGAAGATCCATTACCATTTTTGTAAAATGTTCAATACGAATTAAACTTACTTTGATACATGCTTTAAAAAACCAAAAATCACTAGTTTTAATAAAAATTTCGTCAAAGTGAAAAATTTAAATAAAATCTCAGGGTTAAGGGGATAAGGGCTTGATTCTATACATTTTGCTCTCTAAACAGTTTTGCCGTACAATGAGTTGTCTGAAAATTGGAATTTTTACATGGATTGTAGAAATTTTGTACAAAATGCTTATTTTTCTCATCAGGTTGTATTTTTTTAAAATAAAGAAATGCGCCAATGAGCCATGAGTATAAAAACCGAGGCTCATCTTATTCTGTACCTTTGCTGCTAAGAACAGCAAAAAGTGAAAAAAAACCAAAAATTGACTGAAAATTTATGTGCAACAACTTTTTTTCTTCAAATCTACAAATTCAAAATTTGTAGTGCAATTCTGGGATGACCTAAAAACATCAAAAATCATTTGAACAAAAAACATAGCAGCACAAGTCCTCCATTACAATCCAATGAATTGAATTAACTTATGAACTAAACATTGACATTTATCAAGAAAAAAGTCAATGAAGCATGTGTCTTTAAATGTGCTGAAATAAACAAAGACAACAAATTTTTTTTCAGAAAACTAGTGTCATGAAAATCATCAACAATGACAACCTTTTTAACTATTGACACTACGCATTTGTAAGAATTCGTACACCATATAACAAACCTGACAAAATCATTGATAGACAAAGTAAAAAAAGCGCACAAAAATTTGACAAAAATCTGCATCTTTTTGACAATTGGTGGTCTCAGAACAAAGAAAATGTATCAAAAATCAATAAACTCAGCATGGCTTACAATTTAGCTTTTCAAAAATTCCATTAGAAGGATAAAGGACAAAAAACATCAAATAAATTCAAGATTCGCAAAATCACGAAATCATTTCAAAAACAATTGGTATCTAGTTCATAAAAAAGCAAAAAACATTAGCTAAAACTAACCTTAAGTATGAGACTGAAACTACACCGCAACTTTCCGATTTAAGGAAAAGAACACCACATAGGCAAAAAACGGGCAAATCTCAAAAATTAACCAATTTTTTTGAAAATAAATAGTGTCAAAGTCAGGAGAACCACAGCTATGAATTCCAGCAACTATTTAGACCCATTTATGACTCAGTGGCAACAGGCAAGATGTGAAATTGACGAAATTATTCGATGAGACAGCAATATGGGCAACAAATACTGGCAAAACTGAAACGTTCGCAAATATTCTTAGAAGACAGATAGTGTAAAAGTTATAAGAAGCACTAACTCAAAACTTGAGCCCTAATTAGGTTCATTATTGTCTCTTTACCAAATGATGAGACCCTCCATAAATGGGATAAATAGGCAAGACATCAAAATGGAAGAACACGTACAGGCAAAATTTTAAAAAATCGATGAAATTTTTTGACACCAATAGGTGTTAAAGTGGAAGAAATGTTTAGCTATGAACTGAAACAATTAAACTGACTCACCCATGCATTGACAGTAACTTATAAAACAAGCGAGATAATAAAAAAGTACGGGTAAACTTGAAAAAATTACTAAGATTTATGACAACAAAGTCATTAAAAGCATTAGCTGCCGGTTCAGGGATTGAATCAATTACATGCAATGACGTAATTAGACCACATGAGTAAATTTTTAATAGCACTCCAGAAAAAAACACTAAAAATAGAGATCAAATTCATACTCAAAAACCAAAAATTTGTTCAACACGCATTCTCACTCCACTTTAAGGCTAATTTGAATAAATTCACACTTCGAACTTTACATTCATCTTTACATTCATTCGAACTTTAAATTCATACGCTCATTTTACTGCTCCAGCTTGACTAAAATCACCACTCTAAGTTGATTTTCCACTGACATTAAAAAGTCGAAAAACCTCTGAGCATGTCTTGAGAAAGCTGGGGCTAGCATATATATAGTTCTCCATTTTTTCCAATAAATGTGGGGACAATAAGAAGTAAAAATTGACAGCCTAAACGTTTTCTAGGAGTCACAAACTTTAAATTTTATTAGATTAGGTAAAACAAAATAGATTTAATTAAATTAGCAGAACATGCACTCAGTAACTAATTTGTAGGACAATGGTAAATACACGAATTAGCATTTACCCTAATTATCATAAACTCTGATAATTTAATGCACTACGTCTTAATGCCCCGGCTTCATTGATTTATCCCCGTTAAATTGATTTCGCTGTTTTGATCGAACTCGGCCATTTTCATAATGCGTATTTCTTTTTAAAGAATTCTGAACTTCTTTTGTGCGTTAAAGTTATTTCTTGTCGAAAACAGAAACATGAACAAAGCGTCAGCTCTATTTTATGAATATTAACCTTTCAATTCTCTCTAATAGTTATAAAACGTTCACTTGCGTGCAAATATGCTGACGCACCATTATAAAAGTTTGTAAATGTTAACTTCGGGTGCAAGAGGACAATTTAACTGTTTCTATAACCCGCTAGTGGGGCACGTATAACTTGGGGTTGCAGAACTGATCCTAAATAAAAATAAATAATAAGTGAACAAAAGAACTGACCGTCGCATATTTTGGAAGATATGGGTGATGAAGTAGCAGCTTGGACATTGCAGATAGCTAGAGTGCCTTCTGGGTCCTGCCTGACCTCGAAGGCCAGAGCACTCTCGGGTGTCACTGTCACTGAAGCCCGACTCTCCCCTTTGAGTCGGATTCCACCACCTTGTTTGGAGGAAGCGCCTCTAGAAAGGGTCAGTCAAAATTGAAAACAACAGCACAAAGACCCAAAAGGTTACAAGTTAATACATGCGAGCTGTTTTAAGATCTTAACTCTTACAAAATCAAGCTCGAATGTGAACACATTCGTGTCGAATTACCCAAAAGGTGCAACTGTAGGGGTAAACTGGAGAGTACAAAGAGATAAAATTAGATGAGTTATAGAGACAATTTTCAGATGCTAGCATCAAAAAAACACAAAATGATGCCAGATTTTAGATTGAAATCTAAGGAGAGGGCTCAACTGGGGAAGATTGGCAATGTGAGGGGGGGGGGGGGGGTAATAAGGTCATCTACACTAGTTCAGCTTCAGATTGACCATAGCCTGGCTAAGCTTGGATGGCTGCAGTGATGGTACAACGCAAAAGTTGCAGACACATAGAAAAGGCCGGATTGAATAAGAAGAACGGCAGCTGACAATATGGCGCTGTGACCTATTGCTGTTCCGCTGCTATTACACAGAAACCACTAATAGTAATAATAATAGTAATAATAACAAGGTGAAAATTTGAATACCAGTTCTTACATAGACTTAATTCCCATTGCCCAACCTTCTTGTGTCAAAATGGACAAAAATTGGCAGGTAGTATAGATCATTACAAATGGCGGCTCTTGCGTTGTGTTCTACCCCTGATGTCCCCAGAATTGTTGCATGTAAAGTTGCCAAAAATCGAAAAAGTGTTTTTATTTGCAAAAATGCTACAAACAATAATTTTTCTTTGGAGGGCTGCAAAACATTGGCGATATAACGCTAATGTGCAAATATGGACAAAATCAAAAAAAAAATTGAATGCAGATAAACAAACAGACAGAAAACAAGGGCCAAATTCAACTTGCAATCTTTTCCGCGGTTATCGCTCCGGTAATGGAACAATCGCCATTACGTAATAATGAAAATTACCACACGCTTGTCATCGCCATCGCGAAGTCATCAAATTTCGAGGCAAAGCCGAGTAGTTGAATAATTTTGAGAGGGCAGCAACAACCGTGTGGTAATGTTTTCAATCAACCCGCGTTGAGATTACAACAGTTGCATAACTTTATGACACTGATGACAAAATTAGACTACGAGTTTATTACACTCTTTTATCGCTCTTTTATCGTCACTGTTTATATAGCAAAAAAGTGATAAAAGAGTGTGATAAACTCGTAGTCTAATGAAAAAGCAGATTTCTTAGTGTTAATCGGGCGTTGACGTCTTATTTCATCAGTAAGTTATGCAACTGTTGTTATCGCAACGAAAGTTGACTAAATCAAAACAAAGGTAATGTATCATGTGCATGGCGATAAATTATAGGAACCAATTACGAGTGGGAGGGGGGACACAGAGGAAAACGGTCCTAAACTTGGCATTGAAAAAGTTTACTTATGTCAGCGAACTGTAAACCAAGAACCAATAGAACAATTGCAGGATAAAAATATGTCAGCGTCAGCATTCTTTATTATTCTATTAATATTCTGTTTTATTACCTTCGGAAAATATTTTAAAAAATGATAAGTAATTCTTCTGACCGAACAATTGCGGTCAAAATCAACATTCGCAAAAAAGGAGCGAAAAATTTTTTGTGGATGGGGTATCATTTGAGACTAGCTAGAAACGCTCGGAAATTCTTGAAAACTTTGCATTCCGATACAATCGACTTGTCTTGATCTCTATAACGAATTAAATTGTCAGAAGACATTTAATTGCACCCTGTCACATTACCCAGCTGTCAAATAGCCCAGCAACAAATAAGCGCAACTTAAATTCACAATTCAATTCACAATTCAAGAAGTTCTGAGAATTCCTCACAAGATATTTCTATTTATTATTTCCGAGTTTTATGCATATTGCTTTACAAAAACAAATGTATAGAACCATTGGTAAAAACTAAAAGCTCCGATTGAATCTTGAATTGCAGATCTCATAACAATAAACGCAGCTATAAAAACAAGTGTTTAGATGTAACTGAAGTAACTGCTTACTTTTCTAGAGTTTTTCAGAACAGAAAGTTTTTACAATTTTCGTCAATTTATTCCAGGAAACGGATTCTTTTTGAATGACTTGTCGGTTTACACATTTCCGATGGGATATCAGAAATTGGAACTACTCATTTCCACTAATTCTGAGCAGCAAAAAAGATTAGATGCTGCAGCAGAAAGGTAAAGAATAATTATTCCGAGAGCAAAAATATGATACTATTTGATTTCAAAGCCGCAAATTCAATCAAAGACTGAACCAACGTGTGAAAATTGAACTGTTACGAACATGAGACAAATTTGGAGCAAAATCTCTATTAATACAAAAATAACTTAAGGCAAAGTTTGAACACATTTGAAACAGTTCAGAAGTCAAATTATTTCTAAAATTGAGCAATTAAAGGGAATTAATTCACAATAGATTTTTAAAATAAATGAACTTTGGCGTTAGCAATAATACCCTTCATACAAAAAAAACGAAGAAAAATTCATTAATTTATACATCAACATCCAACTTAGACCTTTCAAAAAGAGTCCCAAAAATATACAGTTGTCATGAACAAGAGGCTAAATCAAACGCATAGAGATCCATAACCCTCAAATAATCACAACAAAGATTAAAAGGCAGCGATGTGATAAAGACACGCTCGGGAGTTTTCAAAAGGATAACGCTCGGGAGTTTTCAAAATTCAGAGGAACTCTTATTGAGAAGATGGCTTTTTCAGCAAAATTTCTGAATGTGGGGGGGGCATCTTTTTGTTATTCGGTAGCGGATATGAAACAAACTTACAGGGATTCCCCAAACTTTACCGTTGTTTTACAATCTCTCGCTAACAATGCCCCAATAATAATCTTTGTGGGTACCGACAAAAATTAGTTCACGGAGGTCCTGGAAACCCCGACATCCGTAGTAATATTCTGAAGCAATTACCTCTCGGCTATCAGATCCTTGTGATATCTTCCCTTGTCTTCGCTTTTGTTTTTGCAACAGATTTGTAATTTCCGAATAAGAGCAACTTAGGCCAAACAAAAATCAAAACTTCAAGCAAGAAAAAGTCATTGAAGCAGTGAAATAAAAAAACTCTAGAACAGAGCAGTCAAGCAAAATATTTGCATTAAATAGATAAACACTTTTACAATAATTGCTTCAAACTTCGTGGAAGAGCAATTAAAAAGACCTACCAATTTGGTAAAAAAAATTCTGATGCTATGGTCTTCAATATGCGAAAACTCAAATACAACAAATTATCATAACTATAAGATTTCTAAGCCTTTTTGATCATGAGCCAAACACACACAAAATAGCCTAAATATTAAAAAACTCAAACTATTAGATGTATAAAAAAGTTTTGGTGGCCATCAAAAGCGATAACTTTTATCAAAACGCTCGAAATCAGCAAATCTGCAAAATGAGAGAAACCTCATTGAACCATCTATCCCAAGTCCTCAAAACCAATAACTTTCGTCAAAAGACAAAAAGCAAATAGTTCAGCTAACACCAACCTTTCATGACACTTCAATCCCAAAAGACAAGAATTTTTTTTTAAAAAAACTAGAACAATTTAATAGTGTTTTGTCTTTAGGTCGACAATAATAATTCTATCAACCTGAAACCATGAACTTAGGTGTAAAAACCATGATTAATGATCTAAGACTGAACAACGCAAACCTTAAAAAGAGGAATGAATTAAAGTATCTAGGCGTTTTGCTCGACAACAAATTGAATTTAAAAAAAATAAATAGCGTCGCAGCAAAATTGACAAAATTTACGGGATTGTTCTATAAACTAAAGTTTGTATTGAGTTTTAAACGATTAGTTTTAGTATGTAAGTCTTTTGTTCAAGCGGTAATACAATATGGAGTACTTTTTTACAGAACTGCAAACAAGACAAGCCTGAAATTTATCGAAGTTAAAATCAAACAGATTGCGCAAATTATTTTCAGGAAAAAAGTCATCAGTCAACAGCGAACGATGGGGAAAAATATGGAATTTTCCTGGCGAAAGAGCTACATATTTACGAGCTTTCAAAATTTTTAACCAAAACAATTCGAGGAGAACATAAATATGAAGTTTTTAACAGGTTTATTGAGTATTCAGAGCATGTCAAGTTAGATGAGAAAAGAAAAACAAGTAAGAAACCAAAGCCCAGCAATCAGCATACTGGTATCAACCCAAAGAGAATTGGAATACCAATAAGAAAGATGCTAAATTATAAACTTAATTTTGACTCAAAATATGTTAGTTTTATAAAGAGTTGTTGCAGATCCGGAATTAATACACACCACCATAGTTTTCTTGAAAATATTATACAAGGAATTGATATCATAGAACTTTTTTATTAGTTTTTATGGCAATTATCTAAAACCTGAAAAGTTTTCCACTTCTTTTACAAAATCTCCACCGTTTCCTCAGGTATTCTTGCTGTCATTCACTGTTTTTTAAACCTTAAAAACAAACCACTATCAACCCCATACCCCCGCCCGTATTAGCTAACAAACTTGAACTGCTTCCCAAAGGCATCACACGACTAGGCTTTGTTGCCTTTTGATGGCCTTTCGAGTATGTTTGTTTATACATACTTGAGAACAATTTATTATTATTATTATTATTATTAATCAATATTAAAATCTTTTCTTCCCTCGTGAATAAATTTTCTGATTAGACAAATGAAAAGTTACTGCATGTCATTGCACTGATCATCGTTCGCGTAGCTTATTGAGAGGCGGATTACCCATTTTGAATAGTATACACCATTATAACAGTGTGAAAATTTTAAATTGGACACGTTCACAATCTACCGGTGGTGGTGCGGAGGGGGGTTGGCTTGGACATTGCTATGATTGAGAAAGAATGCAAAAAGTTAGCAGTTATCATTTGGCGGTGATGTGGGGATGGAGGGGAAACGAATGATAGCAATTCCAGCTCAAAGGTTATCAAGGTTTGGACTTACCCCATTAGAAATTTTTTCATACAATATGTAGTAGCTTGTTGAAAAGTATTCAATCAATAACAATAATGCAGTTCAATTACTTGTTGAAAAATTCGCCGATCATAGAAAGATTTGCTTTTTTTCTTGTGTAATTTAAAACACACACCTTACAGCTGCTTTACAAAACAGATGCAAAATTATGAACTGTGATATGGGCAAAAATATATGCATACAAAAGGTGGCCAAATTATTTTTTCTTTGGTAATACCATTAATGTAATTAAGTTATACATGGTTCAGTGATTAATACCATTTTGGTATGTATGCATATCTGAGAGGTTTGTAAGATAATTGCATTCGTCAATTGTTAAAGAGCGGCTCTTTATTTTCATACGTGGTTTGAGAGCCAAAAACTTTCTTTTTATGACTTGATAATGCAGTCCAATTCTTATAACTTTTCAAAACTGGGCGTTGCATTTAGCTTCATGTTTTAACTTCAAAACACATTCTTTCACTTGCAATTTTTCTGAATCATATCAATTGAAAAATGTCTATTATGAGTTTAAACTATTAATCACGAGCAAAAGAGGAGAGCATGATTTTCATTCAATTGGTTTTTTTCTGGTTCGTTTTCAGACGATTGTTTTCAGATAAAATAATACAATAATGAAGCGATCGAAGCAGTTTTTTTTTCGTTCAGATACTTAGAAACTAAACCAAGGAGCAACTTTGTTATCATGTCAAATTGAAGCGCAAATGAACATCATCAACTTCATTTCAATCCACCAAAAAAACTCTATTAAGCAGTTTAAAATTTAGAAACTTTAAGATAATACTTCTGGGAGCGACAACAAACAAAATTTAAATAAAAGATTTCAACTTTATTTTAAAAAAATTTATCGCATTTTTTAAGTTTTTTTAAGGATCTACTGTTTCGGCGCTGGCATAGAGCCAGTTATAACTCATAGTTGCAAATTGTGTCGTTATAATTATACGTTACTATATGAGAACAGCAAGTGCGCTTGCGGAGAGGGGAGGGGGGTTGGGCATAAGTTGTATGCCATAAAGCGGGGTGACCAGTACCAAAAAATTCCAACAACACCGCTCGTTGAATGAACTTATTCGTTCATTACTTTATTATATTCACTTCTCTTTCTACAATAGCTGATGATAAAGAGAACACAACACTGAAAGTTCATTTGTGCGGTCAAAATGCCATAAAGTACCATACACAAACGACGATCAAAGAGAGGCCTGCAGACACAGAAAAAACAACATTGTTAAGTGAACACGCGCCATTTAAATGAAGAAAAATAATTCATTAGTGAACATAAAAACGTGTAGTACATTAATCAGATTCTTGGTTGAGAGTTTTAAATTAATGATTAAAAGATGCGATTGCTTTTGAAGCATTTATGTGACTAGAATTGGATGTTTTTACTGTAATATTAGGCCAAACTCCTTCGGACATTTAAGGAGTTCTTGTGTACATATGGTGTGCATTTAGTACAAATCACCATTATAGGCCAATTAATTACATTTTTAAATTTAGATAAGGTTACGTTGTACAAAATACATGAAGCTTTGAAAACCATAGACTTAAAGCTTAGCAAAATCAAATTTCTTTAACGCAAAAAAGTGTCGAGTAAATCTATAACAACAGCTGTATGACATCAAATTCCTCACACATCCAAACATCGATTGCTAACTTTTCCAGCAAGGAGGTGAAACCAGATAAGATCAGAGAGCACATCAAATCGAAAAAAATAGTTCAAGAACCTAAACACATAAAATGATAAATTCCGCTATCACATTCAAGAACAGATGGATATATTCTAAACTTGAGCACTATAAGATATCCTTCTTCAAGTGAAAAAAATTCAGCCATGTACTTTGATGCGGATAAAACTTTTCTTGATATCAAAAAATTATCCAATAAAACAAAATCAAAATTAACAAAAGCAAGTTGAAAAAAAGCTCAAAACACTATCCTGAACAAACAAACTGACAACGGACCGATATTCCATCAACTGCCAATAGAGTAAACCAAGCAAAATAGAAAACAAAAAAACTCACTCAATGAGAGGGGAGTTTTATAATATAAAACGAAGTGAATGAGGTACTAGCGCTAGTAAACAAATCTTGAGGAGATAAATTGAGAAATTGATGTTAAAATAAGGGATCAAATAATGGAATTAAATCAAACCACGATTGAGATTAATTAAACAGGTGACAATACTTTTCTTATTTAAGAAAAAGCATAGCATTGTGCCACGACAAATTCTTGTTCCAGTACCATTTTGACCCTCCTCAATGCTTTCCAGTACCTCACTCCGAACTCAGTCAGTTCCCTTAGAAAAAGAGAAAAGCATTCCGAATAATGAAGTTGAAGACCAAAAACAATTCTAATTCAAACAGCTTAAAATGAGTGTTTTCAATCTAAAACGATTTTAAGGTTATTAACGACCACTTTAAACACCATAAAACATAGTCAGCAGATTGCCGGAATAGCTGCGAAATAGACCTGCATGCCGTAAAATACAGATTGAAGAAATGGGCTAAAAAATAGTAATCGGCAAAGCCTAAACAAAATCACAATTTTAATTCAATGGAGGTAGGCGTATCATTGAGGACATTTTTGGGTGAAGTTTGACAATAGAGAAGTCCCCATCCCCCCCCCCCCCCCCCCCCCCCTCTGATATCCCAGATAACAAACCGAAGTATTCAACACTCGGCTATCAGGCCCTTCTTTTCTAGTATCTTACAATCGACCTTGTTTTAGCAACAGACTCTGAATAAGAGCAATTTAGGTTAAGCAAAAAAAACAAGAAATCAACAGCATAATGGTCACTGAAAAAATGAAGCGAAAGAAAGAAAAAAGCAAAAGAAAAAATGAAGCGAGAGAAAGAAAGCAAAATGTAAAACGAAAAACGAGCGTCAAACCGCAAAACAAAAACAAACACAGCAGGACACATCCTAGCCTACACTTCAAGAACTTTTATTGACTAAACAAAGAACTAGACCTCGATTGAATTGGAAAAACTATTTAAAAATCCAACCTAAAAATTAAAAAAAAAAACAGTTGAAATCAAAGCGAAATTGCCATATGTGAACAAGAAACCGCTACCGAGAAAGCGACTTGTTCACACGCCGATTCCTCATTCTGCTTTAAAATTAGAGTGAAAAAATTTCAAGCAACAAAAGCGCTCGTTTGTTTCGCGTCACTTCCTGTTTCGGCGTGTAAAAAATTACCTCTACAATTTATCTTCAAAATTGAAGCAAATCAGTGAAGAGATCTTAAAAAAATCAAATTCTGACCCACAATTCAAAAAATTATATCTGACTAAACAAAAACTAGACCTAGTAGTAGTTTAGGCTTCGAATCCGTCCAATTCGCAACGTGGGCCCGTCACTTCACAGCTAATTTGACTTTCTGCATTGTGTTGCAATGTCCGCAATTATACATGAAAGTCCACGAACTTGAATTTACATCTGAGAAACTCTTGATGAAGTAATAGCTCCAGTAGATCTTAGTTAATAGAAATTTGTTTACATCACATACTCATGTAAATGTCTGTTTAGAAAAAATGTCTGAAAACAGCTGGCTCTTGTCCAAAATTTCGTGCCAGTTTTTTTCGTGCGTGTTTCATGTATGTCTATAAAATCCTGTTGTCTCGTTTTTGTCATAGTGTTTTTCTCTGAATTTACTCTTATTAGTAGACCGACATCAAAATTCCCTTCGAGAAAAGAGAGTAAAAGAAGGACGAAATGGAGTTCGAAATACACTGAAAGCGTTGATATCTTGAGCTTTTCCAGTCAGGTCTGATAATTAGTGTCCCAATCATCCAAAATTCAACTTGTAGCTTTGAGCTGAAATTTTTAAGATCCTTCAATCACGTTTTGTTTGCACACTAGACCTGGGAAGCGTAGCTTATTAACGGCACAACGTAGCCCGCATATGCATTTAATTTTGTTTTACATTAGAGTTGGTAGAGACGTTTCGTTTCATGAAACAGTACGCTTTCCAGGCTTTTGTGCACCGGTTTTCACAATTAGATTTTCAGGTGGGTTTCGTTGATATTATCACAACTAAATATTTCTGTCGTTTTTGGCTCGAGTTGGTTGCCGTTGAGCCTAAGATTAGAGTTCTTTTCATTTTCGATAGATAAAAAGTAACATTTGTTTCTATTTAATTTCATATTGTTCTCTTTGCACCATTATTCTAATTTGTCCATATCGGCTTGGAGTTTTGCTGGATCGGTTGTGATCAGTTTATTATCGTCAGCGTAGCCGTATGGTTCAAACTGTTCTACCTGTTGCGGCTGATCATTAATTTACTTAATAATAAGTAAAGACCCAAGTACCGATCCTTGGGGCACTCCGCTAGTTACTACAGTTGTTTCAAAGCTGGCTTCCTTGACTTTTACAAATAGCTTTGTGTTAGTCAAGTAATTAAATAAACAGTCTTTTTAACAAAGTTTCCGCCTATACCAAAATACTAAACTTATTATTAAATTTTCCTAATCTTTATTAAATTTGCCAGACTTGATTGTTTTGATATTTTTCTCTTCAGAGTCGACAGTTTCCTCATGAGATTAGCTGTCTTGATTTTACCCATGGAGGCATCTTACATCTGTGTGATGTGGTTTTAGGCACAGTGTCATTAAATAATTATTAAAGCTATTGATACCACTGATTCAAAAGTTCATCAAGGTTACTGAAACGAAACGGTCGGAATGGGTTTTGAAATGGAATTGTTTAGCTGATACCAGTCCGCCCTATTAAATGCCTATTTTTCTTATCTCATTGCCGGTAATTCACATTCGATTTCACATTGCAATGATACTATGTTCTTTTGATAGTCCGAGCTGTATGACCTGTTGAACTCAATTTTTCATATCTGTTGAAAATCATGTGTTGATAATCATGGAACCGTCATAAGATATCAAGTCGCTTTTTGCATTTCATCTTCAACATTTCAGTGAAATTTTACTCCGATAAATTTTCTAAAACGTCGTTTTCATATTTGTCATTTGATATGAGACCTGCCCAACTTCTGCTCTCAAAGTTAAAATCAAAAGTGATCACTATTGCATTGCATTGTTCCTCTTTTAACTTCTAGTCGAGGCAACCAACTAGTGTCAACAGATCTTGATATTCCCATCTGCAAGGGCTAGTCATAGAATTGTAGAGGAAACAAATTATTACTGATAGATCTTCCGGTTCAACTTCTATGACATTCCTTTTCTGGTTCTCAATTCAATCTTTTGTGCGCTATGTTTTTTACTGCAGCGAGCAACCCTCCGTGTTTCGTTTTGTGGTTGAGGCATTCTGTTGTTTCGATGAATGGTGTAACCTTTGAGGAACAGAGCCTCATCAGGTATATCATCTGTCACCCAAGTTTCAGTCAGACAGATTATATCCATATTGTTCTCTCAACTCAGGCAGTTTGCAAAGTTAACTTTTTAATTCAATCAAGCTTCTCAGATTCGAATTCATTACTTTTAAAACTGGATTAGCTAGCCAAACTGAATCAGAAGTTTGAACATCCATCCAAATTTCATCAATTTCTTGTTGCAGAGCGAGGTTTCATATTCTTAGTTGTCCGCTTTGAGAAGAGCTCGTCTTTCTTGAAGGCATTCATTTTCAATCGCTTGTTTTCCGGGTTTTAGTTCTTTACTGATGTACATGAGTTTTTTCGTAGCCTTTTAGCTTACGATGAGCAAAATCAATTCCTCTGAATAGTCACTGTCTATTTTGACTAGTAAGACGCGATTTTATACGTCCCTAAAATTTCAAATACTGTTTAGGTCTGCGACTGTGCAAGTGACTTTCAAACGCTTTGCTATTGTTTTCACTTCCTTGAGTTCATGTTCGTACCGGTGCAGACGATTGTTATATTGTAGCTCTGGGATACCACGTAGTCGATTACCGTCAAACTTATCCCGTTTAATTGCTTTATTGTGCACTTGTCTTGGTACTGATTTCGGCTCTTGAGGCGGCGCTGTGGTTTGTGCATTAAAGCTTTCACTCAAATTACCTAACTGGGTTTCCATTGCCAATTATTATTCTGAACTTCAGCTTTGATTGCATCAATCCTTGTCTAGACTTCAGAGATAACATCCAATTCGTTCCGAGCTCAATAAATTCGATACAGTATTACATCTTTTTGACAAATGGTTTGACGAAATCTTGACAAAAAACATGTTATTTATTACTCAACTTTGACCAATTACTGCTCCCGGTGTCATGCCTGTGCATCTTTTCGAAAGGTGCATGAATTCTACGCATGCATGAAATGAATTTGTTCGTTACTCACGGTTTGCCGTAGTTAACTGTTTTCGACTCAATTTGGTAGTGTTTCGCTTTGCATATATTGTTGCGAGAATTTTTGATCTGGAATTAAAAGTGTGCTTGTTTTGGCTTTCTGGCAGTGAAACCTGTCGATATTTGACCGAAAGCCAGCCAAAACAATCACGCAATTGAAAACAGCGGGGGCTCTAGCGTTTTTCCCTTTCCTTGACTTAAATGGCAATGAAACCTAACGAGAGGTAACCTGGTGCCAAGTCAAAAATAGAAGGGCTAGTCATAGAATTGTAGAGGCAACAAATTATTACTGATAGATCTTCCAGTTCAACTTTTATGACATTCTTTTTCTGGTTCTCAATTCAATCTTTTGTGCGCTATGTTTTTTACTGCAGCGAGCAACCCTCCGTGTTTTGTTTTGTGGTTGAGGCATTCTGTTGTTTCGATGAATGGTGTAACCTTTGAGGAACAGAGCCTCATCAGGTATATCATCTGTCACCCAAGTTTCAGTCAGACAGATTATATCCATATTGTTCTCTCAACTCAGGCAGTTTGCAAAGTTAACTTTTTAATTCAATCAAGCTTCTCAGATTCGAATTCATTACTTTTAAAACTGGATTAGCTAGCCAAACTGAATCAGAAGTTTGAACATCCATCCAAATTTCATCAATTTCTTGTTGCAGAGCGAGGTTTCATATTCTTAGTTGTCCGCTTTGAGAAGAGCTCGTCTTTCTTGAAGGCATTCATTTTCAATCGCTTGTTTTCCGGGTTTTAGTTCTTTACTGATGTACATGAGTTTTTTCGTAGCCTTTTAGCTTACGATGAGCAAAATCAATTCCTCTGAATAGTCACTGTCTATTTTGACTAGTAAGACGCGATTTTATACGTCCCTAAAATTTCAAATACTGTTTAGGTCTGCGACTGTGCAAGTGACTTTCAAACGCTTTGCTATTGTTTTCAATTCCTTGAGTTCATGTTCGTACCGGTGCAGACGATTGTTAGATTGTAGCTCTGGGATACCACGTAGTCGATTACCGTCAAACTTATCACGTTTAATTGCTTTATTGTGCACTTCTCTTGGTACTGATTTCGGCTCTTGAGGCGGCGCTGTGGTTTGTGCATTAAAGATTTCACTCAACTTACCTAACTGGGTTTTCATTGCCAGCTATTATTAGAAGTGTGCTTGTTTTGGCTTTCTGGCAGTGAAACCTGTCGATATTTGACCGAAAGCCAGCCAAAACAATCACGCAATTGAAAACAGAGCGGGGGCTCTAGCGTTTTGCTCCCTTTCCTTGACTTAAATGGCAATGAAACCTAACGAGAGGTGACCTGGTGCCAAGTCAAAAATAGAAAAACGAACACTACACGTAAAATAGGCTGCCGACCTTAGCCAGTAAAGGCACCACAGGAGCAGCCAGACTGTCTAGAGAAGAGATGCACATTTGATTCGTAATTTGCTGCTGTTTCGTTTGAGAAATCTTCGTATAATACTCGTTTTATCAGAATCGATCGAAGTGCGCTAAAAGCTGCTCGGTTAAGATGCACGCCATCTGCTTCCGAGAAATGCTGTTCGCAGTACATAGTGTCTGAGAGACTACGAAAGAACCAATCATTGCTTCTGGCTTTATTCTCGACCAGGCTATTTACAGTGAGATGTCGCGGCTCGTGATCTTATAGTTCTTTTTTGTCCTCAGTGGTGAAGCGAGGAGGTATACCAACCACGAAAGGACGTTCACAGACTGTTTGTAGGGCTGACGCTAGGTTGCTCGTCTCGTAGCTACTACGTTTGCGTTAACCTTCGAAGGGCGGTAGCCGAGGAACATATTGTTTCCCCGGCGAATAACACAATCTTTTTGTACCGACCTACAATTGGAGTGAAGCTGTATAGATCGTAGATCTTGAATAGAAGCTCAAGGAAGAGATAAGATATTGCAATTACTAAATTCAAAAATTTCACTTGAGTCTGCAATCAGCAACGTGTTGTTAGGAGAGCCCTTGAAGACGTGAAATCTCATGAGATACAACGCCTGTCTCTAAAACCCTTATACACAAATTAGAAGGTCCTCCACACTAGGCGATTTATTTCAATATATACTATCCATTTGATAAGTTTATATAATAATGGATTGGGAAAACCAATTAGAAGAAAAATCCGATCAAAACATGGAAAAAAGATTAAAAATCGACTAGTTTCTCACTGCTTGAAAGTTAGAGTGTACAAAAAAATCACGCCGCAAGACCAATCGCTTCTCCCTTCCACTTCCTGCTTCAGCGTGACCAAAATCATCACTTCAATTTGAATTCAAAAATCACAAAAATGTCTGAAAAGTTTTTAAAAAAAGCTTCAATACAAACAATTCAATACGTTGTATTGTAAAAAAGCACGAACACCGCAACATAGCTACGCTCAGCCTAAAGCTTCGCAGATATAATACCAACCAAGCTGATTATAGACACAAAAAAAACACACAAAAACGACAATAAATTCCTAATGGAATAGGATATGACCGCAGCCTTCGAAACGGTTGATTGCAACAAGTTGATTACGGGTGATTACTACGAGTATTACACTGATGACAACAAGCTGCAGCAATCAAGCAAGCCCTGATCCTCAGCTTTCAATCAAAACCACGCCAATATCATTAACGCTGACATCTGAAGTAAACACAAGAATAGTGTTGTATTTGACAGTGTGCGCAGCTTTACGGAACTCATCGTAAACAAAAAAGCAGAAAATGCAAAACCAACCAATTTATTTAGCAAATATTACTGGCAATGATGGGGGGGGGGGCTAGCTCACAAGAGTCACGATAACAACAAAGCAATCGGCGCAGTGTACCGATATGAACTTAACTGACAACGGAAGTCATAAGCAACACATCAAAGAAAGCAATAAGTGAAATTTTGGCACAGGAATGTTAGAGGGCAGTTATCGGAGTCACCACCTTGCCAATCATTCAAACACCTTCGTTAAAAGTAACCGTCCCACAAGACAAACATCAAAGAATACTTATGAAGGCCCGTTAAGACGCACACCAACAAAAAACAACAGTCACAAAGACGACATGCACTTAAAAACTTAGCAAAAAAACTATCAAAATAAACAATGACCTGAAGCAAGTGGAAAGAGAGAAGACCGTCCTAAAGAGACAACTATAGAAAACATCAAAAGCGACTGAGATGTCACCATGTGATGCACTGCGCGTATCCAACTGACATATTTCAAAACAGGATACCCTCTCTGCTATGTTCGGTATTGAGTAGCTTCTGCGCCAATGTATAGAAAGAGTTCAATATAGTTTGACCCGACTCTCGGACATTTTCAGTTTTATTACGACAACTTTACAAGGTAAACCAGTTTGATCGATTTGTGACAAACTGCTTTAGCATGAAACATGTAAAAAGGAATTAGAGTCTTGAAAGCGTTTTTGGCATTTTTTTAATAAAAAAGGTCGACAGCTAACGCTTATCAACATTTATGAATCCATCCTATTAAAAAACGGCCTCCTGTAAAATTGAATTTTCTACATCCCACCAAAATCAAAGCTGAAGTTATATTTAAAAAAGCTAAATTTTTTTCTGAGCAGTGCATCAATAGATGAAAATTATAAAGATAGAGTATGAAGAGAAAAACATTATCTTCATTAAAACTTTGAGACTGATTTTGTATATTCCTCGTACGATGCTATACGTGGGTTTTTAACAAACGAATTCCAGTAAAACTTTTACCGTTTACTTTCTTTTTTCGGGGTGGGTGGGGGGGGGGGTGTAATGTTTTCAATCAACTACCGGAAACCAGAAATCAGTTGAAACTCTGGAAAACATTTATCGGGAGTAGGTATTCATGACTTTTAGGACAAACAAAGAGGCATTTTTCAGCCCATTGAAACTGGCTTGCACCTAGGGCTGTAAATATAACATCCAATTTTCTTACAAATGATATTTTTTAATACAGTTTTTAAACTTGCTGCAATTTGACAATTTTCTTCACTTCATCTCGATAGCTGAGGTCTGCGGCAGTTTGATCAATATATATCCCGAGGTACTTCATCATTGAAATGGTTTTGATTAGTAGTTGACCAAATCTGAGTGATAAGTTGACCTTTTTTGTTGAGATAATGTTAAGCAAAATAATTAACTTTTACGGTTCAAATATAGACATTTGTCATCGTAGTACTTTTACTAACATCTTCCGTAAAAGTTTTTTCCGTAAGAGTCCAGCGTAATTTACGAAGGTAACAGTTTAAGGAACAAATTTGCAACATTAGTTGATCTATATATTGATTAGAAGAGGACCAAAAATGATTTCGTACTGTACATCTTGGAAAAACTTAATCGAAACGGATAAAATGCCGGCAACCATATTCTCCTGGATTTGATTTGTGAGACAGTTCTTTAAATAAGATTGCTTCATCGCTAAATGCAATTGGTTTCTGTTTTCATAATTTTTCGTCATTTCAAATGCTTTTGAGAGGTCAAACTAAAGCAGTAATTACAAAACGTTTGGTGTCGATTTTTTAACTAATTGTTTCATTACAATAAGACATCAGTAGTTTAAAGACCTTTACAGAACCCAATTAGCGGTTGTAAAAGTTTTCTTTTATGTAGAAACTAGAGACTTTTATCATAAGAAATTTTTTAGTTATAGAGGTGAAATGATAGCTTTCAGAATCTGACTCATCGTCTTTTTAAATAGTTGATTAAAATACGTTAATCAGGTCTTCTGGAAACTCTGCAGCCTTTAAGCAATAAAAATCTGCAGCTTTTAAGCAATCTGCAAGCAATAAAAATATGAACTGGTTTGGCTTACTCCGCGTGAGCATCTTTAAGTGCCCATGCTTGTATATGGGATGCCAGCCAGATGGTTTATTTTTATTTATTTTTTTGTTCCGACCAACTTTAGTGGGGGAGGAACTATTTAATCAAATGGTTTCTTTTCGTTCAGTCAATTTTGGCTGATCAAAATATTCATTGTAGAGGGTTATGAGTGGTATCATAAGAACGCCCGTCCAACGTATGATAAATAATTAAAAAGATTTTTGCATTTCGTTTCGTCCACGGAGTTATCGAGGTTTAAAATTTTGTGAACAATTGACTGATTTTCGTTGCTTTTGTTCAAACTTTCCTAATTTTTAAGCAATTTTGCCAATTTTACTGGACAATTATTAGCGATAGTGTTGTTAATTTTACCTCTAAAAACAGAACAGTTGTTGAACTGTTTGATCCAATTTTTTTAAACGAAAATAAGCTAAATTTTTCGAAATTCATTAAAAAGATTTTCATTATTTTTGTCTTTATTTGTTTTCTTTGTAGTCGTATGAAAAATTCCAGATAATTCCAGGTCTTAGCAGCTTCCTGTGGATGAACAAATGAACCTATTTAAAGATGTCGGTTGATAGCTAAAACTTTTCATAATTTTGAAAAAATTGTTTTAAAAAAATATAAACGTATTTTTTTTACTGTGCACTTGGGTGTTCTTTTTGCCTACTTGTTACCTAGTCTCCTTAATTACAGGTCGAATATCACTTTATTGGCGTTGACGAAAAAGCAAATCGTAAAATATCTATTGTTTTTAGTGCATTGCTTATTGTTTTAACAATTTTGTTTGGACCAGATGAACCTATTTATTGATTTCAGTTGATAGCCAACGTTTTTAAGACAATGAAAATAATTGTTTTCGAAAAAACAAATGTAATTTTTTAATTTGCAGTTTTCCCTAGTCTCATTTTTCTTGTTCTCTAGTCGCATTTTTTAGAGCTCAAACATTGCATTGTGTTCAGGGAAGGCGCAATTGATTTTATCTTGTTTTTTACCGAATAGGTTTTAACGACTGCGCCACCGTTTTGTTTTAACGCTTCGGACACCGTTTCTAGCTAAAATTTTTTCGTGTTGTCTGTCTATGCCGTATGTTTTTTAAAACGTATAACATAAACAGGATAATGACAGGTCTCAATGTCTTCGAATGGAGCTATGCATGATATTTAAGGATTTCAGTTGATATCTAATGGTTTCCATTATTTGAAATCATTTCTTTTCATAAGATATCAGCCGTTTTTGTTCTTTTGTGTCATGTTACCGGATCTCATTAAAGACTGGTCCCATGTTTTTTCTTGTGAAGTACAAATTAATTTAGTTAAAGGTTTTATTTGACGCTATTTTGACTTAACATTAATAATTTTTTTATTTGTAAAATAGACATGGAGTTTTGGATGTATATAATAATTACTGTTGTTATTTGGCTTTTTGTTCGTTTTGTCTTGTAGTCTTAATAATGGCAAGCCTCATCGGCCCTTAAGTGACTTAAGTTTGAAGCAATTTTTGTTACTCATTTACCAATTATTTTGGTATAACGTTTGAATTTTTAAAGGTTTTCTATCCCTTCATTTGGTAGACAATTGACACAGAAATATGGAATAGCGGGATCGGAACATTATGTGCGAACGCATATTACCGAGCAGCCTTTTAGAAATAAATATTGACGTCTCTTTCAAAAATGAGTTTGAACATTTAAACATTTCAAGCAGTATTGTTACTTTACGTAAGTTTGCCTCCATTGTGAAGCTTCCAGGTGTAAAATTGTTCTCATTTAAAGGTTAAATTTGTCTTGAAAAACTGAGATTTGGTGATAAATTCACTTCCAATATTTTGCTTTGTTTAGCTTTAACTAAGGTTGACGACAACGTGCAAAATTCAAAGGTTAAGGTTGATGGCATTTTTTACAAAAAAAAGTTGGAGTATCAAAAACGTTAACACTTCCAAGACAAATTCTTCGCAGAGTTGTATCGTATTCTAGCAAGCTCAAAATTAGCTCCGGAAACTAATACCAGAAATAGTAAAGCTCTAAAAGAATTGATAATGATTTCATGGCCTCCGGGCTATACATGTTTATCCCATCCTTGAGAGCACAAAGTCAAAGCTTCAGACGCGAAATAAAAAGACCAAAGGACTAGTATAATTGGTCCAAACTTCGTTTGCGAGTAATTGATACTATACCACGAACATTGGCCAAGAATTCCCCGAAAAAAGTTAAAATTTGACATGAAAAGGAAGCGTGCACATAACCTACGTGGCTCTTAATTGACGGAGAACTATTGATCCAATCACTTCTGAAGCACTACAAATGCAACAGCAATCTTCTCAACTATTGCCTCCCATTTGATAATCTAGTAGAAGAATCTCATCCCCTTCTAAGCTTTATTCAATATTATTACAAAATACCCAAGCGTACGGTTCTGACGGACCAATAAATTCCTATATTCAAGTACTGCCTCCTCATTTGCAGTAGGGGAGGCGACCGTTGAGTAGATCCGACAACTGCAATCAGAAACATAGCCTCTGTACCATTTTCTGAACAAACCTTTCAGTGCTCAATTCTTTGCATTACCTTAAGTTTGACTACACCGCATGTTGTAGCCGATGCACATATCTGCACTACGTCTGTAGAGTTAGTGGGATTTTGGCGCTCCTTTGGTTAGATATTTTAACTGTTCACCTAGTTTGCACTTTCAATATATTTACACCTCATGTCATTAGAGGCAAAACTAAAAATGTTAAAGTTCGGTTATGATAGATGAAAAATAGATGACAGATTGCCAGAAAACAGCCGCGAAAGCTTTGTAAATCTGCGATCTCAAAAATATTTTAGAGAAACGAAAAAAAAATGAATTTCTTTTCTGAGATGTTATAATTTGATAAAGAAACTGTATACCTTATCAGTGCTTCTAACAGCTGCATTCAAATAAATTTCAGTAACACAGAACAGCAAAGTCAATTTGACAGTTAGGAGGTCATTTTCGCAAGTGACGTAAGTCACGTATGACCAAAAACTTTATCACGCAAATGAACAAAAAAACTCCAAACTCTCTCCACAAAGAGTGGAAAATTCCGCCACGCAAGCAATTCAGAAAAAAATTGCTTGAAAGAAAAATACCTGGCAGATAGCCGAGAAATAGCCGCCGTCGATTCCCATAACCAAGATTGGGATTGAATGAAGAGAAAACTGATGAAAAAATGATCAAAGTGCAAATTATTCTGATGTCATTTTGGAGCTGAACATACTACTGTTTCGCAGTGAGACGACACATGGGCTAGTATCAATACCAATAAGTATTAGAGATGGTAACTAAGAACAAAGTTCGAGTAACGGGCATCTAAAATAGGGCTTTATGGTCTTTCCCGCTTCTACTTCTGATTTCGTTTTTTGATACTGACTCTGTTCATTTTGAATTGCTTTGCTGGGCAAAAATTCTCTAAAAACACTTTCAGCAGAATGAAACAAGAGTGAAACTATCCTAGGGAAGTCCAAAAAATTTAACGTAAAGTGTTTAACAAGATATGAACTAAGGTAAAGCAAAAAAAAATAGCAGAACGAAGTTAAAATATAGCCGAAAGAATTCCGAAAACGACTCGAACTAGAAAAGTAACTATCCTCATTGTCCTAATGCACAATCTACATTATTCTGCTGTTTAATTTATTTAAGTGAAAAGTGCCCTGTTTACAATTCAAGATACGTAAAAAAAACTTCCGCAAAAACTTTATATAAGCTTCTGCTAGATCGGTCACTCATCCAAAACGCAGGAGAGAAATATCAAACGACTATTGGAAACTGTCAAGATAAAAAACCTGAAAAAATGTTTGATTTTATTGCAAAAGTCTGTCTAGACTTGAAGTGACATGTCTAGGCTTAAAGAGTCGGCCATATTACCAACACTGATAGAAAAACTCTTGAATTAGATTTACTGAGAAAAGCTGCAGCGAGAAGCGTAAGAACAGAAGAAAGACAAAAACCATAAAAAACATCCAAAATTCAGCAAAAAATTTGCTCAAAATTAGCCAATTTTCTTCAACAAAAACATTTGAAATTAATTAATAATCAAAATGAAAAGAGTACCCAATGTGCTAAAACAACTGATGTCAACCACAAAACCCTGCAAAGCTATCATAAACAGAAGCAGAATACAAAACATACCCGGCAGATTGCCGAAAATAGCCACCGTTGATTCTCCTAACCCTATTGGGATTTAAAGAAGAGAAAATATCAACAAAAATTGATTTTTGTATAAAAACATTTTTAAGTGCAATTTATTTCGTAATTGAACATACTCCTGTCTCTCAGTGAGAGGCTACAGGGTCTAGTATCAATACCAATAAGCATCATAGATAGTAACTAAAACTTATGAGAACAAAGTTCAAGTACCGGGCATCTAAAAATGGGCTTTATGGGTTTATCCCGTTTCTATTTCTAACTTTGATTTTTTTTATACTGACTCTCTTTATTTTGAATTGCTTTGCTGAGCAACTGCTGTTTAAAAGGACTTTGAGCAGAATGACAGAAGAGTGAAACTAGCCTAGAGAAGTCAATAAAAATAGGAGCGCTATAATAGCCGGCTGAGAAGATGAGGGCGGCTATTAAAGATATAAAATAAGGTAAAATGGTTTAAAAACATCTAAAAATTGCATGTTTAAAATATTTCAAACGGCCCAACCAGCTTCCAAACACACTATAACGAGTTTAGATAATTGTGGAAATCCACATCTGATAGAAAAAATTAAAAATAAAACTAAACTGCTTTGAAAAAACAGCACGTGATCAAAAAAATTTTGCTCGCTTAGCAAAACTTTTTCACAGCTACTTTTCTCGGTCTCTCACAAAAAAATAAAATGTCATCCTTGTGTCGAAATCAGAAAGTGAAAAAGGATTACACTGATTTCAGAAAAAAATACTTCATAAAAAATGGTCAAAACAAAAATTATATAAGAAATTGCAATTAAAATAACAAATTCTCATTGAATTTCAAGCATTAAACATCAAAAAATTTATAAATCAATTTTTCGTAATACAATATTAAACCACTGCCTGTGCACAGAAAAAAATATTTTTACGAAATAAAATCAAAAACTAAATACAAAGAAAAATTGGACAAAAATTACAAAAAACGGATTACTATGTGTACAAATTTATATAACACAAAAGACATCACGTTTAAAAGAGTTGTTCACTGCAAAAAATTCCAAACAAAGGCTGCCATATAAACTGGTTTTTAAGAAAAAACTCGCTCTCAGAGCTCTAAAAATGAAGAAATTGAGGGTAAAAAATTCAAAAATTAACTATAAAGTTGAGAAATGTTCCCATTTTACGCTTGAAAAGAATTATTAGGCTCTGCAGAACTTTGCGGTATTCATTTCAGAAAGTTACGAAATAATGCAGCATCGATCAAAATTTATTGCTACAAATTACCAGCGAAAAAACTTCAGCCAAATGGACGAAAAAACGAATAAAAACGGTTATCTATAAGCGCCCGTCTCTAAAACATTTTTCAAAGTCAAAAAGTCATTCACTGAACGCAGTGTGCATGATCGAAAAATTTCTCTTGCTGAGAAATATTTGTTCACCATGACAGCTTTTCTCACGTTCGCTTTTAGGTCAAAATGCCGCATGAACAATTCTACTTCCTGTAAAAAAGACAGATAGAAAACCAACTCCTCTTCGAGTCGTAAAGAAATAAGGAGCGCTATAATAGACAGCTGAGAGGCTGACGGCGGCTATTAATGAACAAAACCAACTTGAAGTGATCGTGCAAAAAACAACCCTTCAAAAGACAATTACCTAAAACCATTAATAAAAACTAAAATATATTTGAAGTCAATGCATGCAAAAATAAGCTCTAAAAACAAGTTGAACTAAAAAAAACTAAATATAACCTAACAAAATTTAAAAAAAAACTGTACTTGCTTGGTATCTAAAAATTCCGCAAGTAACAAGCGTCTTTTCAAATCCTACTTAAGACAGTAGAACAAAACAAAAAGGCACAAATGGCAAAAATTCGCTTACAAATCAGCAAAATAGCTCAAAAATCTCAAAATTTGCTGAAAACTCATACTAACTACCACAAAACTTCAAACCACTATCCAACAGCCTTAATACAATATCATAATCAAACCTTTTAACTAAAAAATTAGAAAATTTTTCTACACCTCAATTTCTCGCTCTCTCGAAAACAGCGGTATGAACAAAAAAACCTTTTTCCGCTCAACTCTACAGTTTTGTTCAGCACCCAAATCACTTCAATTTTTCTCCACGCGTTTCATTTCCCGTACGAAAAACACCGTTATGAACCAAAAAATCACTCTTTCCGCTCCACTCTACAGTTTCGTTCAGCACCCAAATCACTTTATTTTCTTTCACGCGTTTCATTTCCTGTACGAAAAATACCCTTGATAAGAATGTAAAATTACATCTTGAAAATGATCCAAATTCGAAAACTGTTATAGGCGCTTAATCAAATTATATTACCTAACGGATATTGCTGTACCTCTTTTAAGCGTTTCAATTGGTAAACATACCCGGCAGATTGCCGGAAAATATCCGCCGTTGATTCCAATAAGCATGATTGGGATTGAACGAAAAGAATATATTGAAAAAAAAAAGATTTTTGTACAAAAATATTTCTTAAGTCCGATTTATTTTGATGGCATTTCGTAGTTGAACATACTTCTGTTTCTTGGAGAGAGGCTACAGGGGCTACTATCAACACCAATAAGCATTAGAGGTGGTAACTAAGACTTATAGGAACGTTCAAATAGCGGGCATCTAAAATTGGGCTTTATGGGTTTATCCCGTTTCTATTTCTGACTTCAATTTTTTATACCGACTCTGTTCATTTTGAATTGCTTTTATTAGCAACTGATGTTCAAAATCACTTTTAGCAGAATGAGAGAAGAGAGAAACTAGCCTAGAGAAGTCAAAAAGATTTCACGCAAAATGTCGAAAAAGCGGCAAAATGGTAAAGCGAAAAAAAGTTTGACGAAGCAAAAAAACATAGCACGACAAGTCCTGACGTACAATTCAAAGAATTTTCATTGACTAAACATACCCGGCAGATTGCCGGAAAATAGCCGCCGTTGATTCCAATAAGCACGATTGGGATTGAAAGAATAGAAGATATTGAAAAAAAAATTTTTGTACAAAAACATTTTTTAAGTCCGATTTATTTTGATGGCATTTCGTAGTTGAAGATAACGTACTTCTGTTTCTTAGAGAGAGGCTACAAAGGCTACTATCAAAACCAATAAGCATTAGAGGTGGTAACTAAGACTTATAGGAACGTTCAAATAGCGGGCATCTAAAATTGGGCTTTATGGGTTTATCTCGTTTCTATTTCTGACTTCAATTTTTTATACCGACTCTGTTCATTTTGAATTGCTTTGCTTAGCAACTGATGTTCAAAATCACTTTTAGCAGAATGAGAGAAGAGAGAAACTAGCCTAGAGAAGTCAAAAAGATTTCACGCAAAATGTCGAAAAAGCGGCAAAATGGTAAAGCGAAAAAAAGTTTGACGAAGTAAAAAAACATAGCACGACAAGTCCTGACGTACAATTCAAAGAATTTTCATTGACTAAACATACCCGGCAGATTGCCGGAAAATAGCCGCCGTTGATTCCAATAAGCACGATTGGGATTGAAAGAATAGAAGATATTGAAAAAAAAATTTTTGTACAAAAACATTTTTTAAGTCCGATTTATTTTGATGGCATTTCGTAGTTGAAGATAACGTACTTCTGTTTCTTAGAGAGAGGCTACAGGGGCTACTATCAAAACCAATAAGCATTAGAGATGGTAACTAAGACTTATAGTAACGACGTTCAAATAGCGGGCATCTGAAATTGGGCTTTATGGGTTTATCCCGTTTCTACTTCTGACTTCAATTTTTTATACTGACTCTGTTCATTTTGAATTGCTTTGCTGAGCAACTGATGTTCAAAATCACTTTTAGCAGAATGAGAGAAGAGAGAAACTAGTCTAGAGAAGTCAAAAAGATATCACGCAAAATGTTGAAAAAGCGGCAAAATGAGGTAAAGCGAAAAATTTTTTTATTCGACGAAGTAAAAAAAAAGGAGCGCTATAATAGTCGGCTGAGAAGATGAGGCGGCTATTAAACAGAAAACTAGACCTAGAACGGACTATGAATGGATTGGAAAAACCATTTAGAGAAAAATCCGATCCGAAAAAACAGTAAAAATCAAAGAAATTGCCGCATGTGAACAAAAAACCACTACCGAACAAGCGAATTTTTGTTCAAACACCGTATTCTCACTCTGCTTTAAAATTAGAGCGAAAAAATTTCACGCCGCAAAACCACTCGCTTTTTCGCTCCATTTCCTGTTTCGGCATGACCAAAATCACTACTCCAATTTGACTTTAAAAATCATGAAAATGTGTGAACAGATCTTTAAAAAAAAAGACAGCGCCCCAATACAATTCAAATTCTTTTCTTTGAATTGTAAAAAATACGAGCGCAATAATAGCCGGCTGAGAAGATGAGGGCAGCTATTAATCACCTAATTTCCACAGAACTTACGCTCAGGTTTTTCGCCTAATAGCTACAAAAATTTTGTTAGCCTAATCGAGTTTTCGCATAATATCCCATCCCCCGCTGTAAAAATCACTCCAATAAAAGTGATTACAAAAAACGCTTCTAATACTCCTCTTCAAGTGGTTAAAGGACAGCGACCCAATACAATTCAAATTCTTTGATTTGTAAAAAAAAAACAAGAGAAGACCAACAATAACCCCAGATATCGCTTTGTGGCTATTAAAAAAGAAGATATCAAGAACATTTAATTGTCTTTGAATCATTTACAATTTATTGTGAAACTTATTAGCAGGAAAAATTTTAAAGAGAACAAATTCTAGGACAATATAGTTCATTTTTCGCTATGTTGTTAAAATATTCAACACTCACATGCTTTGAGCATGTTTTCATTACCAGCTTCATCGTAAGCTATCATGACATCTTGTAAACATCTAAGAAATTTGATCAAATCAGACTTACAATGTATATAACTTTGGTGACGACGTAATATTTGAACAGTACCAGAAGCACCATACTTAACTTCTGTCATATTACCAAAAGGAACGCGTGATCAAATTTGGTCAATCTATTTATAGAAACCAACTTACAGAAAACAGGAGAACACTTGTGCCAACATTAACATCAAAGTAACCACAATGAAAGTTCATAACTTCGGAGCTCAAACTACAACTCAACTCGAAAACAGTCATTTTATATTACTTCGCAGTTTGTATTCAAATATGTTTTCAATTCCATTGAAAAACTTTCAACACACGTTGGATGGATAATTTTTTGGCATAATAAAATAACTTAGTTGTGGTGACGCAAGCATAATTATTGAATATAATATTGCATCAAATACGTTTCGCTAA
Source organism: Convolutriloba macropyga (assembly GCF_964194025.1). Classification (NCBI taxonomy): domain Eukaryota; kingdom Metazoa; phylum Xenacoelomorpha; order Acoela; family Convolutidae; genus Convolutriloba; species Convolutriloba macropyga. Next base: position 22,944,478 of record NC_134480.1, read on the forward strand.
ATCTAAGCTAATTGTTTATACTACTTGAAGCAGTTCTAATTGTACATCTAACAAGTCTATTAAGGAACGTTATTATGTTATATATTTTGGTTCAAGTTTGGTAGTAATGAAGAGTTTTGTAAGCTAAGTGAGTTTTAGTTAACAGTTTTTCTAGTCGATAGAGCAGCTCTTTTCAATCTCAGATTGTCGTAAGAGCATATTTCTAATAGCAGTTAAATGCTATAACTCTTTCTCTTCGACATTGTTTGTTTCCTGCTCATCTTTAATCACCAGTCCACTAAGTCTGGGCAAATATTCGGAGAGCAGTAATTTAGGAGGTTGAAAAGTATCCTGATTGTTCTGGACGTAAGTCTTCCGCCCAGATCCGCTACTATTGCTAGTATTCCCCCCTTCAGTGGAACTGTTTACAGCCTTCATTTCTCCATTAGCCACTACACAGTGGTAAAAACAAATAAACAAAAAGTTGTTCAGTTGTTAACAGAATTTGGAAAATAGGAGAGGTTCTTACCGCTATAGGATGATAGATGCATGTACTTGCAGACCGAATGAAACAGAAGTCGCTCATACCTGAAAACAAAACAAAAAACTCCAATACTCTGAAATTACAAAGAATCTGAACAGTTCTAACTGGCAATATTAAAACATAACCACCTAACGTCAGACAATTGCTCTCGAAAGACTAGTTTGAGCTGAATCCATTGAAGTCTGCTTCAGTCGCGGGGAAATCAATAATGGGGGCTTCAAAAGACTTCATTAGAGGTTATTATATATCACTATTGAAATGGGTGAAAAAACGAAAAATGAAAAAGTGAAAATGTTATAAAAATTTGGACGCACTTTTTGTTTACTTGACCTTCAGTAGTAAACTGCCATCAACTGAGTTCAGCTGCTTTTGAATGAGACAGAAACCTGGATCACGCAAAAAGTCAAGGGCCTAGAAGCGGTCTATTGCTCCAATCGTTCCAAAGCAATTGATCAACAGTACTCTGCTTTCTATGAAAATGTTTTAGTTCGGTTCGATTTCGAACACATTTGTTTTTGCTTCAGAGGAGAGAACCAGCTTCGGAGAGCCAAAAGCTTAATTATATCCAGCATATTACAGGAAAATAGCCCTCATTTACCTCCATTGAGAAAGAAACAGGTAACGAAATGAAGAAAAATGTCTCTATTGGAAAAAATGAGGGTCTAAAATTGCTTTTTAAAAAAATAATTCAGTTAGACAATATATTCAGTTATTGCCAGTTAGACAAAAAATAATTCAGGAAGCAGCACCCTCTATAACTTTAAATCTATAATTCAGTGCACTCAGAACCTTAGCGTTTGCATCGCAAGACAAGTTATAGTGCATATGACATTTTTTGACGTAAGTCATATCTGATCCAAAATCTTAAGACCAGCTTCAGAGGGCCCAAAGCTTCAATTATAGCCAGCTCATTGCAGGGAAATAGCCCTTATTTACCTCCAATGTGAAAGAAACAGGTAACGAAATGAAGAAAAAGGTCAAGCGGCAGTCTGTTACTCAAAAAACGAGGGTCCAAAATTAAAACGAGGGTCCAAAATTGCTTTAAAATTTTTAGTTGACAAAAAATAATTCAGGAAGCAGCAACCTCTAACTTTAAATCTATAATTCAGTGCACTCAGAACCTTAGCGTTTGCATCGCAAAATTAGTTAGAGTGCAGATGTCATTTTTTGACGTAAGTCATATATGATCCAAAATCTTAAGACCAGTTTCAGAGGGCCAAAAGTTTCAATTATAGCCAGCATATTGCAGGAAAATGGCCCGTATTTACCTCCATTGAGAAAGAAACTGGTAACGAAAAGAAGAAAGGTCAAGCGGCAGTCTGTTACGCAAAAAACGAGGGTCCAAAATTGCTTTATAATTTTTAGTTGACAAAAAATAATTCAGGAAGCAGCAAACTCTACCTTAAAATCTATAATTCAGTGCACTCAAAACCTTAGCGTTTGCATCGCAAAATTAGTTATAGTGCAGATGTCATTTTTTGACGTAAGTCATACATGATCCAAAATCTTAAGACCAGTTTCAGAGGGCCAAAAGCTTCAATTATAGCCAGCATATTGCAGGAAAATGGCCCTTATTTAGCTCCATTGAGAAAGAAACAGGTAACGAAATGAAGAAACGTCAAGCGGCAGTCTGTTACGCAAAAAACGAGGGTCCAAAATTGCTTTATAATTTTTAGTTGAAAAAATAATTCAGGAAGCAGCAACCTCTACCTTTAAATCTATAATTCAGTGCACTCAGAAACTTAGCGCTTGCATCGCAAAATTAGTTATAGTGCAGATATCATTTCTTGACGTAAGTCATATATGATCCAAAATTTTAGCATTTGCATCGAAATTAGTTATAGTGCAGATGCCATTTTTTGACGTAAGTCATATGTGATCCAAAATCTGAAGACATTGCTGAGGTATCAAACTCCTTGGAAAAAGTCGCCCTTTCACGCTTTTGAAAGGTGCTCAAAACTTTACAAAAAAATGGGTGACGGTAAAAAATTGATCAACAAAGAAGATCAATGGCATCCGCAATTCTAAACTTAAACCGACTAAAGTCGGAAAAATTGCTCTCGAATGACAGGCAGCGCAATTTAATTCAGGGGTTGTAGTCTAGATAAATTTTTCTTTATGGGTGCAAAAACATCAGCCGAAGGCAGGATTCGAACCCAGAGCTGAGTCCGATTCCGTCACGTCGACTGAGGTAATTACCCACTCAGCTAAAAGGGCCAACTCTCTAACAATCGGTTTTGTTCGAACAACAAACTTTATCACTCTCACTTTTAGCAGGGTAGAAAAATGACTTGAGGCATAAAATTCAATTGCTAAGGTATCGAACTCATCGGAAAAAATAGCTGTTTCAAGCTTTAGAAGTGTGATGACACCTTTACAATAAAATTGGAAAACGGCAAAACATCAACGATGGCATCAGCAATTCTAAATATAAACCGACTTAAGTTGCTTAAGGTATTACCCACTCGGCTATTAGGGCCATGTTTTCAAATCTCTCAAAATCGGTTTTGTTTGAACAACAAACTTTATTTCGGGAGTGAGAGCAATTGAAATCACTCTAAAATTAAGTGAGTGAAAAAGTCAATTGAGAAGTCAAGATTATTCAAGAAGAAAAGCGCAAAACGGCCAAGCAAAAATTTGCACAAAAGACAATAATTGCTTCTCATTCGAAAGCAATTAAAAATTACTTCAGTCAAGCTCGAAAAATCTATATTTGGAAAATGTCCGGTTATGAAAAACAAAACACCGGACTTATTACACGCAAAAACAGAGATCGGGGAAAACGAAGATAGGCTACTTACGCTGACTTCATGCACTTTATCATGACTGAGTCTGGGAAAGCAGAGAACCAATCCACCAGTTCCTGCTCCATCGCCTTCAGTGCCTCCTAAACAGTACAAGCTTTATTCTCTGTAATACAATAACTCAACCGTTCTAATGAAAAGAACAATTGCTCTGCCCCAAATCTCCTAAAATTCTCCTCCACATCATGAAACTATCTTAAAAATTTCGAGAGCCGCACATTTAGAGACTTAATCCCATTTCCTTAGAAGTGAAGTCAGCCTGGCAAAATTGCTTTAAAAGACCAACAGGGCTAAAAGCAATTGCTACAAACTTCGTTAGAGGGCACTTAACAACAATCAAGCAAAGCTTTTCCAATGGTCTTACATATCCAAAAAAGTTTCCGAAACAGTTAACGTCTTCGTTCGAGTTATATTCAAGCTTATTCCATAATTATGTCTATTTTAAGCCTTCAAATAAAACTTAAAAGTTACTAGATAATACTATAATTGATATGACAATCAGTAATTACAAATTGTGTAAAGAACTCCAACTAAGGGACTTACATGATGCTTGTATGGCATGTTGAGCTGTGATCGGGCCGACTTGCCAATCCTACGGTACCGGAATTCAGGGTTCAACTCCGGATCCGAAGCTGCAGCATTTCAACTCGTTAACTTTCACTCAGCATACATTTTTATAAAATGTCAATGAATGTGAACAAGAACCTGTTGTGTCTGTAGTGACGTCAGTGCACCAATCGTATGTCTCTTCGACATCCTCCAACATCTTCTGCTGCACTGCATGTTGCAACTTCTCATTCCAATCCTGAAATATAAAAACACATTTGTTAGCAAATGTCGTTTCATCATCAAACACAAAGACCAGTTTAGTTTGTAGCAGAACGAATTCAAGCACAGAGAAGCCGGGAAATTCAAGACTTGGATACCAAAAATTAGTGACTAGCCATTAAACTTTTAGAGAGGTAATACAGGTGTTGATGGTCAAACCCCCACCCAATTAAAACTTAGGATGGATGCCTGACTTTCACAAACATTCATTCAAAGCAGGTAACAGTGTTCAAAGCCCCAGAATTCCAACAGACAGGAATTAAGAATTAGTTTTCACTTTATCATTAGAGTCTGTGGCACCTGAAGTAATGATGTGTTTGTGACTACTGAGGTGAATGCGGAGGAAGTTGAGTCCACGAAAGAGTAGATGTCCAAAGGCTTTCCCTCTGCTCCATTTTCATTGTCTTCAGAAATCTCGGGTAAACATGACAGCTGACCTGTCAAGCAAATAGACGAGGTTATCTTTATAAAAAAATAAGCTCAAGCATGCACGCTTTTTCTACAAGATCATCTAGATCGAGTTTCTCGTTAAATCAAGCGTCCATTCTATGCAGTCACGTATATCGCGTTCCTTTTTAAAACCATTTAAATTTATTAAAATTTTAAGGCGATTCATCAATATGCTTAATCAAATCAAGTTCTGAACACTACCAATTGCCTAATCTAACAATACGCAAACAAAATAGGCTATAGCAAAAACTATTGCACAACCATATTCATAAAGACCTTCATTTGATACCAACTTAAACTGCCACTATTTCATTTTTTTTATCAGTGATTCCAAGTCACCAATTGTTGATCTCAAAATAATATTGAAACTTTTTATAAAGAATCAAAAACTACAAACATATTCGGTAGATAACTAATAATTATCGACCATTGATGTCCATAACCCCGATTGGGATTGAATGAACGGAAAGAAAAGAGTGCGAACTATTTCTATGTCATTTCGTAGTTAGACGTACTCCTGTTTCCAAAGGAGAGGATATATGGGCTAGTATCATTAACATCAAGCATTAGAGATGGTAACTAAGACTTATAAGTTTCACGTAGCCCGCATCAAAAATTGAGCTTCACTACAGGTTTATCCGGTTTCTCATTTTTGATTTTTGATCTCGCTTTTCGATAGTGACTCTGTTAAATCTGTGATGTTTTACTAAGTAAATGCTATTTAAAAGCACTTTTAGCAGAGATAGAGAGTGAATCTAGCCTAGAGAAGTTAAAAAGATTTCATGCAAAATGTTGAACAAACGGTGAACTAAGTTAAAGCAAAACAACTTTCTGTTCGACGAAGTAAAAACAGTGCAGTGCACGTCCTAACCTACAACATTTCTCGTTGACTAACGATCACTATCATAAAACTACACCTAGAATGGAGAATGAGTGGATTGGGAAAACCATTAAAAATCTGTTCACAAAAAATTGAAAAAACAGTAACAATCAAGGTCAAAAAGCCACTAGCGAGAAGTCACTCGAAAAGCCACTCGAAAAGTCCAAACGGCATAAAAAAATTTGCATAAACAGGAAAAAAATGCATAAAAAAGACCAACATGTTTACAATAATTGCTTGAAACTTAGTTCGAGAGCCAAAACCGGTCAAAAAAAGAAAAAATTGCCCCCAAGTGAACAAAAAACCACTATCGAGAAAACGATTTTATGTTCAAACACCGTTTTCGCATTTCAACTTAAAAATTGAAAGAAAAAATTTCCAGCCCCAAAATCACTCGATTTTTTGCTTCATTTTCTGCTTCGACGTGACCAAAATCACCGCTCAAATTTGACTTCAAAAATCATTAGAAGTGTGAACAAATTTTTAAAAAGACAGCGCAACAATAAAATTCAAAGTATTTGAATGGTGAAAAAACTTTGAAATGAAAAACAGAGAGCGCTCCAATACAACTTAAATTCATTCGACTATAAAAAAAATAGGCCTGCTATAGTAGCCCGCTGAGATGATCGCCATAACCCAAATTTTGACTTAAAATAGCATGGATATAATCAAGCTGGTTGAATATAATCAGATCGCTCCCCATCATCTCTTTCTGTTCTCCCAAATTTCTGCTATCATGTCCAAACTTTCTCGCTTTCAGTGTCAACCTAGGGAAAAAAACTCAGATATGCTCGGCTCTTTCTTTCCTTGTCTATGTGCTGGAGCACCTTTAGGGATCTTAGAATCAAGTCTGGCCCCGTCCCTGTTAGTGCTCTTAGCCTTACAATTGTGTCTGGGTCCTAATTGTGTCTGGAAGAACAACAGAACGAGTTGAAGTGCTCCTATATATTGAGGGATTAAGTAAGTTTGATGGCGCCTGCTTGGAAGAGAGTGCAGCCAAGGGTTCGTTGTTTAGACTAGAAATAATGTCAGAATTTACTTTTGCTGCAGCATGACTTTTGCCCTGGTATCCTCAAGGCATTGCTGGACTTTCAGGACAAAAATATAGACCAAACCGATGAGTAAGCAATTTTGCACTCAAACCATGGAACCAAATTCACTGACAATTCCAAAGTTGTTCAGCAGTAACTTCATCCATCTGCGGTATAGGACAGACTTCAATGATGATTACTTACTGCTCTTATCATATTGCAAGTTTCCAAGCTTTTATAAAGAATATCTTCTGTAGGAGCCAACCACATCATGATCGGCCCAACAAAATGGCAGCTTAAATAGCAAACTCGTAAAGGAGAAACTCAAGAGGACAACTAAAGAAATACTCTTCAAAATTTTCTTCAATCCTATAAAATTTTCCCTTAGTTCATTTCACCTTAATTCTTTCTTAGCGAGTCCTCAATTTTTCGAAGTAGTATTCATTTCCCTTTTACGGTAATGGCCCATCCCTTTGGTAGGACCTAAGTAATCCATACCTCAGTTATTTAGTCTAACAGATCTTCGAGGGGCCAAATGCAGGTTCACTCTGATTATTTATCAGTCAGAAGGTCACTGTTAGACTACCACTTTAGAGCTTGTGCTCGCCGGGCCCTCATTATGGATGGAGGTCGGTTTTCGGGCTTGAGAGCCTCCAGTCCTACCACGCTTAGCTTGGTTTATTGTATATGACCAATCAGGTACTTTAGTACAGTGGTTTTGTAGACTTTTCATGACATTGTAAGTCTTTGAGGAGAGCGGGCAACAAACACGTACAGTCACGTAGAGAGCGGGCAACTAATCCGAAGATCCATACAGTCACAATTTCTTGATTTTGATCCGCACTGTCAGTTTCTCTTGTTTCCATATCATTAGGAACAACATCCACCAGTGAAGACCTCTTATGGTTGACCGTTTTTATTTAAAAGTGCTAACAATCGGGGCTGCGCTACCCTCATCTAGGATTGTGCACAGTGGGCGGACATTTTTCCTCTCCACCATCCTACTGTTTTACACCCGATGGATATTGATATGGTGGCTTTTTCGGTGAAGTCACAATTTCTTGATTTTGATCCGTAGAGTTACAAGTCGGATCGTGATCATTGGTCACATGAGGCTGCAATTGTTTGCTGCAAACATGCGGCAGCAGTTTCCGGCTATGAACTCTATTGTGAGTTCCCTACCCCTAACCTAACCCACATTCTGAGTCAACTTTGTCAGGATACGCCAGTTTCCTGGGCGATTCCACCCACCCATAAACATCTACCACTCTTAATAGTTTCAGGCCAGTTTCAAAGCCCTTACCCAATCTTTGGTGTAAATCTTTCTTTGCTTGCAGTCTGATGTTTGTTCATGGTCATTCAGTCTCTTTCTACTGATCCACAGATTTACCCGTCGGATAGCCAGTTGATTTCATAAGTTCTTTATCGGGACTTTTTTCTCGGGGTATATCACTTAAACCTCTGATTTGGTAGAGAGCTTTAGTATGATTCGTCTAACTTTATTGAGCACAGCGTTTAGCATATCAATGTCTACTTTTCGTGTGATTAAAGTCTCTAAGCCGCCGAGAACCACAAATTTGATGAACACTTTACAATCACCAACTTTGTTCATCTTCAGTACACCACTTGTCAGCGCCGGTCTAAGCCTACATAGGGCTACTTTTGCTTTGACACAGTTTGCTGACACTGCTTTGGAGGGATCACATTCTGTTGCGATCACACTACCGAGTTATTTGAAGTGTGTGCCTGATTTCATTTCTTTGCCAACCAACTCTATGCTCATTTGTCTATCAGATATAGCAAGTACTTCGGTCTTCGGGAATGATATCTCCATCTCTGCCGAGTCAATTGCTCCATTCAGTTTGTTGATATTTTCATTTTTTGGCTTTTTTTGCCATGAAGACCAGATCTGAATAAGCAATATGATCGGAGCTGGTGCTTTGTAGTGCAAAAATTAGCGGGCAAAAATTAGCGTGAAAGGGTTTGGTCCCAGTACGCAGCCTTGAGGTACGCCCCATTCAATTTCAAAGCTGTTTTTGCCGTCAACCTACCTTCTTGCACCTTCAAGTATGTCCCATATGAGACGGTTGATGGGGTTTGATATGCCATAATCAGTGAAGACTTTTGTCAGAGCTGCTCTATCTGCAGACCCGAAAGCTTTGACCAGATAAAAAAAGATCATCATCAGTTCTTCTTTCTTCTCTCGCGCACTCTGAATTATGTTTCTGAGTAGCCAGATAGCAATCAAGGTGCTGTTTTTTCTGAACCCAAATTGCCATTTGTCAATATCTTTGTTGGTTTTAGTATCCGATCTTTTAGAGTTTTGCAGAGCAATTTCCTTTCAACTTTTAGCATTCAAAGCTATCTTTAGCTATTAGGGTCCAGCGTTTCACCCTTGTTGAACAAGTTTACCACATAGCCGATTTTCTATCTTTGTGGTATTTGTCCATTTTCCCAGAGTGCTGTGAAGAAAAGTTTTAAGACGGGACTGGACTGTTATGTTTCTACCGACTTTAACAGGTCAGGTGTGATTCCTATCTTCCCTGGAGCTTTTCCACTTTTCTTATCCCTTATGCCACACTTTACTTCAGTAAGACTCGCTGTTGCCCACTCATTGCTGTTTTCCTCCGCATTTCAGCTCTTGCCTACAAAGGGATCCAGTGTGAGTCGAGAATAGTGCTTTTTGAAGTCAACTGGTTTAGGCATATTTGTTGCCTTTTTATCTCTATTGAAACATATTATCTGATAACAGCAGTGCCTCTTTCGGTGCTTTACAAGCGCATCTTTCATCTGGATCGCCTTGGAAAGTTTTCAGCTTTTTGTTAATCTCCCGTGATTTACATTCCGAGGTCATTCTCTTGACCTCATTGTTCAGCTGTGACTTTCTTTCTTTAAGGCCGTCTGATCTAGCAGCAAGATACTGCTTGTGCAGCAACTTTCGTTCTAGTATGTTTTCTCTTTCTTCCGATGATAGGAAGTTTGCCCAGCAGTTTCCTTTATTGGACCCTTTACTGTTGGACGTCACTTCTAATTTCAAAGTCCCCGACGGTATCATATAACATTTTCGTGACATTTGGAACTGTTTTTAAGCTACCGAATTTTCTTTGAGCCGTTCTAAGAGTTTCGGGTTGTTTGTGATTAATGCACACTTATGCCACACTTTGCTTCTGGTATCTTCCCCCCTTTTTGATTTCTTGATGCTACTTTTCATGTTGCCCCTTGCAATGATTTTAGACATTGCGTAATCACTGTTGGCACTATGACTCCATGAACATCTCACTTCTTGTATCCTGTAGCTTCTGTTACGAGGTGTTAGGCAGTATTCTTTAAGCAAGTTTTTTGTTCGTGGGTGAAGCAAACTGCACTTTTTGCTCAGTTTCTTAGTAAAGAAGCTGCTCTCAACTCTGAGGTTTTGATCTGATAGGAATTCAGCTAGCAGTTCCCATTCCTGCCGATCTCCTTTCCGGGGAGGTGAATCCCGATCAGTCTTGGCAGTAACTCGCACAAGTCTACCTATGCATGCATTCAGATCGCTGAGAGCCATCAAAGAGAATTTGCCCTTTACTTTGTATAATGACAGACTCTGCCTCCTCTAAATTTTCAGTAGGGGCGTAAGTGGAGACCACTTTCATGTATGTCTCATTCGTCTGGACCAAAATTACAACAACCCTTAGGATATAACCACTCTGAGTTCTTGTGTGTTCACAAGGAAGCCGACGCCTGCAATAGTGCGTTCTGCGTTTACGCATACTCCTGAGATTAGTGGAGTATAATCAATCATGCTGCCAGAGGTTTTCCTTCTGAGGTGGGTTTCCTGTAGTGCACAGAAGAATTCGTCTTCTTTTCAAATCATCAACCAGTATTCTGAAGGTAATTTTAGAACACAAGCTTCGGCAGTTCCATGAGCAGATCTCTAAATTTTTGCCACGCGTTTTGACTTTCCCATAGTCTTCCTTCAATGACAACTGGTCAAGGTTCTCGTGTCATTGCTTTTGATCACTTCTTTGTGAGTGGTGTCCAAAGCTTGAGTTATTTGATCCAAATTTTCTCTTCGATTTACTTGCACTTCGACTTCAGATTAATCAAGGACTTTGCCGCTCAGTTAGACTAAAGTTCATCCAGGATGGCCCACGAGGAGGTTAAGGCGACAATAGACACTTACGTCATTCTACTCCATCTCCCTTTTACGCTAACCATTTGCACACTCTATACGATCAGAGTGCCATATCTTTCTGCAACGAAGACTTCGTCTCCTTTTCAAATCATCAACCAGTATTCTGGAGGTGATATATCATCAACCAGCATATATAATTAATATTAATATATATATATATATATATATATATATATAAAACCTATATTTATATATATCTATAGAAAAAACTAAATATATATACATCTATATTTATATATATATATATATATATAAATATTATATATAATATATATATATATATATATATATATATATATATAGTTTTCAATTTTTATAAAAGAGCGTTCTCTATATCGTGCTCCGAAACATGTAGACAGCAGGTGTATATCAAGTGCGTGGTCTTTGAACGAAAATCGATCATCACCCCATTTTTATCTGCAAGCATTGTATTTAACTATTCCAAGGTAGTCCCTCAATAACAGGATGACAGTCCTCGGCACATAGGAGTCAGACAACCCCAAAGCCCCTAAAATTAGCAAAACCAATTATCAGCAGAAGGTAATCCTGGTGAAAATATTTAGCGAAGTCTTTTACTAGAAGCCTGTGAGCTTTAATGTCACAAAAAGAAACAAGTTGAGCTTCAAGAAAGCGGATACCCTCAACATCATACTAAAATATAGAAGTTAATTTGCTTTCATGAGGAATGAAAATTGCATATATAGTGGTAGTAGTTGATGCTTCAGGGTCTTCCCAGGGGTTCTTCAATACACCTTTGTTTTCGTGTCAAACTACCATTCGATTTTCGCTAGAGCGTTGCACAGTCCACATTTACATAAGAATCTTCACGTTCATTTTTTGTTGAGGTCGTACGTAAAGTCATGTAAAACAGCTTGGATCTCGGCCGAAACTTTTCGTCAGTCTTCTTGAAGACGATTTTTGGACCAATTCTGTTCACCCCTTCCCCATGTTTTTTATGAACCCCAGTTACAAATGTTGTGTTGTTATATAGAACGTTACTATGTTTTAAAAAATACACGTCCGCTTGGGGGTCATAAAACAAATATTCTCTTTAAGCTTATGGTGTCCATGAAGTAGCTCTTTTTTGAAGCTTTTCAAATGTGCTGCATGTTTGCGAGCCATACATGAGAACAGTATGATAGTATGGTTACGAGGCTGCTTTCAAAAAACGGTGACTGCAGTTACCGCTCCAGTTAGCAATCTTGGAAGCAACCGAAAACCTAGATCCTGCTGACAATCAACCTCTTAGTTTAGTTTTTTAGTGCGGCTTTTCGTTCACTTTTGAGGAGGCGAGGTTTATATTTTCATGTATTTAGTGTTATAAGAATTCGATAGCACCAGTTATCGCTTCCTTCCACGTTCTTTTTAACAGTCTACCGTCTTTATCCCATCAATTTCAAGACGACTGGTGAAACAAAACAATCAGAGAGAAGAGTTACTGAGGGACAAGGCTCTGTCAATCTTGAAGCACAGCTTCTTTTGATTTAGAAAGCCTTCAACTAGATTTCCTCCATTTTCAAATAGCTGTAGTTTTTCAACTAGTTTATATGGGGGCCTTTGACAAAGGCTTTTGCCCAAGTAGAGGACCAACAACTGTTATATCTCAATCATCAATTCTGACTTATTGTTTCAACATTTTTTTAAAAAATGTGTTAATGTTTCTGCGGGGCTGGCTTTTTCAGTTAAAATTTCACTTTCTGTTTATGCATAGAGAAAAACAAAAAACACTATTCTTTAGCCCTTAGCATCTAGTTATGATTCATTAAAAATGAAGCATTTGAAAAAGGGGAACTCGAAGGAATTCGGACGGAAAAATTGAAAAGTGAAGCACCACGGAATGAAAATTGCATATACAGTGGTAGTAGTTGATGCTTCAGGGTCTTCCCAGGGGTTCTTCGAGACACATTTATTTTCGTGTCAAACTACTATTCGATTTTCGCTAGAGCGTTGCACAGTCCACATTTACATAAGAATCTTCACGTTCATTTTTTGTTGAGGTCGTACGTGAAATCATGTAAAACAGCTTGGTTCTCGGCCGAAACTTTTCGTCAGTCTTTTTGAAGACGATTTTTGGACCAATTCTGTTCACCCCTCCCTCATGTTTTTTATGAACCCCAGTTACAAATTATGTGTTGTTATATAGAACGTTACTATGTTTTAAAAAATGCACGTCCACTTGAGGGTCATAAAACAAATATTCTCTTTAAGCTTATGGTGTCCATGAAGTAGCTCTTTTTTGAAGCTTTTCAAATGTGCTGCATGTTTGCGAGCCATACATGAGAACAGTATGATAGTATGGTTACGAGGCTGCTTTCAAAAAACGGTGACTGCAGTTACCGCTCCAGTTAGCAATCTTGGAAGCAACCGAAAACCTAGATCCCGCTGACAATCAACCTCTTAGTTTAGTTTTTTAGTGCGGCTTTTCGTTCACTTTTGAGGAGGCGAGGTTTCTATTTTCATGTATTTAGTGTTATAAGAATTCGATAGCACCAGTTATCGCTTCCTTCCACGTTCTTTTTAACAGTCTACCGTCTTTATCCCATCAATTTCAAGACGACTGGTGAAACAAAACAATCAGAGAGAAGAGTTACTGAGGGACAAGGCTCTGTCAATCTTGAAGCACAGCTTCTTTTGATTTAGAAAGCCTTCAATCAACATCAACTAGATTTCCTCCAATTTCAAATAGCTGTAGTTTTTCAACTAGTTTATATGGGGGCCTTTGACAAAGGCTTTTGCCCAAGTAGAGGACCAACAATTGTTATATCTCAATCATCAATTCTGACTTATTGTTTCAACATTTTAAAAAATGTGTTAATGTTTCTGCGGGGCTGGCTTTTTCAGTTAAAAATTCACTTTCTGTTTATGCGTAGAGAAAAACAAAAAACACTATTCTTTAGCACTTAGCATCTAGTTATGATTCATTAAAAATGAAGCATTTGAAAAAGGGGAAATCGAAGGAATTCGGACGGAAAAATTGAAATGTAAAGCAGCACTGGTTGGAGGTGGCCACAAGTCGTGTTGAAATATAGAACAAACAAATGTAGCGGACCAACAACTGTTATATCTCAATCATCGATTGTGCCTTATTGTTTCAACATTTTTTTTTTGAAAATGGGGTAATATTTCTCCGTGGCTGGCTTTTTCTTCAGTTAAATTTTCACTTCCTGTTTATGCAACGTAGAGAAAAACAAAAAACACTAATTTTTAGCACTCAGCATCTAATTATGAAACATTTGCCAAAGGGGAACTCGAAGGAATTCGGACGGAAAAATTGAAAAGTGAAGCACCACTGGCTGGAGGGGGTCACAAATGGTGTTGAAATATAAGAACAAACGGGAAAATGGCAATATACTTTATTAAGTTAGATGAACTTTAACAAAAGTATTTCTTTACAGTTTTCAACCTTAAAAAATTCTCACTATTTGACAATAATTTACTTTATTTTTTTCAAAGTTTTGTCTAAAAACCTTCTTAAAACTCTTTTTATCCGTCTCTCTGACTTTTGCTGGCCAAGACCTTTTCTACAAACTATTCTTTCTGGGCACCGGAAAGCTTTTCTGAGAAAAACAAATTTCAGGCAATGTAGAGCTCTCAAAACTGCAAAGATCAATTTCGAAAATGTAAAAAAAAGCAAAAAACGTATTCAAAATCAAATTTGTGACTCATAATTCTTGCTGGTAACACATCTGCGAGACCAGAAAAAAAATGTTAGCCGATTAGGCTCATAAAACACCAAAAAATGCAAAACATATTTAAAAAAATCCAAATGTTCATTTCAAATATAATCCCAATTTTGCAGTTACCAATACAGTTGCCTCAAGAAGCTCATATCTAGTTTTCCGGAAAGAAAAGGTTCAAGATCTAAATAAACGGTATTGAACCTTAATAACCCTAAACAAAATTTAAGTTTTCTCTGCTGTCAGCACTTGTTATGTTTGTGTGAGTGATCACTTGTGTGAGTGTATGCATGTTTCAGCGTGTAATGTGTGTTCAATGTATATGATAGATCGCGAGAGGTAAGGAGAGAGGGTTTGTTGAGTCAAGGTTAGAGACAGTCAGAAATCAAAATTATTTTAAAATTATATGGCTATAAATTGCTCTTTTAAAATGTTCTATAAATGAAGGATGTTTTTAAAGGTCGGTGATCAATCGTGCCTGCAAGATTTTTAAAAAAATAATTGACCCCTTTTGCTCTAATGCCCTTAGAAGTCCATATCCAGTTTTCCAGGAAAAAAAAACAATGAAGTCTTAAATGAACATAAACAAACCTTATTTTGGTGTTGGTTTTAGTATTTGTGTGTTAATTTGTGGTAGCGTAACTGGGCGTGTGGTTGTATGACAATATATTGGTGGATGTATGACAATTATATGCTTGTTTGTGAAGTGTGTGATATTGGTGTAGGGGAGCGAGAGAGAAAAATTGTGAGGTAGAATGCAAAAAGTGTCGAAATGAGAAAAATAGAAAATAAATTATCTGCTACAAACTGCGGCTTAAATTAAGTCCAAAATCAAACTTGTGGGTTTTTAAATCTCGTTGATGACGCATCTCTAGGAGATTTTGAAAAGAAGTTGAGAAATTCAAGAAGTTACCTTTCAAAGATTAGTGTCAAAATTACAATAACCAAAACGCTTTCCTCAAAACGTCGATCTAAATCAGCACCGAAAAACCTTTAGT
This sequence comes from Convolutriloba macropyga, assembly GCF_964194025.1. Classification (NCBI taxonomy): domain Eukaryota; kingdom Metazoa; phylum Xenacoelomorpha; order Acoela; family Convolutidae; genus Convolutriloba; species Convolutriloba macropyga. Next base: position 22,959,843 of record NC_134480.1, read on the forward strand.
ATTAGCCAACAGCCAAAAAACAAAGAATTTTTCAGGTGTTGATATTTGTAATTACGTTGGCTTTTTTAGTAATGGGTGGTGTTTGTTTGCTAGGTTTTTCTGTGTCCGTGTCTTTCAAATTGTACTACACTTATTTTTCTCGAATGTGTTGAAGAATTTTCCTTTTTATCTCCGAGAAAGGCAGCCTATTTTTTGGTTCAAAAAGTATATATAAACTTCTCCATATAAGCTGCTTTCGGATAATCCTAACGAGAAACAAAGAAATTGAAATTGGCAGGTGATCTAAAAACTATTTCATGTTTACCCAAAAGCTTCTCTGAAGTTTTGATGTTGATAGCACAGCATGTGGACTACTGGTGCGGACCACATCTAGCGTTTGATTTGATATGCTCTACGAGTTTGAATCCATCAGTTCATCCGGGATTTTTGACTCATAATTACCATATGATTCTATTGGTAAAATACAAGAATTTTGTTTGGTGTTGATTTTTGTAATTATCCTGGCTTTTTTTGTGTAATGTGTGCTGTGTTATTGTTTGGTTTTTCTGTCTGTGTCTTTCAAATTCTACTACACTTATTTTTCTTGAATGTGTTGAAAAGTTTTCCTTTTTATCTCCAAAAAAGAAAGCCTATTTTTTCGGTTCAAAAAGTAAATATAAACTTTTCCATATAAATTGCTTTCGGATAATCCGAACGAGAAAAAGTTGAAATTGGCAGGTGATCTAAAAACTATTGAAGTTTTCTAATCTGTGAAGTTTTTGATGTTTATAGCACAGGATGTGGATTACTGGTGCGGACCACATCTAGCGTTTGATTTGATATGCACTACGAGTTTGAATCCATCAGTTTCTCCCATCAGTTTCTCCGGGATTTTTGACTCATAATTACCATTTGATTCTATTGGTAAAAATCAGAAATTTTGTTTGGTGTTGATTTTTGTAATTTTGTTGGCTTTTTTGTGTGTGCTGTGTTTTTGTTTGATTTTTCTGTGTCTGTGTCCTTCAAATTGTCCTACAATTATTTTTCTTGAATGTGTTGAAAAGTTTTCCTTTTTATCTCCAAAAAAGAAAGCCTATTTTTTCGGTTCAAAAAGTAAATATAAACCTCTCCATATAAATTGCTTTCGGATAATCCGAACGAGAAAAAGTTGAAATTGGCAGGTGGTCTAAAAACTATTTCATGTTTACCCAAAAGCTTCTGTGAAGTTTTTGATGTTTATAGCACAGGATGTGGATTACTGGTGCGGACCACATCTAGCGTTTGATTTGATATGCTCTACGAGTTTGAATCCATCAGTTTCTCCCATCAGTTTCTCCGGGATTTCTGACTCATAATTACCATTTGATTCTATTGGTAAAAATCAGAAATTTTGTTTGGTGTTGATTTTTGTAATTTTGTTGGCTTTTTTGTGTGTGCTGTGTTTTTGTTTGATTTTTCTGTGTCTGTGTCTTTCAAATTGTACTACACTTATTTTTCTTGAATGTGTTGAAAAGTTTTCCTTTTTATCTCCAAAAAAGAAAGCCTATTTTTTCGGTTCAAAAAGTAAATATAAACTTCTCCATATAAATTGCTTTCGGATAATCCGAACGAGAAAAAGTTGAAATTGGCAGGTGATCTAAAAACTATTTCATGTTTACCCAAAAGCTTTTGATGTTTATAGCACAGGATGTGGATTACTGGTGCGGACCACATCTAGCGTTTGATTTGATATGCTCTACGAGTTTGAATCCATCAGTTTCTCCCATCAGTTTCTCCGGGATTTCTGACTCATAATTACCATTTGATTCTATTGGTAAAAATCAGAAATTTTGTTTGGTGTTGATTTTTGTAATTTTGTTGGCTTTTTTGTGTGTGCTGTGTTTTTGTTTGATTTTTCTGTGTCTGTGTCTTTCAAATTGTACTACACTTATTTTTCTTGAATGTGTTGAAAAGTTTTCCTTTTTATCTCCAAAAAAGAAAGCCTATTTTTTCGGTTCAAAAAGTAAATATAAGTTTCTCCATATAAGTTGCTTTCGGATAACCCTAACGGTTTGTCTGACAGAATTTAAACGTTGCTATTGCAACCTTATAAGGTATATTGGAACATTCTGTGCTACGCACAGACTCGCACGAGCCGTCTTGTTAAAAGTTTAGAAAAAGTAGCTGACATGTTTTTGTATCTCTTGTCTTCAGCCATATTGATTTTCAATGAGATTATCTTTGAGTTTATCACATTGAAAATAATTCTTTCCAAAATCTTTGAGAAGCAACACAAGAGACTTACCGGCCTATATAGCAGTTTATATCGGCTTTGCTTCCCTTTTTAAATACTGGCGTGATTTGACTTGTTTCCAGAGTGCCGAAAAAATTCTTTTATACAGGAGCGTTTGGAACAATAACAGCAGCTATTTGTTCAACCTCTTGACTCAATTTCTGTGGATAATGTTTCCTAGGCTATCAGGGACTGTTGATTTGTTCAGGTCTAGTTTTTCTGAGAGCTCTCAATTTTCTAGGTGTGATATTCTTATAAAGTTTGCTCTGCTTTTTGAAAACAGTGGCTTCTCGCTGTATTTATTGGCTTGCTTATTTCCAAATTTGATTGTTGTGGGCCACAGAGGGCTTTTGGATACTCGGTGTATTTTTGTATATCATTAGAACACCTGCTTGTAAAAATTCTGTTCTCGAAAAAATGTAGGTCAATGTGCAACTTTTTCTTAACCTGATTTTCCAGTTTCTTTCTTTTGAGGAGTCCGCTAAGGTTCAGAGTTTCCCCACATTTCTATTTGTTGCTCAGCTGTTTGATCACGTGCGAAACTTCCCTAATTACCAGAGGAGGCAGTCCAGCTTGATTTTACTGTACTTTTGAAAGTTGGTTGCTGATATGGTGTCTAATCCATGTGTACCATTGCCTGACTAACAAATCAAAATTACAAACAATAAGGTTTGCAATGATGTTCCTCAAGGATTATATTTAGTTTTTCTCCAGTCAGCTCCTTTGAAAGCAAATTTGGGGCACATGTTTAAATTTTCAAATAAACCGAGAATTACAAAAGTTGAAACTAGCAGGAGATCTACAAACTATTTCTTGTTTACCTGAAAGCTCCTGTGAAGTTTATGATATTGATATCACTGGATGTGGATTACTTGTGCGGACCACACCTAGCGTTTGATTTGATATGCTCGACGAATTTGAATCTGTCATTTTATCCAAGATCTCTGACTCATAATTACCATTTGATTCTATTGCTTCCCAATTTTTACTTGCGAAACTGATGTCGCCAACAATCAGAGTGGATTGGAAATTCTTCTCGAATTGCCAAGTTGCATAGTTCAGTCAGTAGCATTCAGAGGTTTTCAGTCGTCGATCAACAGAAACTTCCGTGGGGGGTTATATACATGCGCACACTGCAAGAACTGAGGTCTCGTTAATTATGTTTTATTGCACTTTGAGCCGTGAGTCAGTTTTAGACTGACTTTCAAAAAGAATGCCTTTTTTGATAGTTACAAAAACAACGCCTTTCTCTGATTTGCGTGCGCTTAACTGTCTATCTTTTCTGTTGATTTCATAGTTTGGCAGAAAGAGTGCACTATCCGATACTTCAGCTGTCAGCCAGGTTTTGATGATATCAAAATCATAAAATGCTGAGCAGTTTGTTATTTTCAGTCGAAGTTCTCGTTTCAGAATAATACGAGCGTTGTATGATGAAATTGTTAGTTTTCGAAGTTAGCTAGATCGCCATTCAATTCCACCACCCATTTGTTTGTCAGCATGTTTGGTTTCAACGACCGGTTTTGTACTCTAACATTTCAATTTGTTTTATGTGCCCGCATACAAAAGTGCAAGATACAAAAATTTTAGGAAAATTTTGTTAATTTCTAATAACTGAAGAGATTTCGTATTTTGAGTAGGCAGATATAAAATTTAGAGCGAGAGGAGAAGTCATTTTGAGAATTGTAGGAAAATTTTGTTAATTTCTAATAACTGAAGAGATTTCGTATTTTGAGTAGGCAGATATAAAATTTAGAGCGAGAGGAGAAGTCATTTTGAGAATTGTAGGAAAAATTTGTTAATTTCTAATAACTGAAGAGATTTCGTATTTTGAGTAGGCAGATATAAAATTTAGAGCGAGAGGAGAAGTCATTTTGAGAATTGTAGGAAAATTTTGTTAATTTCTAATAACTGAAGAGATTTCGTATTTTGAGTAGGCAGATATAAAATTTAGAGCGAGAGGAGAAGTCATTTTGAGAGCGAAATAAGTAACGTGTATCAGAAAACAATCACGCGATTGAACAAAAAATGCTGATAGGTTGAAAAATGACGCCACGAACGGAATTCAGTCGAAACTGCATGAACGAATGGCTAAAAGCAGAACGAAAGGCTTCGAAGTTAGCGTGACTTCATCGTCTTAACAGACATCTTGACGAAATAAAAACACAGCAGGGCAAGTCCTGAACTACATTTCAAAGAAAACTCGCTGGCACAAACTGCTTTATGCCAACAAACTTTCTAATTGGTATCTAGAAACTCCTTCGAGCAATGGGCGTCATTTCAGTTCCCAAAAAAAAGCAATAAGAAACAATGGGCGAAAAATTGTCCGAAAATCCAAAAATAGAAGAAAAACCTCAAAACTAGTAAAAGAAAAAAACTCGCATTAACCAATAAATTAGTTAAAAACAAAAAAACACGTAAACAAAAATTGCACTCTCCTACAGAAAATTTGTTCACATCTCAATTTCACAAGTTTCAATTCCTGCTTCAAATTGACTTTGAAATTGAATAAAAAGACACTTCGCCAATTCAGTTATGGTTACGTATAACACTAAAAAAGCATAATTGCAAGGGCAATCAATTGTTCAAATTCTCTGACCAGATTGCAAGTGAAAATGCGTGCCTCTGAATGGCCGTACTGAAAAAAATATCTACAAACCTTTGATCCGACCAGCTCGTCGACTATTTTTCAAACTTGACGACTTCAGATGGGTTTCCGCAATAGGCTGAGTACCGCTCTTTTTATTTCGTTTAAGCCATCCCCGCAAATTGCGTCTAGTGGCCTTTTGTCTTTCCAACTCACTTTGGAGGCTAAGATTATAATTGAGAGACTCGTTTGAGGAATAGCTGGATATCGATGACACCCTAAAAGAAGTACCCGATACTTTTCTCATACAACTCAATGTGAGAAATTAAATACATAGCTGATTAATTCTCGTTGATTAGTCTATAGCTGATTTATCTATCGCTAAATTACTTACTCGATGATTTCAGCTGGCTCAGACTGCATTAATTTAGCTCGTTCACGGACACCCATTTTGAATGAGCTTAGCTAGATATTCAAACTAACCTAAAATCAGAAAATTATGTGAGCGGGTGCTTATTTCCGACCCCAAGAGCATAGGCCATAAGTTTTCTAACAATTTTTAATTCAATCGCCTCTGTAATTACATTCATACCACTAAGAGACTATATCTTGACTCTAGAAAGAAAAACTTCATCAGTCAATCTTTTTCGAAACAGGTAAATTTTTATTTGATTAAATTTTACCGTTTAAACCAGTTATAATAGTAGTAGTAGTAGTAGCGAAGTCTTTAGGGATATATCATGGGTTTTCACCCTTTATGTCATTGGTGAGTAAGTTTGGAATGTTGGTTACAGTTCGTGCATTGGCAGAGTATCCTCCAGGTACATAGATTGGCTTCGTTGAACTTTTCGAAGAATTTCCAAAATTGCTGAGTTATTCGTGCTTTTCTGTTTTCTTTCGTTGTTAAGTCGATATGTTTACTCAGAATGTTGTGCAGTGTTCCGTTTCGTGTCCAGAAGTTATCGTCGGTCCTTTTGAGTCTGGTTTTGGGAATGTTGAAGCTGGAGTTGGAGCCTTGTCTGGTTCGTTCGTTGGTATTACGTGATATGTAGTCTGATGTTTTTATGTCATACTTCTGGTCAGTGATGGCGCAGAACAGTAGGAGACTGTGGAGTTCGAAGTACACTGAGAGTGGCTGTAAGTTGAGTTCTTTGAGTCTTTCTTTATAGGGAATTGTGTTGCTTAGAATCCACTGTGTTGCACTTTTCTGTATTCTTTCGATGTTTGACAAGTCTGTTTTGGTGGGGTACCAGACCTCACATGCGTACGATATGACGGGTACCGCGTATCCTGTGTATGCGTTTAGTTTGGCTTTAGTCGTTGACTTGAAAGAAATGTTACAAAAAGATTTCAGAGATTTAGTTTGACGCAGATTACAGTTTTCTTTCCAGGCTAGGTCGTTCGAGATTAGGACACCAAGGTCTTTCTGAACTTTAGCAGGTTTGAGAGCGACTTCGTTCATTTTGACCACTGATTGTTTTTTGAAGTGTATCAGACTACATTTGTCATCATGGAGATTCATTTTGAATGCGACACACCAGTTATGTAAACTTATTAGGTCACTTTCTAGGAGTTCATGAGATGTGCTTATCAGTTTGTGGGTCATCGGCATATCCGAAGCATTCACTTTCATTTTCAACAGTGGGGAGGTCATTTATGTAGATTAAAAAGAGTAGAGGACCCAGTAGGGACCCTTGTGGGACCCCGCTAGTGACATCCCGGAATTCAGATCTTGAGTTGTTTATTTTCACGCATTGATTTCTATTGTCTAAATACTTGGCAATTTGTGTTAGGGCTGTTCCACCTGTTCCCATTTTGTGGATTTTCAAAAGCAGGACATCGTGAGGAACCTTGTCGAAGGATTTTTGGAAGTCTAAGTAGAAAACCGTTAGTTCTTCAATTGCCGACGAATCGTTGAGCAGGTATACTTTATCGAGGAAGCATATAAATTGTATAATGGCTGAGCGACCGTCTCTATATACAAATTGAGAGTCGTGAAGTTTTTGCCTTACTACTGGTTGTAACCAGTCAAAGATGACTTTTTCTAGAACTTTCGACGGGCAACAGAGGCAGTTAATGGGTCTATATTTGGTTACGTTGCTTTTATCACCGTCTTTGTAGATTGGAGTCGTTTCGCTTTCTTTCCAGTATTGTGGGTATACACCTTTGTTGAAGCAGGTTTGAAAGATGACAGTTAATTATTTAGCCAGTGTGGGTGCAAGTTGTTTTATGGTCTCGTTTCCTATTCGATCCGGTCCTTTCGCTTTTTTTGATTTAAGAAAACTGACTATTTCCGTGACTTGTTTTTCGCAGCAAGTTATTTTGTTGAATGTATTTGGCCCGAAGTCAACGTTTGTATTGTTTGTTTTTAAGTTAAAAAACACTTTGGAAGTATTGGTTAAACAGGTTTGCCTTTACTTCATCATTTTCTGCTACTTTGTTTTGTAAATGCATTTCATGTTGGTAGTTGAGATTCGCCAGTTGATCAGTGACTGTGTTTTCATATTCGTCTGTGGACTGCATTGACCCCCAAGATGTATGCACACAATTAATATCTCCAGTTATTATAGAGCTTGAGACTTTCAACTGTTTACGTTTGGTTTTGAGACTTGTAAGGAATTGCGCGCATTTCTCAGGTGGCCATCTGTAGGGACTGTTTTTTGGAGGGTTATAGATACAGCTGATCAATAATTTTTGTGCTCTGGTTTTTTCAGTTAGTAAGACGGTTATCGCGTCTTGTGAATGGTCAAGTGTCAGTTGTTTAGTGTTGATGTCTCTCCGTACCGCAATGAGTACTCCTCCGTGTTTGGAGACATTTTCATTTGATGTTCTGTCATTTCTGAATATTTGGAAGTTATTGAGGAAAAGAGACTCGTTCGGTACAGATTTTGTTAGCCATGTCTCACTGAGACATAGGACATCGTATTTTCGGGTTGAATTTGCATTTGCAAGAGTGAAAAATTTTTGCAGGTCGAGGACGCTGTGTACGTTGAAAGTGAGTGGAGTAATTTGTTCGGTTCTGTTTTCGTTGGTGTTTAGTCACCATCCCGTATCCAGGGCGGCCTCATCCCAGGTGTTGCTTTGATCATCGTAGTGGAGTAGTTTTAGGTTTTGGACCTTGACCTTGTTTCTTGGTATTCCCGAGTCGATGCATTCTCGTCTTTTTTTAAGTAGATCGTTTTCCAACAGTTGTTCTTCTTTTGATAGTTCTCTGCTAAGGTACACTTTTTTGTCACAATTTGCCAAGAGATAGTAAGAGCAGTTTTCTGTTCCAGCCGTTACTGAGTTTGACTGTGATTGTGCTGTCCTTGTTTTCGTTGTATGTTCCAATTCGCCTACAGTGTTCGATGTTAGAATCGACATTTAGGAATTTTAGTATGTTTTCAATCTCAGCTTTGTCGTGTTCAGCACGTTTTCTAGCATTGATGTTTTTAGCTCGGGTATTCCACGTACACGTACGCCGCTGGGGTGATCGTTTGTGGGAGGTTCGGTTTTTGGTTTGACTTTTTTGGTCACAATGTCTCCTATGTCGTTGAGGTTACTTTCAACAGCGCTCTTAAACGATGTTATCTCATTTTTCAGTTGATTACCGACGGTTTCTTTAACAAAAGTTTTCATTTCCTCCTGATTTTCGTTGCGTTTGTTGATTTTGTTTTGGCTGCTGATAGAGTTCAGGACAACCGACGTCCCGTTTGTTCGTTTTTACGCAGTTGTTGCAGAGTAGAAGTACATTCAAATTTATCTCCTGGAGAGCGTTGATGAGTTCATTGGGTGGTCATATGCATAATGTTTTCGCATGATACGCATCGAAAGACTGTATCTTTCTTAGTAATGCCAGCCTTGCATGTATTACATTTGATAGTAAGGCCCATTGCAATTTTCGGTTTTAAACTTACTTCTTTGTTTGTTATCGTTTTCGATCGACTTTTCGTTTGAGGCTTTTTCGTATTACTTCGCTACTACTCGAGGTTTGTCCGGATCGTAGCTGTTTCACTAGTTATTTCTCGCTAGGAGAGATTGTAGTGAAGCAGCGCTTGCTTGCTGTTATCCTTTGTTTCTCGCGAGGAGAGACAGCGGTATAACAACAAACAGTTAAGTAGAAACTAACTATCGTTACCTGGGTGGTTCTCGCTGGGAGAGCCGGAGGAAACGGAGTTAGTAGTTGCAGTTGCAGTTCTTGAATGGGCACTCGAAGTAGTCTAGGTGTCCTTCCTCGTTGCACTTGTTCGAGTAATTCTTGTACAACACTCGCTTCTTCAGGATCATAACTGGATTCGTAATTATAATTGGATTTTTTTTCGTCTGTGAACCCCATCCCATCCCCTCCCCCACGTTACGATCCCCCATTTACAGAGCATGTGCCCTTACATACTAAATCAATATGTGAAATATGGCACAAACATCTGGGGGTGCAAATAATTGTTGCTGTAGTAGTAGTAGTAGTAGTAGAAGTAGTAGTGCAGGATTTAGAGTAAGACTCTTGGGTTTTCACCCAATTTACAGTTCAGATCAGTTTTATCTTCCTTAGTATGTTGCAGTTTCCACATCTGCAAATCACTCTCCATGTGCATTCATTCTCTTCCACATAATGATTTGTAAAATTCTAGTATATTTTCTGTAAGGTAATTTTGTTTAGGGTCTTTCCATGTTCATTCGCAATTCTAGAAACGTAGTTGAAGAGCAATTGCAATCTCCTAAAAAAGTTATCGTTAGTTTTGTTAATTCTCGCTTTTGTGATTCGATATTCACCCTGTTCAGTCTGACGTGTTGTTTCTTTTGTTTTTCTACTGCTGTTGTTTCGCGACTTCCGTCGTAGGGTTATTAGTCCCAGTCATAAAGTTTCAAAAAATTGTCCACTTATTTCTACGAAGATGGCAATCACAGGACAGTTGCCATGTGCACGCGTTCTTTCCAGAGTAACTTTTGTTAACGAAACGCCACATGATCGCCATTATTCTATTTTCTAGTCCGGCTTCGATCTCAAATTCAACGTATTTGTCCATTCTATCCACAAGTCTGCAACATTTGAAGACAAACTCTCCTCGAGTTTTTTCGGTACGTTTTTTATTGAGAATAAAGATGTAATTTTTCCATTCTTTTTCTTGCACAGTTTCCGGCAGCTCTATCAATTTCAAGACGCCTGGGAAAACAAAACATCCTTTGAGAAGAGTTGCTGAGGGAAGGTCGTTTATGAAGAGCAGACGACATAAACGCCGCTAGTTAATAATAGTTTTTTGGACCAGTCTCTGTCAATCTTGAAGCACAGCTTCTTTTGATTTAGATAGCTTTCAATCAACCTCAACAAGATTTCCTCCAATTTCAAACAGCTATAGTTTTTCAACTAGTTTCTATGGCGGCCTCTGACAAAGAATTTTGCAAAGTCTAAGTAGAGGACCCACAACTGTTATATCTCAAACATCAATTGTGAATTATTGTCTCAATTTTTTTTAAAAAAAGGGGGGAATATATCTGTGGCTTTTTCTTCAGTTAAAAGGGGAAGTCGGAATGGAGGCAAAAAAAATTGAATAAAAGCAGCACTGGTTGGAGGAAGTCACAGATCGTGTTGAAATTTAAGAAAAGGAAAACTGTTAAATTACTTCATTAGGTTAGCTGAATTTTAACAAAAGTATTTTTTTAGTTTTACGCCTTTAAAAAAACAATTTTACTATCTGGCCAAAAAATTCCCACTATCTAACAATAATTTGTTAATTTTTCTCAAAGTTTTTTCTAAAAACCTTGTTTAAATCTTTTTTATCAGTCTCTCTAATTTTTGCTGGCCAACACCTATTATACGAACTATTCTTTCTCTGTATCAATCCATTTTCGGAGAAAAACTTTTTTGAGGCAATGTAGAGCTCTCAAAATTGCAAAGATCAATTTTGAAAATGTAAAAACAAGCGAAAAACGTATTCTTTTTGCAAAAAATTATTCTTGGCCTGACATTTTCAAACCAAGATACGTTAAAAACGGGGAACATGAAATGGAAATCAAAACAAACAAACTCATTATTGAAAACTGAAATTGAAATTTCTTGCTTAACTTTTCATTTCGGCTTATTATACTGTCCGAGCGACCGTTCGACCAATTCAATAATGCAATACAGAAAACTGAGATAAAATTTGTTCAATTTGGATTGCCAATTTGAATAATTTAACAGAATTTTTCATAATTTTTTAAACTTTTTTTTCATTTCTCTATATATTGAAATAGTACTGTTCCATTGATCGTTGAACGTTTCTGTAATTTAACATACGAAACAGTTTAACGGCTGTGAAATTCCTCATAAAAAACAAAGATTTTTCAAAAAAATTATTCAATTCACAATTTTTTTAAAAAAAAATCTGTTTCTTTCAAAATGCTCTGCTCAAATGAGCGTAGGAGGCCAAACAAATGACGATCAAGGTTTGCAGACGCTACTGAATACGGGCCATCGAGGACGGCTTTTAACGTTACTCTACTTGTTACACAAAATTAGAGGCAGAGTGTGCAAAAGGAACAAATTAGAAAACTGACCTTAGAAAACAATTTACCAACGCTCGCATCACTAAATGTAATGAAAATCAACTTTGTGATTCTTTATCCTTGCTGGAAACTCATCTGCGAGATCTGAAAAAAACTGTAAGCCGATTAGGCTCATAAGACACCAAAAAGGCAAAATGCAGTTACCAATACAATTGCCTCAAGAAACTCATATATAAATTTCCAGAAAGAAAGGTTAAAGACATAAATAAGCTGTAATGAACCAAAAAAACCCTATATAAAATTTGAATTTTCTCTGCTGTCCGCACTTGTTACATTTGTGTGACTGAGAACTTGTGTGGTTGTATGTATGTGTGAGCGTGTAATGGATGTTCAATGTCTATGTAAAATCGCGAGACGTGAGAAGTAAGGAGAGAATTAGTGTGAGAGGGTTTGTTGCGTTAAAGTTTAGAGGCAGTCAAAAGTCACAAAAATATCAAAAATTATATATTTGCTTTAAAATGCTGCTTTAAAATATTCAATAATTGAACGGTGTTTTTAAAGCTCGGTAATAAACCGTGCCTTCAAGATTAAAAAACAATTGTCCCCTTATGCTCTAATGCCCTTATGCCCTTAAAAATCCATATCTAGTTTTCCAGGAAAAAAAAACAGTTCAGACTTGAATGAACATAACAAACCTTGAACTAAAAATTGGAAATTTTTTTATATTGGTGTTGGTTTTGGTATTTGTGTGTTAGCGTGACTGGGCGCTTGTTTGGATATTTTTTAATTTTTTGCATGATTGTGAAGTGTTTGATATTGGTGTAGAAGAGCGAGAGAGAAAAAAAGTGGGATGCAGAGTGCAAAAACTGTCAAAATCATTACAAAATTACTACTACTACCACTACTACTACTACTACTACTACTACTACTACTACTACTACTACTACTACTACTACTACTACTACTACTACTACTACTACTACTAATACTACTACTACTACTACTACTACTACTACTACTACTACTACTACTACTACTACTACTACTTTTACTACTACTACTACTACTACTACTACTACTACTACTACTACTACTACTACTACTACTACTACTACTACTACTACTACTTCTACTCCTACTACTGTTTGAACACTTAAATTCCAAAAAAATAAAGGAACAATGACAATAAGTACAAACAAGTTTAAAAATGCATATAAGTTTGAGCTTATTTGGGTTTATTTAATCCAGGAAATGCTGTTCGACAAAACTGTTGAAGCGGGATTTAGACTCTGTTTCCGCCTTCTGTCGTAAGGTGATGTAGCTCAAGTTGTTCCTTGATCAATCTTCTTCAAGTTGATCCATCCACGTCTTTCGTTGACCCCCTGGAGCTCGTTTAGCATATCGATATTTTTCTGTCGGCTCCCAAGTGAAGGCTCGAAGCGCTAGACGATCGTCATTCATCCTCAGGATATGGCCAAACCATTTCAACCGTTTAATCATGATCATTGCAGAAAGTGTCGACATACGTGATCTAGCCAGTACTTCTTCATTTGTCACCCTCTCCAGATATGAAAAACATAGTATCCTTCGCAGACAACTGGTGTGAAAGCTCTCAAGTTTCCGTTGCGTTGATTTATTCATGGTCCACGTTTCAGAGCTATATAAGACCACTGATAACACGAGAGCTCTGTATAACTTGCATTTGAGGGGAATACTAAATTGTTTGCTCTTCCAAAGCTTCTGAAAGCTCGCAAATCGCTGTCTCCCTTCCGCCAGCTTGACACTGATTTCCTTTAGGTCACCATGTTGCAAGCTCATGAAAGAACCGAGATACTTGAAAGCTTCTACATTTTTGAACTCCACTCCATCTCGATCGTGGACATTACAGGAGAAAATGCGAGACCTTCCAGCCTTTTCTTTGCCGCAGTATCGTGACTCGTGAATTCGTCGGCCTTTCACAGTCGCGAATTTCCTAGTACACTTCTGACAAGTGAAGCTTTTCTCTAGCCGAAGAAACTTTGACGCGCTGTCTTCGACACTCTTCGAATTCTTAGACTTGCATAATCTGGCTTCATGCATTTTGCAGCCTCTTGCAGTGTCGAAGCGATGTTTACAACCTGAACATACATAACTCTCGTCATCAGAGACCGCAGATGATCTGTTACTTGCCGTAGACACTAGATCAGCAACCACTGACCTCTCGTCGCTGCTAACTGTCACAAGGTCAGCCTCCGCTGAACTTTTCAATCTCAGTTTCTCACTAGCTAGTGTCTCGAACCAGCCCGCATTCTTCTTCTTGCCCACCAGCACCTCCCCGCCAATGAGTAGTCGGGATTGGTTTTTGGCCTCAATGAGAGTCCCAAAACGGCCTTTGTGGATTGCTTCAAGATCTTCCACGTTCTTTTGAGCAATGGGTACACTGGCTCCGGAATTTTTGCATTTAACACCCATGTTCTTTGTCTTCCCAACATTGATCATTAGGCCAACAGCCTCGGCTAAAAAATCAATTCTATGTAGATTTGCTTGAACTTCGGAATCAGAGACGCCCAATAGGGCAACACCATCGGCGAAGTCAAGATCAGCAACACAGCGTCCAATGTCGATTCCTCCTTGAATTGAATTAGCCAACACATAGTTTATCACAAGGCCAAAGAGAATCGGCGACCATACATCACCCTGGCGAACACCAGTTTTTACGTCGAACATCTGGCCCTTCTCGCCCTCTACCTTGACGCAGCACTTGAAGCCTTCGTAACTGTTGCGGATGACAATCACAACTTTTTGTGGGAGCCCGTAATGTTTCATTATCTTGTACATCATCTCGTTGTCCACCGAATTGAATGCAACGCGGAAATCATTGAAACAAAAACTGACGTCCAATTGGAAGGCCATGCATTTCTCTAGTATTTGCCTCAACGCAAACAATAGGTCAGTGCAGCCCCTGCTCTTTCGGAATCCGTATTTTTCTTCTCTTAGCACTTGATCAAGTGCATCTTTGCATCTATTCAGGATGATTGATGCAAAAACTTTTCAAGGTACCGGGAGCAGTGAAATTCCGCGATAGTTCCCACACTCAGATCTTTTTCCTTTGTTTTTGTATAGCGAGACAACTTCTGCTAACTTCCAGTCTTGTGGAACATTTTCTTCAGTCCAGCACTTGTTGACAATGTCCCACAGCCATTCACCGATTCCATTATGCGACTTTAGCATTTCGGCAAAAATATCGCCTGGTCCACTTCCTTTACCGTTTTTCAGTTTACGCACTGCATATAGAACTTCATCAAACCGAATTGGACCTCGGATGCTTCCACTATGATCAATACAGAATTGCCGCTTGTCTTGGTTGGATTTAACTGATGCTTAAAGTGCTCGGTCCAAAGTTCCAACCTTTCTTCTTTTGTTTTCAGAGGCTCACCTCTGGTTAAAACTAGTTTACTTATATCAGGACTCCACTTCTGGCATACTTGTTTTGACTCCCCAAACACTTCTTTCAGGTCACCTTTGTCTGAATGATCTTGCATTGTTTCACCTTTGTCTTTCAGCCACTGTCTTTTGTCAGATCTTAACGCTTTTCGTACTTCTTTGCAGCAATTAGAGAACAGTAGCAGCGCCTCCGCGCTACTATGCTTCCTCAACTGTAACTCGGCCCGTTTCCTAATCGAAGCCAGCCTTTCAACTGTAATCCAGGGTTTGTGCACACGCTTTTCGGTGATAAGTAGTTTTGTTGTCGCTGCATTAAGAGCCGTTCGAAAATTTGCCCAAGATTCAATAATATCGCTCTCATCGAGATAGCGTTTCACTTCTGCGCAGAAAGCTTCACGCGTAACTTCATCGCGCAACTTGGCAGAGCAGACGTTCGGTTGACTGCCTGGCTTATGTGCCACTACTTTGAATCGCACTTCAGCAATGACCATTTCTTGATCGGTGAGAGCGATTTCCCCCTTCTTGTCCTAACGTTGTGCAAACAACTCCTGTGCCTCGAACTGAATAAGATATGATCTAACATCTTCTTTCGCATCTGTTGGTCAGGTGGGTTGAATGTATACCGGTGCACTAACCGGTGTCGAAACCAGGTCCCACCAATCGACAGGTCATGAGAGACTCAAAAGGACAACAATTTTTCTGAGTTATCATCCTCCTCGCTCATTCCAAAGGGACCTCCGCAAGGCACGTTGACATCAGATTGTTGACCAGGTTCCTCATTAAAATCTCCCACGAGGCAGACTCTCTCCCTTTGTTTGAAAATGGATACCAAGCTGCTCAACTTTTTCCAAAATTTGTCTTTCGCTAAGTCGTCAGCTTCATTTATGGGCGCATAACACACATTCAAAACAAGGTTAGCTCGCCTATGAGCTGCACTACTACTACTACTACTACTACTACTACTACTACTACTACTACTATTACTACTACTACTACTACTACTACTACTACTACTACTACTACTACTACTACTACTACTACTACTACTACTACTACTACTACTACTACTACTACTACTACTACTACTACTACTACTACTACTACTACTACTACTACTACTACTACTAGTACTACTAGTACTACTACTACTACTACTACTACTACTACTACTACTACTACTACTACTACTACTACTACTACTACTACTGCTACTACTACTACTACTACTACTACTACTACTACTACTACTACTACTACTACTACTACTACTACTACTACTACTACTACTACTACTACTACTACTACTACTACTACTACTGCTACTACTACTGTTTCAACACTTTAATTCCAAATATGAAATAAAGGCACGGTTGGCAACAAATACAAACAAAACAAGAAGAGTTATTTGTTTGGTTATTCTGTGAATTGCTGTACGACGAAATTGTTGAAGGCATTCTTTGACACGGTTGCTGCTTTCTCCTGCAATCTGGGGAACGATACTTTGTTTCGTACACAGTCTCCTTCGATTTGACTCATCCACGTTTTCCGTTGCCCCCCAGGAGCGCGTCTAGCATTCTAGCATGGACGTATTGATCGGGCGGGTCCCAATCGAAGGCACTGCGGGCTAATCTTCCTGGTTCCATTCTCTGGATGTGTCCGTACCATTTTATCCGTTTGAGCATGATCATCGTGGATAGTTGGGGCATTCGTGATCTTGACATAATTTCTTCGTTCGTTGCTTTCTCCAGATATGACACACGTAGAATTCTCCGAAGACAACCACAGTGGAAACTCTCAAGTTTTCTCTCCTTTAATTTCGAAAGAGTCCAAGTCTCTGAGCTGTACAGCACGGCTGATAAAACGAGTGCTTTGTACAAATTGCACTTGAGGTGCACGCTGAGCTGCTTGCTCTTCCAGAGATTTTGGAAGTTAGCAAACCGTTGTCTACCTTCTGCAAGTTTGCAATTGACTTCCTGCAGGTCTCCATGCTTGAGGCTGACATATGATCCGAGATACTTGAACGCTTCTATGTTTTCAAACTCGTTTCCGAGAACATCTTGTACTTTGCAGGAAAACACGCGTGTGGCAACTGCTTTAGGTTTGCCACAGTATCTCGATTGGTGAACTTTTCGGCCATTGACTGTTTTGAACTTTCTTTCACACTTATCACAGGTAAGGTCCAGCGTTCAAGTCGTTCCTCTTTTGTCCGTAAGTTGACGCCAGTGCTTGAAACTAATTTGTTCAACTGGGGACTCCAGTTTCGGCAAATCTGCTGTGATGCCAAAAAAAACCTCCTTCAAGTTGCCTCTGTCCGCAAAGCTCTGCACTTCTTGGCCTTTGCGTTCAAGCCATGCCCGTTTGTCTGCACGTAGAGCTTTTCTGAGTTCCTTACAGCAGTTTGTGAACTCTAACAACGCCACCGCGCTGCTGTGTTTCTTCAACTGTAGATCAGCTCGTTTCCGGATAAGTTCCAGAGAATCTGGAGAAATCCAAGGTTTGTTCACTCGCTTGTCCGGCAGGAGGCATTTCACTGCTGCTTGGTTCAGGGCTTTTCGAAAATTGTCCCAAGACTGCTCTGTACTCTCGAAATCGCCGCTCTTATCAAGATGTAACTTGACCTCCTGCGTGAATAAGTCACGCGTTGTTTCATCTTGCAGCTTTGCAGAACTGATTCTGGGCGTGAAACATGGCTTTTTAGACAAAAGTGTCATAGATACTTCCGCAATTACCAGTTCATGATCGGTACTACTACTACTACTACTACTACTACTACTACTACTACTACTACTACTACTACTACTACTACTACTACTACTACTACTACTACTACTACTACTACTACTACTACTACTACTACTACTACTACTACTACTACTACTACTACTACTACTACTACTACTACTACTACTACTACTACTACTACTACTACTACTACTACTACTACTACTACTACTACTACTACTACTACTACTACTACTACTACTACTACTACTACTACTACTACTACTACTACTACTACTACTACTACTACTACTACTACTACTACTACTACTACTACTACTACTACTACTACTACTACTACTACTACTACTACTACTACTACTACTACTAATACTACTACTACTACTACTACTACTACTACTACTACTACTACTACTACTACTACTACTACTACTACTACTACTACTACTACTACTACTACTACTACTACTATTACTACTACTGCTACTACTACTACTACTACTACTACTACTACTACTACTACTACTACTACTACTACTACTACTACTACTACTACTACTACTACTACTACTACTACTACTACTACTACTACTACTACTACTACTACTACTACTACTACTACTACTACTACTACTACTACTACTACTACTACTTAGATGTTTGATGCCGCTTCTAGGGTAATTCCGGTAGTCATTGATCCTCGCGGGTCACAATGGCCACTGCAACCGACAACTCGGTACTGAAGACTCATAAAATACAAACGAGCAATTGTTGTGATAATTTAATTAATAGTTTGATATTGTGTTTTTGATCAATATGACAAAACAAGCGTTTCATTTTTTGAGGTTTCTTTGGATGAAAGTTTGGTGGAAAGTAGCGGCGCCCAGGTTGAGGTCCAGACCCAAATTTTTGTTTGGTTAGACTTTCCAGACCCAAATTATCTCTGATCAGACTTTCCAGACCCAAGTTACTTCTGATCAGACTTTACAGACACAAAGGGTTTCTGATCAGACTTTTCAGACCGAAGACATTCTGATCATACCATCTTCCGACCGTGGTCCAGACTCAAATTCAGACCATTGCCCCGACCTTGATCAGACTATGATCAGACTCAAGTGCGCTCGAAGAGGTTATAATCAGACCCAGTTGCACTCGGAACATTTATGGTCAGACTCTGTTGCGCTTGCAGCCATTTATGATCAGACTGAAGCGCGCTCGAAACCGGTTCTGATCAGACTCTAGTGCGCTCGAAATGGTCTGATCAGAGAAAAATATTACTTATGAACAAATTTCTTAAATTTGCTATAATATATTCATTTCGTAAATACTGATGTTTGCGGTAATTAATTCATCTAAGGAAAGTTCAATTATAAAAGTATTGCTAAAGAAGACAAAACCCAACTGATGAGAACAAACTTGACTTACTGAACCGTTTAGTGTATATTCCTGACTAAGTGGATGAGCTTAGACAGCTTTCCATAAGAAACATCGTGGTCTCCAGTTGATCAAAATTTCCTCTGAAGGGGACCGGCCTTTGCTATCAGCTGGACTCCTTTTTCTGATCCGAGCTATTGGACTTTAGATGAGTCGCTGATCAGAACGCTGCTTTATTGTTGCCTCTTAGAAGAGCCAACGTTTCTCAGTAAAAGAAACGCAAAAATGAAAAAAAAAATAGTGCGCTCGAAATGGTCCCTGATCAGACCCAATTGCGTTCGAAAACATTTCTGATCAGACCCAAGTGCGCTCGAAGAGGTTATGATCAGACACAATTGCGCTCGAAGTTGCCTCTGCTCAGACCCAAGTGCGCTCGAAGAGGTTGTGATCAGACCCAATTGCGCTCGAAGTTGCCTCTGATCAGAACCAAGTGCGCTCGAATCCGCTCATGATCAGACTTTTCAGACCAAATTGGCCTCTGATCAGACCATCACCAGACCATAGTCCAGACTGTAGTGCGCTCGAACTTCCGTCCAGACCCTGTATTTTCGGTTTGGGAACACGCGGGTGTGCACTCGACTGGGTCCGATCAGAAACCAATTTGGGTCTGGACCTCAACCTGGGCGTGGATAGCATGGGAGGGCAATGTCAGGTGTGGTCGAGGATATGAGTCCCTGAACGAGTTCCCGCCGTACTCTTCTCTCAGCCCTTTCTTTTGTGGCTTATTGTATGCAACTTAACTGGTTAGAGTTCAGCTGACTTGCAAATCACCACCCTGTCAAGGCATGTATGAAACGGATGCTTCTGCACGATAAGACAGACTATAAAATATCGGCTTCCCTGGCTTGGAGGAGGAGCAGGGCGATCAAGTTTTGATTTGTCGAACTGCCTGAGAACCGTGGGTTATTTCCCTGGAGAGAAGACATGTGTTTGTGATTGGATAACTTCCAGGTATAGAAAAATGTCTTTCACTGTTAAGTTCGTCGGTTCCGAAGAAACACATTTTAGATTTAGAAGTCTACCTTTTACTATATAATTTTAATGAAAGGAAACACCAATTCCTAATTATGTATGTACATGAAAAGAATTCGAAGCGATTCATTTTAAAAAGAATATTAATTTTCAGCTAATCAAATGTACGGTTGTATCTTGTAGCGTATTGCATGAAGAATGTCCCTACATTTCAACATCAAATTCCACAAAATGACTTCAATTGTAACTCTTGATTCTCTCTTAGACCAAGTTCTCTCTAGGTCTCTTAGGCAACACAAAGAAATGTAAAAATCAACTTTTTCAGGCAAGACAAAAACAAAGCTCTCTATGAAAACTTTCCGATAGTCAATGTTTTTCACAGTTTACTAAAAATTTAACGAGTGCAGATGAGACATTAACAACAACTCCTGATTTTGTTTCGTGCAATTCTTAACTCTCTGCTTTCTGTGTATTCGTTTAACAATTTTGGATTGCTATGCAAATATCACAAAATTACTTTAAGTGAATGAGAATTGATATATAAGAATCAATATACAAATGTTTTTCTTGGACTTTGAAACTAAATAAAAAACCTTTCTTCCTGTCTGAGTTGCATGATGCTCAAGATTTTGATTCCGATATTGATGCTTTCTTCTACTGTCTTTTATTGATGCCATCAAAAATTATAATTTCAGAAAAGTGCTCAAAGTCAAAACAAGTGAACCTCTTTGATTCAATGATATTGTGAAAAAGTCTTTGATAAAGAAAATATCTCCCTCAGGAAGTCGAAAAGAAGTGTCAAAATCTCTGTCGGCTTCAGAAACAAATTAAGTTTTTTAGTACAAATCTTGCGAAGAAAACAGCTTTATTAGGACAACAGATTTTAACGTCTAATCGATATCTGATTTTTTTATGAGGTGATGAGAAAAATTTCAGAACAGGTAAGGCCCCGCAAACCATTCAAATGAACTTTCGTGAATGAAAGATGAGAGTCGACGAAGGTTGTACTAAGTTTTTCAATTTATTTTTCCCTAAGAAGGTTTCCAGCAGATAGTATCTATTAGTACTCCTATAACTGAAAATGTTCTTGACAAACCGCAGTCTGATTTTCATACTGTCATCACAAATGAAGAGCTCTAAACTATTTTGTTTCCTTTGAGTTCTCATTTGGCGACAAGCTTGAATGGAACCTCTACCAAGTGATTATGATGTTAGTTCCACTAGTTTTTAATTGCTTGGAGACGAAGATCTTCAAGTCTATTTAAAAGTGAAGTGAAACTCGTCGTTCCGCTAATTTGTCGAATTATTCCAAAAATTTCTAATACTGAGATTCTTCAGTTTTGTTATTCTTTTTGTAACCGTTTCAAAAAACTGTGTTGCAGCAACGAATCAAGACTACTCTTTATCAATTGTTTTATAACCAACATCTTATAACAGCTATTGGCAAATAAATCATGACTTCCCCAATTTTTTTCAATGCAGATAGATAAGAAATTATGTCTGAGCCAAAAAAAATTATTTGTGTTGTCAAATAATGCAATTAATTAAAATAGTTGTTTTGTCTACCTAGCTTTGATTCAATTCGATAATTGTATTCTGTGGCAAATGATAAGTAATTTTGATGAGTGCTTTGATTTGCATCAGTTCTTTTTTTCAGGTCTTCAGTGACAATTGAAGTTGTGATATAGATTCGACATTTTTCAGCAATTTATGTAGTTCAAATGTAAATTGTGTTAATTGTCGTTCAAATTTTCTGTCTATTTTTTTGGTAAAATTGTATTCACCATATTCATAATTTTTCGGTTTGTTATTATCCGTTGGAACTTGGTTTTTATTTCACACGTTAATTTGTGTCTAATCTCAATCTCTTAAATTTTTTTTTATAAATCATTTGATAAAATTCAGTCTTGTTAACTGCTCCGCGCTTTGACAAAAAGTGAGATGACAACCCTTCGCTTCGCTAAATCCTAATTAGAAATACTTGCAATCGAGACCCGATTTCCAATGCAACTCTTGAAAGTGTCATGAGTAGACAAGTGATTTAAACAACTTGGCATTGGCATAAATTGGCGCAGTCTAAATTGAAACCCAGTAAAAATGAGCACTTCTCGCGAAGGAGAACTCAATTAAACGAATTGCTCGCAAACTTACCAGATCGAGTACCATTCCCACAATAGCCTACATTCGAAGAGCAACTTGAGGGCAATACCAACCAATCAGAGCAAACCAGACATACTCGAGATGCGCAACTTCAAGTAGCGTGGCAAAAAAACTATAGAAAGGACGAAAACGGGATACTATATGCAGAAAAACACTGAAGCATTTGCAATAAGAAAACAACCTTGCTCGACTGCTTCTGCATTGGTACGATGGTTCGTCCAATATTCAGAGGTAAACATCTGCATCTGGAAATAATCAACTTGTCAGAACCTACGACCAATTTGTTCTATGGACACTAATACTCCAAATTGGCAAAGTACATGAACGTTTTCATAGCAGGCTTAGATAGCGAGCGGAAAAACGTTGTTGGGTGTGATCAAGAAGAACCCATAATAGGTAACACATTTATCACAAAGATGGTATTTCTCGATACTCAAGAATCAACTTTTCTTCAAAACCATATCCCCTACCAAAGCGCAAAAAAACCGATGCATATCGAGAATGACAGTATAAGTTAGCAAAAACAGATAAATACTGACGGTACAAACAAACGCTTAACCTAGTGAACAATCCTCAAAACAGAAATCGTAATCTCAATTACGGCTAACAATGGAAATCCTTCCATCGCAACGCGAATGCCTACCTCAAAAAATGGAGCTCTTCTGCTCAACACGTAAAAAATATGCAACAAACCTGTCACTGCCCACCACTTTGCTAAAAAATGCAGCAGTCCTTAGAAAAAAGCTCAAATACCGAATCATTAGCCAAACGTCAACAAAATAAACAAACAATCATGAATGAGACAAATGAAAAACAGGCAGCTAAAACCGCAATTTACATTCAGTTTTATAACCAGGACTTTGAGTTCTCTCATGAAAGCACCAACGACGACTATGTAGTAAGGGCGACAAATGAAACAGCGACAAGCGTAAAACCATTTATTGTCCAGTTGAACAAAAGAACATATCAAAAGCATTGCTATGGAACACACTGGCAGTGTTTCCAGCATAATTAAAGAGAGCTAAAAACACACAGAAGAACGGATGATAATGAAAAAAAAACCTTCTCAAACGAACCAATCAAAATACTCGGGAAAACATCCGCAGCCTGCAACGTTTCAAACATTTGTAGCCTGCCATAACTGAAACTCACAAAAATCCCTGACCACAGGTGTGTTGGACGGCTGCAAGAACATTGCGGGCAGAGATATCGTTCGGCAACTTGGATTGACGGTGTTACAACAACAAACTAATACTAGTAAACCTTTAACGATATTATCTCATATCCCCTCTAACTAATGATAAACAACAATCGCAATGCAATATCCAGGTTTCTTCTCAGGCATTGGATTTTCAAAGTCATATGTCGCAGAGTTAAAATTTCATAGCCTCATAAAGCACCATAAAAGGAGACTGGTTCTGTTTGCTCCTTGACCAGGAGTTACAAATGAAATAAATCGTCTAGCAAAAACAGAACACATGGAAACATAGAAAACTTAAACAATTGATGGAACCAAATCTTCGATTCCCCATTTCTCATCAGTGTGATAAAAAAAGATTGCTCCATTAAAATCCATTTCTAGTTGAAAGTAATCAACAGGTCCATTTGACAAAAACAAATACCAAATACCAAAAAAATAATGCCGATTGATGAAATATTGATTAAAAAATCGAAACTCAGAGCAAAACAAAACAAGAGATAATTTTTTTTACGACAGTAGAGTTAAAACGCGTGCTCCTATGGTCAACTAGGACTCCACACTGAAACTGCTAGTCGATGTAATTTCGATAATATTTGTGGCTAATCGGCGGGAACCTGTCGTCTCAAGACTTGATTTTATGGTCTGGCCGACAGGCCTGCTGAAATTCTCAGGATTATAGATAATACAATAGTCGGTCTGCAGAAATACATTCTGTTTTCTTACCGATAGCATTCTTGTCCGCAAAGGCTCTAAAGAGGACCACATGAGATATGTAGATTAATGTCTAAAACGTTTAGTTGAAGACAGCTTACGAAGAAATTTTACTATAAGCCTTGTATGCAAAATCGGAAATTGAATGACTTGGTCATAAGTTTTCGCAAAAAAGTATTTTGCCAGTGGAACTAAAGACCGACACTATTTTGGCCACCCTGCCACCAAATACCCCGAAAAACATTAGATCGAATTCGGTATCCGTTCTTTCCATCAGCAAATTCATTCCAAAACTTAAACAACTGTGTCATTTTGTAAAAATGCAAAAATGTCGCTATAGCGCTAACATAGATGTTCGAATTAAATGCAATTCATAGATGTAAGGATTAGGAGCTGCTTGAGAACAAATTTTAAGGAATAGACGGAAATCAATAGCATTTGCTTCCTGCTTCCTTAATAGCACTGAAGAGCAATACAGTGTAAATGAGTTAAAATTCCTAGGATTGTTCTGGTCAATTGACTACTTTAAATCCTATATCTACGGCAAGCAATCTACAGTTATTACCGAACAACGAGTATTACTGTTGATTTAACAGAACGTAGATCCAACAAATCTCATAATAGCCGTTGGTCTAGATGGTTTGATACACTACTTCCTTATGGTTTCTCAATTAAACTCGTCACCAGATTCAAAATGGAATAAGCAGACTCTATATCGAAAAACCAACGGTTAGCTCGAGTGTAGAACATTTTATCATACGACAAAAAAAATTGTAGTGGCTACATTTTTTTTTCAAAATTTGCAAAATTAAAAGAAATATCAAAGAGTTTGCAAAGCAAAATGAAATATCTTAGTCATAATAGTGATTATGTATGACGAATGACACCGGTAATTTATGCATTCACAACAAAAAAACACCTCCCCAATTGCAACAAAAAATCGTAGTTTTAATCTGAAACTTTCGCATCGCAAAATCCACCTAAATAAATTAACAAGATGTTGTATCCGAGTACAGCTTTCGCATCGCGAAAATCACATCCAACTATTAGTAATGATTCAGCACCTCACAATCAATTACAAAATAGCACAATACACTCACTTGACTCAAACTGCAAAAGAAGCAACATAAAATGTATGAAAAGAATAAGCAAGTAGGTATTGAAATTGACATCAAATTAAGCGACGACGCACCACTCACTTTGAAACGTGCGAAAATTTATAAGCGACAAATTCTGTCACAAATTGTCACCGACATTAAGCTCGTTTTTCGCCCATAACCTCCAGTCAATTCAGTTTTACTTTGATATACATCAAGCGTCACAAAAGAACAAATAATTTGTGAATATATCAAAAAATCCTCGGTAAAGGGCTGCCAAAATTTCTTTTTCGTCAAAATCTATGGTCACTTTTGACCCAGCACTGAAAAAGGACAATTGACTCGTCAACAATTCTAAACCGGGACCAATCAGAAGTGCACGGAGTCACCAGGAACGCTACACTCCACAATCCATGAAAGAATCCGAAGATAGGCGGTTCACGGAGACGGTCGACAAGATCATCAGCAATCCCCTGCTTGCTATCTCAACCGTGAAAAAACGAGATACAAGACCAGCAAAGGCTCAAGTGCATTAGCCTTTATAAATATTTGCTGTGGAGGGATCTGAGCGCCAAAGCAAGATGCCTTTCTACACTGAATGCATCGCTTTCACAAGGCCATAAAAAATAGTATTGTAACTTCACACACCCGGGAAGCTTTGCCATGCTCAGTCCTGCCCCAAAACTGTTGGTGGCTTTATATCCGCCGGCATAAACTAGACAAAACTAGCGAGTGCTAAGCGTGCACGGAAACCGATGAAAAAACCGTACCTGGCAGAAGCTGCCTCACTGAAAAACAATGAGCAGACTCAGGAACTTGCAGCAACTTATAGTTAAAATTTTTGTGTTTCTTTATCAGCACGGCAGCAGAACGACGCCATTAAACACGGGACAGCGAGCCCATATTTTTTTGTCGGATGATGCCCCAATAGTCATAACCCTTAGAGTGCGCATTGTTATTGTGAAATTAGCCAGAAATATAAATGCCAGTAAAAAGCATAACAAGAACCTTGATGGCCCGTATAGGGTCCTCGCCTTCGGCAGTTCGGTATGCAGGACAAAAACAACAACAAATGTGATAAAACAGCAGTACAGGAGATCAGGTTCGGATGAGTACTTAAGACAAAGCTGAATTTAGAGCACGTCAAGAGCAAAACACAGATCATGCAGCTTTGGCGTTGTGAGGGCTAGATAGCCCAGAATACCGAAAAAGCCTTGGAGCAAAAAATAGCACCCCGTCAGATAGATGGACTTCATTTAAAACGCGCATGGTGAAAAGAAGATTAAACGGTCGAAATACATCGTAGATGACGTCAGTAAGACTTCAGGAAGATCAGCTCTCTTGACAAGTAGCAATAAGGTAAGGTCCCAGAAGATCCAAAGAAAAATCCAAAGTACAAATATAATCGGGACTATCGCCCCGTAATTCCTAGACCACCACAAACAACAGCAGAATCCGCTCATGTTTAACAAACAATCTTCCGTGGCGCAAAAAGCAGGTCATTCAATTGCGCAATCAAAAAGTACAACATACACAACGCAACTGCCAACGGCTACCACCAAACCCAAAAAACGCGCTGGGAAGAAAAACAGCGACAGTCCTAGTAGCTTTGGTATCTCTTCCATACAACCTAGCAGCAAACGACAATAAAAATAAGAAACACCCAAAAATAATAACAGCGCAAAACGGCCTTGAACAGCCGTAGAGGACATACAATAGACTGATGTTTTCAACGACCCCATTCTAGTTACAACTCTCACCTTCATAGGCCAAGATTCACCGGGGAACCTTATAAAAGGACATCTCTGAGATCAAAGCTCAAACTTACCTATGGCAATATGAGACCTGGAGGCGGAGCAAAGAAGTAGCCAACGCTTTGACTGCACTCCAATTGCACTATAACTTTAGAACTCAAAATTTTAAGTTCAATAGATACAAAAAAATGTAAATTTCATGTGACCGTAGGAGAAATAATTTTCTGATACTATATTTAGTTTTGTAAATCCAAAAATTTTTTACTGGAGGGTAAATGTGATATAGAAAGGACATTTTTCAGTAATTTATATAATTCACTTGTTATTTGTCATATTTCTTTCATATCTTGTTGGAAATTTTTATTTAGTTCCAAAGTCCGTCGACTTATCTGTTCAGTAATCCAGACATCAATTATGCACTAAAATATTATTCACGATATAAACAAATTTTGTGTCCATCAACTTTCGTCAATTGCCTGACTAAATTCAATTTTGTCAATTGCTTTGCGTTTTGACAATAAGTGGGAGAACAAGCCTTCGTCCCGTCAATTCGAATTCATGTCTTGATTGAAATTGCACTGGTGTACATTTTGGCAATCGCGACGCAATTTCCAATGCAGCTTTTGAAGGTGACTTCATAGCACGAAGTGATTCAAACAACTTGGCTTAAGCATAACAGAAAGAATGCTCAGATAGCTAATTGATCATTTATGCGTTCGCGTTTTGTGCACAGCTTTCAAATCTAATCTAATCCGTTTGACTTTCATAAAATCACAGTAAACTATCTCCCGGGTCGTGGTGTTACCGCTAAAAATTGCTAAAAGATGTAAGATTTTCGGTGAATTTGAGTGAAAATGTAAGATTTGCGCTCAATGCGATGAATGCGGTAAAAAAAATATTTAAGCGTTGAAAATTGTTTTTCACCGCTGAAACGGTGAAAAAAAATTTCCACCGCTACCAGCAGAATGCGTTGAAAAAAAATTATTCACCGCTACCAGTAGACTGCGGTGAAAAAAAATTTTTCACCGCTACCAGCAGAATGCGGTGAAAAAAATTTTTCACCGCTAAAATCTCAAATCTTACCGATATTCACCGCTAAATTCAACGCTCATCTTAAATTCGCAGGAAATTTCATTGTAGTAAGTGAGAGATGGCGCAGTGGAATAAGAAGTTGGTGAAATGCAGGAGGGAAGTGGTTCGAACCCGTGTACGGCAGCTTCTTTTTTGTAAGAAATCCGGTGAATGCGGTGAAAAAAAATTTTTCTCCGCAAAATTCAACGCAATTCTTACAAAAATTCACTGCTTTCAGCGCATTCAACGCTAAAAGATGCTGGCGCTTTTCGGTGAAAAAAATTTTTTTTCACCGCTATTCACCGCTAATCTTACATTATTTTTTGACAAAACCTCGACCCGGGCTTTTAAGGATTTCCATTTACTTTGCTTCAACTCATTTTTTAACGTTGAAAGTACTATCAAGGAAAATTTGATCATCTGGAATCCTTTTTTTCAGATTTTTCAGTTGGTTTATTGTTTTTATAATATGTGCTGAAATTCTGGGCTATATGTTTACTGGACCAAAACTTGTATTCAAATCTCTAGAGCCTGGTATTTTATGGCCTCCCATTATCGTATAATTACGGTAATTAGGGGTTATTCATTATATGACCGCCTAGCCACAGTATTGAAGAAAAACACAATCGCTCCATCAAACCATTTTAATTTTGTCGAATTTTAAAATAATTTTCACTTCAATGTTGAAATTGAAAGAACTTGAAGCAAACCCAGATTGAGATACATGACCAAAGACGCCCGCACTGGACGTGCCAGACAAATTTGAGTCGCGCACTGTTGATGCCAGACTGGCTTGGGTAGCTAAATTGGGGTAGCTGACTGACCTTTTAACCGTTGAAGTTATCAGTAATAAGTGGTATAATTTACTGTTATCAGAAAATAGACGTCAGTTTAGTTATATGGTTTTTGACTACTTCAGTAGAAAATGTAGTTGAAAGAAAAATTTTTTCAGTTGAACATAATATTTCAAAACTTAGTCTTTAGTGTAGTCGTTGGATCTGAGCAGCCTCTCACGAGTTGGAAATTTTTTTGGTCAGAGCACACTTGGGAAAGTGCTCTGTTCGTACCATCCAGATCATCAAACAATCGAGACTCCAGACTGCTACGACAAGACAGTCCAGACTCTGGGAAGGGATCTGTTCAGACTTTCTCGACCGGAAGCAGTCCCGCCAGACTCTGCGGAACGGTCCCAGTTTAACCAACCCCCTCCGTGCTACCCTTGTCGGTGTGAAGATAGCTCGCTTGGGTCACTCACATCCCCGAGAATTTCCCTTTGAAGCAAGAATGATGGATTTCGAACATTATCTTCGTAGAAGCGGTCTCTAATATCCTATAGTCCAATTGTCTATGAGGATTGAAAAAAAGTTTTCCATTAAAATTGGTCCAGTTTTAGTTATTTTGTCAAGATTGCGAATGTCAGAAAAAAAGAACTTTGCTTTATGTTGTAGCTCCATAATCATAGTAAAGCTGCTCTGCAGTAAAAGAATCATTTGGACACAGGGTCAAAAAATGGAGAGTGATTTCTGAAACGATTCTATATAGACTCAGATGTTGATTACAAATCACATTATCAATAATTTTCATCTCATTGTTTTTCGCAATGTTTTTGTTCTCTGCAATGTAATTTTTTTTCTTTGCAATATACTTTTACAAATCAAAGGTTCCAGCTGGCTTGGACTGCATCAATATAGTGTTCACCGGTTTTGTCTGTCTTGAGCCAAGATAATTATATTCAATCTGGTGGCGGTCAAGCAAACCAATAGGCAAGCAGGCCGAATTTTGAAAATGATGTCGAGTTAACCAAAAATTTTTTGGATACCCGTATTTTAAGTTGCCCCTGGCGGGCCGGTGGGCCTTCGCCGCAAAAACTGGCCCATTGTTTCCGGATTACATCCCACAGCGGATGAGAGGCATGGCCATGGACAGCGTTCTGCTGAGGCCCGTACCCACAAGATGTCTAAAAATTGACGCATTTTTGTTTCTTTGGTTCATTTGAATACATTATGCACTATAATACTACGCGCAGTATTGATGGTAACGGCTGACAATGTATTATTTCTGATAGATTACATAACTATTACATAACTTTCGGCTTGCTTTTCTGTCGGCTTGCTTGCCTATCGGCTTACTTTGCATTCGCCATTCAATCTAACCTGTAATGAGAAACCTGTTGGATAGTTACTGATTTTTTTTTGTTTGATTTGCAGCCCCAAGCGCCTGTGTCTTTTTCTATTTTGATCTAGTATGAAGTTGGATTTACTTTTTAGCGTGTTTATATTATTGTGTACTTGGTAATATAATGACCTTTAAATGCAACGAATCATAAAATACTAAAACCAAATGGTACCCAAGCTTGATGCATCTCTACATCATATTTTTTTTCTATTTTGTGAGAAGATTCCATGCAGTTGGACCGTTTATTCTGAGACATTTCTGAGATTAATAAAGCAAAATAATATTAAAATTACCTTAGAAATTTTAACTAAAATAACATAAACATCAGATAAAGGAAGATATCATCAATAAAAATGGTTTTCTTTTGATTTAGGTTTTTGTCAAACAAATGAAAAAAATAAACTGGATTGAATTTACATTCTGTTCCACTAAACTTGGCTATTAAAGCGTCATGCTTCAAAATATCAATGAACTTCTCATAATTTACATATTTCACATCGTATTTGGAAACTATTAATTCAATGGTTGATTTTACCAAATAGAGTCTTTTTAAAATACAAGTATTATGCTTCTCATTTGTTAAGCAGTCTATCGACTGTTACTTATTCCGTGTTAGATTTTTAGATATCGTGTTGACAACACTTTTATACGAAAATTATTTGTTTAACATTGCTCTCCAATTGTGTCTCCCCGGATCATAGTAACATTGTATATCAGCGCTGAATCATAGTATTTCTTACTATGTCTTTTTACAATAATCATTTATCCATATCAGTTTTTACTATGAAAAGTGTAAATTCAAACAAAAAGTTGAAGTCTGTTCTTTGAAAGAACAGCATTTAATCCTTAAACTCAGCTTAAACTGTTCAGCCTTTTTGTCTCTGATCAGAGCTCATACAAAAAAAACATAAAATTTTACAAATAAAAAAGACCTCCACTAAACTCTACTTAGAGAAGGAAACCAACTGCATAATAGTTAATTTTTGATTGATTTTTGAAACTAATATGAATAAAATTGATTTAGAAGATTGAAGAATTTGAAGTGTTCCAAGTAGTTTGACTTCAATTTGATTTTAGCTGGCAGTAATAACTAGCTCTTTTTTAGTCTGTTCAAAGTTCATTATCATCGTTTCCCATTAGAAAAAACTTTAGAATAAGACAGCAATATTTAAACCGAAACTTGGTGGGCCATCATTTTGGGCCATCATCAACGATTCTATATAGAATCGTAGAAGCGGTCTCTAATATCCTATAGTCCAATTGTCTATGAGGATTGAAAAAAAGTTTTCCATTAAAATTGGTCCAGTTTTAGTTATTTTGTCAAGATTGCGAATGTCAGAAAAAAAGAACTTTGCTTTATGTTGTAGCTCCATAATCATAGTAAAGCTGCTCTGCAGTAAAAGAATCATTTGGACACAGGGTCAAAAAATGGCGAGTGAATTCTGAAACGATTCTATATAGACTCAGATGTTGATTACAAATCACATTATCAATAATTTTCATCTCATTGTTTTTTGCAATGTTTTTGTTCTCTGCAATGTAATTTTTTTTCTTTGCAATATACTTTTACAAATCAAAGGTTCCAGCTGGCTTGGACTGCATCAACATAGTGTTCACCGGTTTTGTCTGTCTTGAGCCAAGATAATTATATTCAATCTGGTGGCGGTCAAGCAAACCGATAGGCAAGCAGGCCGAATTTTTAAAATGATGTCGAGTTAACCAAAAATTTTTTGGATACCCGTATTTTAAGTTGCCCCTGGCGGGCCGGTGGGCCTTGGCCGCAATAACCGGCCCGCTATTTCCGGATTACATCCCACAGCGGAAGAGAGGCATGTCCATGAACAGCGTTCTGCTGAGGCCGGTACCCACTAGATGTCTAAAAATTGACGCATTTTTGTTTCTTTGGTTCATTGGAATACATTATGCACTATAATACTACGCGCAATATTGATTGTAACGGCTGACGATGTATTATTTCTGATAGATTACCTAACTATTACATAACTTTCGGCTTGATTTTCTGTCGGCTTGCTTGCCTATCGGCTTACTTTGCATTCGCCATTCAATCTAACCTGTAATGAGAAACCAGTTGGATGTAAATATTCCTTTCCGCCGCTAAGTCACTGATTTTTTTGTTTGATTTGCAGCCCCAAGCGCCTGTGTCATTTTCTATTTTGATCCAGTATGAAGTTGGATTTACTTTTTAGCGTGTTTTTATTATTGTATACTTGGTAATATAATGACCCTTAAATGCAACGAATCATAAAATACTAAAACCAAATGGTACCCAAACTTGATGCATCTCTACATCATATTTTCCTATTTTGTGAGAAGATTCTATGCAGTTGGACCGTTTATTCTGAGACATTTCTGAGATTAATAAAGCAAAATAATATTAAAATTACCTTAGAAATTTTAACTAAAATAACATAAACATCAGATAAAGGAAGATATCATCAATAAAAATGGTTTTTCTTTTGATTTAGGTTTTTGTCAAACAAATGAAAAAAATAAACTGGATTGAATTTACATTCTGTTCCACTAAACTTGGCTATTAAAGCGTCATGCTTCAAAATATCAATGAACTTCTCATAATTTACATATTTCACATCGTATTTGGAAACTATTAATTCAATGGTTGATTTTACCAAATTGAGTCTTTTAAAAATACAAGTATTATGCTTCTCATTTGTTAAGCAGTCTATCGACTGTTACTTATTCCGTGTTAGATTTTTAGATATCGTGTTGACAACACTTTTATACGAAATTTATTTGTTTAACATTGCTCTCCAATTGTGTCTCCCCGGATCATAGTAACATTGTATATCAGCGCTGAATCATAGTATTTCTCACTATGT
Source organism: Convolutriloba macropyga (assembly GCF_964194025.1). Classification (NCBI taxonomy): domain Eukaryota; kingdom Metazoa; phylum Xenacoelomorpha; order Acoela; family Convolutidae; genus Convolutriloba; species Convolutriloba macropyga. Next base: position 22,992,738 of record NC_134480.1, read on the forward strand.
CTTTTTACAATAATCATTTATCCATATCAGTTTTTACTATGAAAAGTGTAAATTCAAACAAAAAGTTGAAGTCTGTTCATTGAAAGAACAGCACTTAATCCTTAAACTCAGCTTAAACTGTTTAGCCTTTTTGTCTCTGATCAGAGCTCATACAATAAAATTATAAATTTTTACAGATAAAAAAGACCTCCACTAAACTCTACTTAGAGAAGGAAACCAACTGCATAATAGTTAATTTTTGATTGATTATTGAAACTAATATGAATAAAATTGATTTATAAGATTGAAGAATTTGAAGTGTTCCAAGTAGTTTGACATCAATTTGATATCAGCTGGCAGTAATAACTAGCTCTTTTTTAGTCTGTTCAAAGTTCATTATCATCGTTTCCCATTAGAAAAAACTTTAGAATAAGACAACAATATATAAACCGACACTTGGTGGGCCATCATTGGGGGTTTGGGGTTGAGTGTAGACGTATAGTTGTAGGTGTCGTCACTTGAATCAGCCTGATACATTGGTTCCGTGTTGTTCAGAGAACTCCTTCTATTGCTACGTCCTGCGACGTAGTCTTTGGAAGTCATCGTCTTTGGAAGTGCTTGGAAGTTTCGATGGATGCAATACATCTTTTCACATTTATTTTAGACGAACTAAGATTTATTTTCAGTCCAATCAAAAATCTAACAAAAAACAATTGTAACAAAATTGCAGTTCTGCCCCCAATTTAATGAGTGCTTTTTGTTTGGTTTGCAACCCAAAGCACTGTTGCCAATTTTACATTGATCTAGTTTAAGATTCACGTGTTCAGTAATTTTTGGTTCAATTTTTGTACCGTTGATAATCTAATGGCCTAAATGACAATATTAAATCCTGAAAAGAAATTTTAAAATAGTAGTAAACACTATGCTAGCTCTCTTTATTTCATACGAAGAACTATGAGCACATAAATTTGAATTTCGCCATTAGACATTCACACTATGGAGCTTTGATTGAGCAATTATATGTGACTTGATTAGAGCGCTACTAACCAGCACAAAGCTCAGATTCCATTATCAATCAAAATTAAAAAACAACAATTTTTTTTAAAAAAATTTAAAATTTACTCCATCAATATAGAGAGCATTGTTAAAGGGACAAGTTTCATTTGCAGTTAAATTTATAATGAAGAGTTATAACGAAAAAATAAAGAAGAAATAGATTGCTGGTTGTCAATCCTACGCCCCAAAAACTTTGATAAGAAATAAAAAATCTGAAAAAATGAAAAAAATTTGTCTTTGATACGGAAAATCTCACGTTTTTTTGACTAAAGAGTTAAATTGACTTAAAACTATACTAATATTGCAATAACATATAAACATCAGATCGAATAGAAAAATCCAACCAAGCTGTCAAACAGGAGACATTTTCTCGGAATAAGGCAAAAGTTTTCAAACAAAGCAATTCTTGTGAAGTTGAATTGAAATTTATGGTTAATTTAAAAAATGTGTTAGTTTTTATGAACATTGTCTCCGATTAAAAGTATCGAAATCCGCGAATTTCGTTAAACCAAAATCAATATTTTTACGGCTAGGCATTCTACATGTGGTTCAAATTTGTTATTTAAAATCAATTGAAATCAATTATTCTTCTAAACTCAAAAAATATAGCATTTTGTGAATCTGCACACAAATGTTTACCTTTGGTTATTTAGAGTTTTGCGTTTTCCGTTTGCTATGCTAGTTTTTGAGGACTTGAATGAGCAACAATCAATAGATATTGTCTTTGTTTCTTCCCTATTTCCTCTTCATTGTAGTTGTTGTTATCTCTACAAGACAAAAACAGTTGATAAAAATTATTTTTTTGTTCCGACCCCCACTTTAGTGGGGAGGGAGGAACTATATACTAAAATGGGTTTTTTTTCACTCAATTTTGGCCGATCGATATATTCATCGTAGAGAATTGTGAGTGGTATCATTGAAAAGCCCGTCCAGCGTGGAATACGGAATCAAAAAATTTTTTTTCGATTTTCGTTCTTTACAGGGAGTTATCGAGGTTTAAAATTTTGCAAACTTTTTCAGTAATTTTTGTTCACATTTTCAGTAATTTTTGCTAAAACTGGGCACAATTTCGCTAATATAGTTCAAAATAAAAAAAATTATTGGCAGAGTGTTGTTGTTACCGTTAAAGATAGAAGAGCGTTGCTGAATTGTTTGATTGAAGATTTTTTTGGCTAAATTTTTAATTAAAGTTTTCAAAATTCAAACTTTTTTCGTCAAAAATGGCACAAAATAAGCTTTTTGGTCAACTTTGTTAAATTTTGCCAGACTTAGTGACCTAGAAACCTTAAAACAGACTCCCTGAACTGAAAAAGAGCGCTAGTTGCAATTAGGCGCCGTATGAAAGTCTTCTGATAATAAAATTTTGCCGTTTTTTGCAGATTTAACCCGATAATTTTAAAAAAAGCGTCGTTCTTTTTTTTAATATTTGAAGAATTCCACGCAACAGTTGTCTAATTCGCAAACACTTGGAACACTTGGTCGGTTTGCTGGGCGCGCGACAAAATCTGGGAAAGGTTCGAAAATACCTTGGATTCTTAGAATCAGAGACTTTTTGGTTTTGATTTTGATGCTGACTTTTTTCAAAGTATTTTGTTCTTGTTTTTAAAATGTTAATTACTGAGAAAAATTTTTTTTCACGGCTCCGTTAATAACAACTCCAATTTACGTAATTTTGAGGCCAAAAGTAGATACAGTTTGTTTTCAGACAACCAAAGGGTTTTTATGGCTTTGAGGTAGAGTTTTGGTAAAAAATTTACCTGAAATTTTGTCTTTTGCCTTCAATTGTTATTCTTTTAGCAGTCTGATTTTTGAGCTGAACCACTCAAAGTTCTAAATTTCTTCCTCAAGAGATGCAAGTGAACTTTTGCTGTTCAATAGCTTACTACCTAATGTCTCTTATGTTATTGAATGTCTTTGTTTTAAGGAAATTTCTGTAATTTTTTGAACTTGTCAACATTCGAAACTGAACATATTTCTTGTCTTCATAACATTTGGTTGGAAAGGCTGCGACAACGTTCTCTTACAGAAATTGGTAGAGTTTTTTTCCCTTTAGTTGTTGTTGATTTTTGTTGTCATATGCCAAATATTGTTTAATTAAAAGTCTAAGTGGCCAAATATAGATAAACAAATGAGCTTAATAACTGATATCGGTAATTAGCTAATGGTTGTTTTGATTTTCAAATTAAATTTCTAGAGAAAGAGTAATAGTATTCTTAAACTTATCCCTTTTTGTTCTGGTTTGCGTTTTTGTCGTATTTTACAATGTTGTATCATTTTCGTAAATTTGCCTAATAATTTAGAGCTCTTTTTAATGTTTTGTTGAATCAAACAATAATTTTTCTTTTGTTTAAACGTTTTTGATGAGTTTTGGGAAGTTTAGATACCTTTTAGTTTTTGTGGTTCTTTATGTTGTTATTTTGCAATAGTCGTTTCACATAAAGATGTTATGATGGTCATCGGAGACGCAAAGGAAGATGTTATATTCTCGCGGTCACTATCTTATAAATTTAATGGCTTCAAAATTGTGGTTTCTTAAAGTTGTTTGTGAAACTTATTAGTTCAGCTCGTATTTAATATTATTTTATAGTCTTCTAATTTAGTCTCATTAATAACAGTCGCAATTAGTTTTCCGTGTAGTTGCAATACAAACTGTCTATTCTCTTAGTCAAAACATTTGTTGGCTATGAATTTTGAAAACATTTGTTTTTAATTAAAAAAAGAGATCGATTTTTGAGATCTGCCAATTTAATTTCTGTTAAATTGTAGGTAAGCATCTTTGTATACAATTCACATCATTAATCTATTGAAATACAATTTGTTCTTCATAACGGTTTTATTTTCCTCAAATGGTTTTTCTTCTTCGAGCAACCAGCTTTCATAAAACTAATTTTCGTGATTTTTGCATATTTGCCTCTTTTTGTAGGTTTTTATTTTTTTTTCACAGACATCGTTTTCGTGCATAAATTTTTGTGCAAATTTTTAGTTTTTGCCTTTATTTGTCGTTCTTTTTGTAGTCGTAGGACACATCCTGGATAATGAAAGGCCTCAGTCGCTCTCTATTGAGGTATAAAAGATTCTCTCAATGATTTCATTTCATTCTTAATGTTTCTAATCAGTTCGTATTTAACTCTTTTTTTTAAAAAAAAGCAATGTTTTAATAAATTTTGCTCCTTTCGCTTATTTCTAGTCGACTTGTTGCCAAGTCGCATTGAGGAAAAGAACCATATTTTGTTCCAAAAGGTGCCGGTTAATCTTCTGAGTATAAGTTTTACAATTTTGATTTGGTTATTATTGGTTTTCAAAAAATGGACAAGGAGTTTTGGTCGTAATTAATATTTGTAACTATTTGATTTTTATGGCCGTCTTTTTTGGTAGTCATATTATGGTAGCCACAGGTCTCTTAGTCCTTCTAGAGTAGATTGTTTTCCTCTCTTAGTAGTTTGTTGAACGATATGTTGATATGTTAATTTTTTTCATCTCTTCCTCATTTGGTAGACAATTAAGTGATAAATGTAGATGAGCGGGGTCGGAACTTAATGTGCGAACGCACATTACCGAGCCTCCTTGTTAACTATCGATATTCAATATTGTTTTGACGTGATTAATCATCAGAAGACAAAAAATTTCTTGTCGCTTTGCAGCCAGGCAATAGCCCAGGCAAAACAACCTGCTAACCAGGGCTCCAAAATGTTAATTTATGATAAAGGAAACAATGTTTTTAGACGGAATTTCAGTTGCGTCTCTCATTTCAGACACCGTCCATCTGCCTCTATAGTGATTAATGTTCAAAGGTTGAGTGAGAGAGAGCAACTTAATGTAAGTTGTGCATAAGTTAAGCTTAATATAGCTTGACAAGAAGTTCTATTTGTTCAACTTCTAATTGGCTAGAAAACTGAAGAGCTGAAACACCAGGAGGGACGAAAGAACGGAAGAGATTGAGTGACAAGTGTTGACCAAGTTCGAGAGCTTAAAACCAGTTGGTGTAATGGTTTGCACACTAAGATTTCAAGTAAAAGATACTGGTTTGAAACCAGTACTGGTTCAATTCCATAGTGGTTGCGCCAGCTTAGACCATCTAATAATCTAGTTAAATTTTTTATTAGCCCTTAATTTCCAGACTGCTTGATATCATATCTGAGAACTTATTCGCACTAATTATCATTTTCAATGCTTTTTGAAGACTAATCCTAATTGTACGGCATTTTTGATGTCTTTTGCCGTTATGATTTTTTTTAATTCTCAAAGTTGATGGGAAAACCTAAAAATATCTCTGAAAAACTCCATAGTTGTTTTGCAACAAACTACTAATTGTCAATTGTTTTTGTATCGGAGGAGTTGTATCGGTCTTCTTTAGGTTAGCAGAAGCAAATATTATTAAAGTCGGAATTGTGCTAACGGCACAGGTTTGTTGCTATTTTGAAATTTTTTGTGCGGCTAACCGTCTTTTAAGGTAAAATTCAATCCAAGTGTTATATTTCTTTCTGGAGAATTTTGAGAGCAACATCTATAGAAATTTTTTTGAAAGTAGATCCTGACATATGAGTGTAGTTTTTTTGGCTTGAAAAGCCTGAAAATCAAGCGTTACTATCAAAAGATCTCTCGTTGTTATTTGTGTTGTAAGCATAAAACTGCAAACGACCATTTTTGTTGGAAACTGAGCAACTTTGTTCGGTTTTCAACCAAACTTTATCAAAAATGAAAACTCAATTACACAAGTTCTATTGAGCTTCCTTTTCCAAGGCTTTATATACCTATCTACGCTACCCTATTCTTAAAATACCTTCTTATTCTTAATTTTTACCACAATTCTGAAGATTAATTTGCGATGGGTTAGGCAAAATTGTTAGACAAAATTGTTAGACAAAATTTTAAATTTAACTCAAATAAAGATAGGTGCAAAAGTCTGCTGATTAATCTCTAGACAGTAGACAGATAGAAAAAGGAAGTGGCAAATAAAATTTGATTGGCTAAGTGGGAGTTGTTTTATAAGCAGACTGTTGTTTGGCAATTTTTGTAATGGCTTTTCCATTGGCAACCTTTAGCTGTTTTACATAAAGAGTTGTTGTGATAAGTTTCGGTCCTCTTGTCAGTTTTCAGCAAAATTCAAAAATCCAATGTATTCAGTTTTTGCATGACCTCAATTATCTTATTTTTTTTGTATTAAATATAGCAGTTATGGCTTGCATTGACACCATTTTCGCTTTCGCTCTTGGTTAAAAAAATTGCGGTCGTTTTACAAAATCCGGACCCACAAAGGTTTTCTTAATATTATTCATTTATTTAATAAAATATCAACCGCGAAGAACTAGTACTCAACAAAATCGAAACCAGAAAATATATTGTGCAATGAACTCTATTCTAACTGCACTGAAATTGTTTTCAAGTTTATTCTCCTTCAAATTTTTAATCAGAAACATTCCTATGCCCAAGAATCTTGGCCTTTAACTACGCAATTTTTTAAAGTTATCCAAATTGTGTTTTGTGTGCTAGAGATTTGGTCAATGAAAAGTCGGCTAGTCTTTCAAAACAAAAGCCAGTTTTAATTGAATCAGTTTTTATTTGAATATGGAAGACGGCAATTAATTTTAAATATTTCAAAATTTTCTGCTCATTTTCAACAATATTAAAATAATGGAGAATGACAACTGCCATTTATCTAAAAAATACGGAAAAATGTTTGTAAAAAATTTTTGCTGACTTGCTTTTTGATAGCAAGTTTTTGTAGAAGTTTGGGCAACCATTTTCATTAATTTTTAAAATACAGCAAGTACTGGTATTAAGTTGGGTAGATCGTAGTTGGGGACGACAACGACTTGGTTTTTTGTAACATTTATTGATTATTTACATCGGAATGGGATGTCATTTTATTTAATGTTATTTTCCCAGCTTAGTATAAAATATCTACTTCGGTTGGAAACCCGAAATTGGGATCGAAGTACATCTTCAATTCGAGTTTATACAATTTCTTATATAATGGTTTTTATTTCGGTTGAGCAACATCAATGCAAAAAATTTTGGTAGAATCTAATGAAATAAAATATATATCGTTTTTTTCTTTTCAAGATCTTATTGATGCGTGAAACTATATTAAAAAAAGTTACAGTATATTTTAACAAAAATCAAAGTTTGTTCTATGACCAAGGTTACAAGGACTCATTTCAAATGCACCTACACCTTTTCTTTTGCCACTATTTAGTTTTTCTTCTTTAAAAAAATACTTTTGTCGCAGAACTCAGGCACATACTCAACACGAAACTCAAAAATGTTGGTAGTTCAAAGAGTAGATTATTTCATAATTAACGAGTTCTGCTATTTTTCTTCCCGGAAAAAACCGAACTGAATTTTAAAAGAAAATACAAAAGGTTCTTCTCTGAAAGTAAGTTTTCCAAATAAAAACAGTTGGTTCCGGTAGATATTTGAAATTTTTTCAAAAACAAGAAAATGATATTAATCCTTCTCTACCGTTACCTTAGTTTTTGGACTTCTTGCTTAGAGATTTTTAGAATAGTTTGATGGCAAATAAACCGATTTAGAGATCTCCAATTAAAGATGTGATGCCAAAATGCAGATTTTGTCCTGTTGAATGTCGTTGTGTTCAGAATACATACCAAAGATATCTAACTCCCATTCATTTTAAGAAATGTGAATAATGGTTTTTCCGACATCAGGATTAACTCGTCTATCTTTCTTAAAAATAAAAACAAACCAAAACATAAGTTGCCTGTGCAGAGTTCTCAAAACTCACAAAATGTATTACAGTGAGTTCAACTTCATTAAAATAAACCCGAACAAGTTATTATCTCATTTTGATGCTTCAATTAGTCCTTGATCTCTTGCTCACAGATTTGATTGCTTCTGACAAAGTACCTACTATTTAAGGAGCAGAGAAGAGTTTGCTGCATTTTATATTTGGCTCTTCTTCGTTCAAATTGTACTTTGAATTATTGTATCAAAGTTTTCATAATTGTAAATCAAAGAGTTACATGATGTTACCTAAATAATTTAATGACGTTTTATTTAAACCACAGTGTCAACTATAATATATTCTGATGGGGATCCAATACCATATAGCTGTTCTGCTATGTACTCGGAAATGGGATGCAAAAAGTAGCTGTTCATTGACAATTTTATTCTAAAATAAATCATCTTTCTGATTTCTGCTTTTCAGTATCAATACCCTAGTGATGAGCGAATTCAAATCTTGCAAGAATCTTGCTAGATGATTCAAAACTTGCTAGAATCTTGCAAAAATCTTACCCGTATGCATTCACTTGCAATATTGCTTTGCAAGATTCTTGCAAGTTTTTTATTCATCGACTACTAGGATAACTTCATAATTATTAACTTATTTTGATCATTAGTTTGCTGTTATCTGAACAATGTGTTATTAGGTGTGTCCAACTGGGCACTGGAGTTTATAATCGGCTAGTAGAACCTCCGATTGAATCAAAAGAGTGATCCCATATTTTATTAATTGTTTTATAAATATAACATTAATTTCGAACCTAAAACTTTGTGTTTCCACTGTTGTAACCGTGCACTAAAGCTCTCTACATGAACGTTTTAGGGTTCGAAATTAGAAAAAGTAAAATTTTAATCTCGTTTTGTGCTGTATGGAATTTCTGACATTATACTGAAAAAACCACCAAAAGGACGCTCTGCAAGACTTTTAGTTTTTTTTAAAAAAAATCTCAAACGCTGAATCAGGGTGAATCCACGGATATAGTTTTTTGACAGTTGGTTTTAAAACAACATTGACAGACCATTTGTTTTTTATGACTTTTTAAGAAAATTTTTAAAAATTTTTGTCTGTCGTGATGATAAAAAATTATAAATTTGTTTCCGATACAAGTTCAGCGGCATCCTACATTTGGTTATTTTTATTTTCTTAGCCAGATTTTCAGACCGTTTTGATGAAACAAGTAAAGATAAAACTTCGTATTTTGTACGAGAACACAACTAAAGTTGAGACTTGTGATTATTTTTCAAGAGATTCCTGATAAAAGTTTTGCGCAAAAATTTGCGCGATATTAGCTGATAACTATTTAGCTGCTATACAGAATTATGTTGAAGCATATAGGTACGTGCTGGTTTGATATATTTCCAGAAAAAAATTACCTGGTTTTCTTTTTGCGCTACACAACTACGCAAAGTTCAATTGTCCTAATTTCTACCTCGAGTGGGTATTTCTCACAGATTCATACTCATAAACAGAATACCTTGTGGGCAATTTTCTTCAAATGATAACTACCTTTGGCAAGTCCGGATGGTTAACTTGTTAGAACTTGTAAGTTTCGTTCACTATAACCGTTCGAATTCGACCGTCGGTATTACTAGTGTCTCTTTGTAAGTTGAATCATTTTCGATAATAATTGGCAGTATTTAATAGCAGAGACTTATTAATTTGTTGCTCATTCTTAGATACAACTAGTCTCAAGTTCAATTGGAGGCAAAGTTCTCTAAGAATTCTGGCGGAAAAACGATTTTAGTTCTCTTAAGTATGCTTTTTTGTAGATAAGATCAAAAATATATGATACCAACTCACCGAAAAGCACCGACAATAACTATTTATCAGAAAATTTTGCTCAATGCTTGTAGAAAAACGACACCAAAAGGTATTTTGAGAAACTATATGAAAAAAGCTTAATAAACGTCAAAAATAACCAAAATTAGAGACAATATGGCACACTATCGACTAGAATCAAAATACTGCAAGACCTATAAACTTTTGAACCTTACTATGTACAGTTGCAGGCAAGCGTAGAATCAAATTCGTTTATAATATCAGATTCGATATAATTTGCTGCAAAAAATTTGCTTGTGTGTTGCATTTTAAAGCCTGGGAATTTTGTTGATTTGATTATCTTAGAAAATTTTTAGCAAAAAAGTTTTTAGTTAATTTTGTAAATTATATAAAGGTTAATACCATGTACTTTATAAGCGTCGGCAACATCCGAATTAAAGTTATAATCTTATTTATGGCGTTATTGGATTTCAGATAGCTTTTCTTTTTAAACAAACTTTATTGTGGGAAAACCTTCACGGATCCTCTTCGAAGTTGGTTGTTTCAATTAGGATGTTTCGTTTTCGTGATCACAAAAAAACGTGAATAACGATGCTCGAATATGCTCAAAAAATCATTCCATTATGTTTTTGGGGTCTTAAAAGCAGATGGACTAATGACTGGTTTTCAAATAGAAACAAAAATTAAACTGCCTATTATAATTCAAATTACCGATCAATGGCAGATTTTATCGTCTCATACACAATGGAACGTCTTTTAAATTATTCACAATTTTATTTTAAAGACAAAACTTTGGAACTAGATTGAGATCTAGATTTTGTCATTAATGCAAAACTAAAGTTGTCTCTGCTAGTTATAGGTTAGAACTTTTCAGCGTGAAGTAACAGAGACATTATTATGTCCCTTACTGATTTCTTCAATGGTCATATAGCAATTGATACGGGCTTCTTTTTTTGTATGTGTTCGTTTGTGATAACTTTTAGAACAATTCGCACGGGAAGTTGCCGAAAAAACTTTAAGCAAAATAAAAAAATGTTATTTACCACTTTGGTATTTTGGATTTAAGAAAATCATCCTTACACCATTAGAAGTTCTTTTTTGTCAATCATGAAGAACAAGTTGAATACAATTAATGCAATTACTGCTCCAGTAATTCGAGAATTTTTTTCTTAAATTTGATACTCGATAAAATAGAACAAAAAATCAGATTATTTGTAGATCATATAAAATTTATGCATCATATCAAGCCTTACAGGAGAAAAATTTCCTGTGCAATTTCTGATAAAAAAGATTCAATTTCTATCCTAGCCAAGCAAAACAAAATCCTCCAAAAACAAACTTTTCTTTATTGTCGTAGTGGATTTTCGACTGTCGTCGATGGGAAGTTATCCTTTGACTTTTCTGCACTTCTGACAATCCCATCAGAGTTGCGAAGTGCATCTATTTAATTCATTGAAGCTTTCCTTGACGTACTTCCACATTAGTTTCAATATTCAATTTTAAGGTCTTCGATCATCAGGAAATTTAGTCCACTATCAGCTCTGTTTGCTAATCTGCAATTTTTGAAAATAAACTCGTACTTCGTTTTCTTCGAGTCTGGTTCTCAGCAGGTTGAAAAGTTTGGTTTTTTGTCCTCGTAGATCGTTTGTATCTGGCAAGTGTTCATTATTTTTGCCTACTATCCTAGAGAGAGAGAGAGAGAGAGAGAGAGAGAGAGAGTCAGGAGATTATTCATTTGGGGGTGCATTGATAGAGGCAGGATATTGTCATGGGTACCTTGGTAGAGGCAGGTTTAGTTTATTTTGAAAATTTATTTTCTGTGTGAACTCAAAGCTAATGAAAGGAAAATATTGAGAAAATTTGTTAAGATACTCTGTGTTCAATGAATGAAATTTTAGCTTACGCAATAAACTTTTTCAGCACTCATAACAAACTTTGATTGATGAGAAGATTTTTCAGTAGCAAAATGATCGAATAACTGTATTTCTTAAGAATTTAATCTAATTGTCCAATGGTGACATGAGATGAACTTCACTAACCCAACGCGGGTGTTTTGACATTCTGACTTAGTACGGGCAGCCTTTTAATAGTTTTCAATGCATTTTTTTAAAAAGTCCCTCTTAAGTACGTTAAAATTATGTTATTTTGTGCATTCAAAATTGTCCTTTAATACCTTAGAAGATAAACAGTTCTTTCCATGCAGCTATCTGGTCGTACAAATTTTAATAGATGCTACAAGTTTTGATAAATATTGTATAAGAAAATAAATGAGAAAAATGAATTAATATTTCAAAAAGCATTTTATTCGACCTTATACGAGAAAAATTCCTGAATTACTAGTACGTATAGTTTCATGCCACGCCAGTCTCACAAAAACATATTTTTCTCAGGGAGAGAATTTTTTCGCACGATGGTAGTAAAATTTATCCAAAAGTCCAAATAAAAGTCCAAAGTTGCGCATTGATGATACAATAGTTCATTTTGCAACCAGGCGAGCAGAACGCTTTCACGTAACACATTGCGTTGCGGTCGCGATTCAGAAAGAATTCTATCTTTCAAATCACTTTGTTGTTTTCTATTTCTCTAAACAGATTGAGCTTGTTAAGTGTGACCTTTGAGTGTACAACACGCGATTGTTTATTTAATGTTTCACTGTTTTAGTGTGTCACTATAGATTATATATACATTGAAAGAATACTGATTATTTTGAATTAATGCGGATAAATTAGTTAGAATTGTCAGCTTTCTCTTGAAGTAAAATTTGGGAAAATTGCAAACCATAAATGAAGTTTATGCAAACTTTTTTTTGTTTATAGTCGTTTTAGGAAATAAGTGACGTCTATAAAAAATGGAGATGAATTTTTCTTTGAATAAATCGTCTTGTCGACTTCCGATTGCATTTTTAATACCTTCTTCTTCAATACACTTTTCGTAGTTTTGTGATGATATTCTTCGAGGACTTATCATATCTTCTACAAAATTTATTCACTCTAATTTTTAAAGGGTAGTTTTTGCGTTGTGCTTGCTTTTTAGGGTTACTTAAAAGATTTCGACTTCTAAAACTTCAAAATTTGAGTTTTAATTAAGTTCTGCAAATTTTCAGAGACGCCATAATAAGAAGTAATTGTGCAATCTATTGCATTACGAGAGCTAACCAGACAGTGAAACTATTTCCCTAAAATGTTTGCTACTGCAAATCAAAAATCAAAACAATAAAACTTTTAGCTTTGTAAGTAATTTGTAAAGAAATACATGCAATAGGGGCATGTATTCTGGTTTAAGTGCTTCTTTCGAAGAATTGCAAAGAATTTATTTTATGATATTTCCTCGAAAATGTTATGCTTTCATTCAGCGTGCCTTGACCTGACTTTTCCCCAAAATTCAAATTTCAAATTTCGGCGCTCGAGTTAGCTCAATTTTCCCGAATTTTCCCCTCTATATTCTCATTCTGAGCGGGAATAATACAAACACGGGCGTTTTCCGAGGATAAACTTTGACCAATCAGATTTGAGGGTTATTCTACTTCCATAACATTACTTATTCCCTTTATTCAATATAACTGCATTTTAAATTGCTGAAATAGTAAAAGGGGATATATAAAAGCAAATAAGAAAAGAATTACTTGTTGGGAAAGTTTTACAAACTGGAAAATTTTCCGAAGCAATCCGAAAATTTAGGCGCGAATTTTGATTTTGAAATTTTCTTTCCCGTAATTAGCCAGCGAGAGTTACTCGAGATCACAATTTCGAGTTATTTCTAGTTATAATAACTACCTTATTTTTCGTGGAATTCAGCTTTGAGTCAGTTGTGTGGTTTTCAGGTCGTGTCAGAATTTTGAATTTCCAAATTTTAAGCGTGCATTTCGATTAAAATAAAACCATTTGAAAACATCAAAAAATTGATACCTCAAAATAAACGTATTTGCATTGTTTCAGTTCTGAAAATTAAAAAACGGTTTGTAAACTTATCGTTTCGTTTCGATTTCATTTTTAGACAAAAAGGTATAAACTTTTTGTCAATTGTTGTGGTTTTTCACGTTTGCTGTGAATCTATAGTGAGTAATAATAATAGAAGAATAATATATACTTTACCTGTTTTACTGAAAGTTTTGAACTGAGAGCATCATTTCAAGTTCGGCTCTTAATTTTTCTGTAAAATTATAAGTTGACAATCATAACTTTGATCTAAAATCTTTTTATTGTTGTTAACATAACCACTTAAGTTATAAGTGCCGGCATTCTATCAGTTTTATTATTTTTCACTTTTCTTCGCTCTCTATAAATTACAAAAATTGAGAGCAAATATCACCTGTTTTAATTTACTTTCTTTCTTGATTGGCAATTACACGTTATTCTTCTATTCTTACACCTGTGTATATTAGAAAAGAGTTTGTCTGTAAATTCGCCAATTATACAATCGTGCAAATAACATCGCTCTATTAACAAAATCTCAGTTTAAAAACACGAAAATCGCTGTTTTATTGATAACACAACTGTTTTATATTTTATTGTTTACAATTTATATTTGCAACGTGTGAAAAAATCTGTACAAATATTGACGTTTTGTCCAGAAAAATTGTCTAATTTAGCAGAAATTTTTTATTGTTTGCTTTGAAAACCCATTTTTCCTCGAATTGGGATTAAATTTCCAGTTAGGAAGTTGGAGAGAAAACTGCCAGAAACATTTGTTTGCTATAAATAAACATTTCCCTGAAGTTGTGAACAAATCTTCAATTTTGTGAAAAATTCGAAGAAATTAGTATCAGAGAAGGAAAAAAATGGTGTCAATTCCTCACGCAACATTGCACCCTCTGCTACCCTACACACCTGGGAGCCCTACAGTGTCAGCTGCAATCAGCCAACAGGTTTGTTCATATCTTTCAGGGTTTCATAATGAAGAAGGTGATTATCCAGTACTGATCACCACGACACAGTACATAACAGACATATTCAGTACTGAAATCAATTCTGGATCAGTACTAAAAATTCATGATGAATATTGCTTCTCGCGACATTTCAGTACTGATTTTGAGACTGAATCGTGTAATTCTTGACTAGATGAATAATCCAATTAAAAAACTACCAGTTTCGGTGTAAAAACATAATAGGTTAAATGACAGAGGATAATAATAAGAGGGGTGAAATTGGAGGCCGCCTGTCAAATCATCTGAGCATTTTTATTTTTCAGATGAGCCCCTCAAGCATTCCTGCTCCACCTGCACAATCCTGCACAGCTGCAAATCTCAACCAGCTGCTCTCAGTTGCAGCACTGCAGAGCCTGCAGCCATCAGCACTCCCTCAGTTGAACCCAGCCGCCTCTACCCTCTCAGCCACCATCGGGGAAGAGGACACGAAGTATAGGAAGTTGTTCGTGGGGGGACTTCCGTGGACTACAACCACCGAGACGTTGCGGAAGCACTTTGAACAGCACGGGGAGATTGAGGAGGCGGCGGTCATTTTTGACAAGGAAACCGGAAAATCTAAAGGATTCGGATTTGTAAGTCCCTTTGACATTTCATTGTTAATAAGAAAAAATTATCAGATAGTCCCTGGTTGAGGTGCGCAACCCAAGTCAGCTCTCATCAGACATTCTTGGGTTGAGTACAGCAAGTACCCGGCCATCCAGAACAGAATCGGCTCTGATCAGCCTCTTTTAGGTTGCACAACAGGGGCGCAAGGCACATATCAGTCATGCTTTATCGATCGTAGAGTTGTGGCCAGAAGTGTCGAAGGTTTGCTATCCAAAATGGTCTGATCAAAGCTGGCTTCTTCGCGTAAAAAACTAAGTTATTCTCCTGTGCGATTGTTATGTATTTTTTACGATAATACTTGCAAATAGAATAAATGGTCCATACAGATCTTGTTCACATCACAACATTACAACCAACTAGAGCAACTCTAATGGCATATTGATCGACTCTTCTTTGGTCACTTTTTACATGAGGCATAGTGTTTAATTAAAGAGTTTCTTTTACATCGAAACAATTTATAAACGAAATTGTAAGGCCAATTTTTTTCACTACAAAAGCCAGCAACCTCACTCAGAGATATTGTTTATCAATTAAACGAATTGTATTTCCGAAAAATATGTAAGAATTGATAATACTATTTGTGCTTAAAAATCATTTTATGGAGCTTGTGCTGCCATTAGCGCCAAGCTTAAAACATCTGTATTCCTTCATAATATTGAGTCATTGTATCCCATCAAGTTGCTCACTAAATTCCCCAACTTGTTTCCTTACAAGAATTTATCTTCTTGTAAGGAAACTGCTACACTTTGTGAAAAAAAATTCCCTTTTATTTTCGTGAAGAAAATTTCCCTTAAAATTATTTTTTGAATGAGTGAAGTCAATCGAAAGTTTTTTCACCGAGTTTTTTGACGATAAACATAAGGGGTTGAACAAGCACTTTTATGGCGAGCAAGTGTATTTTCACAGCACTGTTTGCCGGACATTGAAAAATATACCCCATGAGCGATGTCTTGGTCTTTCTGAAAGCTGCAAGAAATGCAATGTGCATTAGAGTATACACTCCAGTAATTAAGCTGTGATTATTAGATGGAGCTTGGAATAATAGCTCAATATAAGAGGGAATAGTATGACTCTCGCAATGTGGACCAGCTGGCTCAGTGGAGAGCACAGGAGTGCAATCAATTAAGAGATTGTGGGGTTGCAACCCACAAGGTGCCAAATTTTACTCTCACTATAATGGTGTTGACATTTAATCAGCATAACGAGAAAAAAGTTGCTCTAATAATATGGAAGTATTCTACTCAATGAGTAGTTATAGGCTTCAAAAACGCTGAGGAAAAAAGATTTAATTTTTTCAAAGGATCAATTGTTGTATGAGCGTTAAATTAGCATTGGATTAGTTTGATGAACACTCGTTTACTGCAAATAATTTATCGCATTGTACTTGAATTTAATATGACGATTTTCGTTTATTGCATTTCCGCAAATTTAAAAATTTTTTATGTATTCAATTTGAGATTTTTTGTGAAGTTTGTTTTTGTCTTTATTATATTCTTCTTGAGCACTGTAGTTAACGGAGGACCCCGTTTGTAGGCTTCATAATGCACAAACTCAAAAACTGCAACGTAAAAATTCGAAACAGAAAAAATGTTCGTAAAACATTTTTCCGTGATCCTTAATCTAAAAATTAGCTAGATCCGATTTATCTACATTATTGTCATCAAGCAAATAACCGATGGGGAATTTTTGATGGGCGAAAATCCAGGTAATCAGAGTCGAGCAATGAATAATTGCTTTTTGGTAATTAAGCAAAATTTTCTAAACTGAGGTCTAATCTGAGGTTGTTTTTTGATCAGAGCTGACTCCGGTTGTTTTTTGTTGTAGGTGACTTTGAAAACAAAGAAACAGGCCGATGATGCCTGCAAAGATCCCAATCCTCAAATAGACGGACGAAAAGCTAACGTCAACCTTGCCTTCCTGGGTCAGAAGCCACGGAACAACCCGACACACAACAACAACAATAACAACAACAACCATAATAATAATAATAACAACAGCTTCATCAACGGAGGTAAGTAGTTAAACAAGTCCATTACATTGTCAAAATTGGCGTTGAGGAATGTTATAGATGTGAAAAAAGGATGAAAAAAGGCAAAATTTACCATAAACTACTAAATTGAAATGTATTTCACGACAATGTCAATAGAAATCAATCTGAGTCGCACATATCAGAAACAATTTTCGATAAACGAAAACAACTCGGTGTCAAAACCCTATTTATTACTCAATCATTCCATCTCGTAGTGCCTATTTTTTTTAGATTTTACCATATGCTATCTTGAAAAAATTGTTCTTGTTCGTAAAATTTCCAGTATTTTCCACTTAAAGTTGTTAATGATTCAGGACTGAGTGCTAATCTGTTTGCACTGCCCACTGCACAGTGTGTGAGGTCAGGATCCATCACCCCAACAAGTCAGAACTTATTCGGACTTATCTCAACTCCTCCTAACTTAAAGTAAGTATTCTAAAAAAAATCAGCAGTAAACTTTATAAGGCATCTGTTCCAAAGTTTGACCGAGAAAATCAAATTTTGGCAGAATGTTGAAAACATTCCATACACATTGATGAGACCTTACCAAGATCTCATAGGTCTTGACCCGGAGTGTGAAATTGATTAATTATTTTTAATTATAGATTAATGATTTATTTTGATCTCATTTTATTGCATTAATAAACTTTTAACTAGCAAAATAAGGCTGTAGAAAATTGACAGCCTTCAACCTTTTACTCAGATTTGAGTTCTAAAAATTGCACGTACCAAATGTTTTTTTCTAATTTGCTAGAACATCATTGTTCTCGATTGAACTTAAGGTTTGATGGCATTTTTTAATCATGAAAAATGAAAAACAACTTCAAGGGTGTTGAAAAACATGAAATCCTCTGTGGGGCAAAAAATACGTTAAATCGTAAATTAACAACCTTCTTTTCCTTATTCTAACAATTGAGGAAATGTTTAAGCACAATGCAGATTTTAACAGTTTATAAAACAAATGCGCAGCCACTCTCTGAGTATGGAGTTCTTACATATGGTTATGCCAAAAATAAAATTCTGAAACCATTGAACAAAGTTTGAATCCATAACAATAACCAAGAGAAAACTACTCATTCCAATGTGTCAGAGCTACATCTCTATAAAATTTTAATAGCAGCAACTAAAATATTATGGAGCGAAAGCTTAGTTTCTTTCCTAGAAAATCCAATTTCCGAAAATGAGTTCCTAAAATTTACGAATGGCGGAACGAGATTTAGGAAACGAATATGACAATTAATCTATAAGAACTAAAATCAGGCAGATGATAAACAGCTTAATGGCATATTTTCAAATCTTTGTAAATAAAATTTGTACTAAATCAAACCTTAAAGATAAAAAATTCTGATATAAATTCCTCTTTAATTAGATTTTAGACAATTGTGAGTTATTATATAAGTTTAATAATAATTAATGATTTCTGTATTTTTTTATTGACATGGTAATTTTTCCTGTTTTTGTCAGCAACTGCCATAGTCATTCCTCTTCCGCTTGAGACGCTTGAATACAGGCCTTTATGTTCGAATACTGATCTTCCAGAGTGATATTGATTTTTTAAATGTAAATATACATAATTAGGATATTTTTATAGAAAAAAATATGCAGCTTAAAAGTTTGGAAGAAAGTAGTCGAGTATTTTTCAAATATTTTTTATTAACAGTAGATTTCTGCAGATAAAGATGATTGTCTTCCTGTCACGCGCAGATAAGTGAAAACTGAAAAAAATTATTCTCAATGAAGCAACTCGAAAAAAAAATTGCTCATGTTACATTATGGCAACAGTTGTTTTGATTATTTAGAGTTGAAAATAGAACCCGATCTTAGAATGGAGTAAATGGAAAGACTACAACGAACCAATTTTTCTGTAACAAGAAGACAACTTTTATAAGAGCAGTAGGAAAATTTTTAAATGATGCTTTTATCTTGAATTTTTTGAATTTTTTAGTTAAATTTTGCCAGCAAGGTATCAAACCTGATCTACCACAGTTACAGATGTTTGGTTTAACCGCAAAAAAACTATATATATATATATATATATATATATATATATATATATATATATATATATAACGGAACGAACTCAATAGTTATTAAATGTTTTTCAACCAACAGCCGATAGATTTCATCGGATAGGAGCAGTTATTGTGATCTATGGTTAACATTGTCATATTGTCATGCTTCCTTTCAGCGCATTGATTAGGTTGTTTTTGATATTTTAATATATGCCTTATGCGCTTGAGGCTTTAATTTATGATATTTGCATTTTTGAATCCCGTTAGTATTTTCATTGCAAACTTAATTCCTTTTGGGACAATTTTGTTAATATTTTCTCATTTTTACTTTATTTTTCACTTTATACAATGGTTAAATTAATTTAACTATCTTAGTTAAATTAGGACCTGTTTCCTCTTAATTATTCTCCAGTATCCCTATATCTATGTGTCGGGGAACATTTTTAAATAGAATTTTCATAACGTTTAGCTGTTCTAGAACAGCAACTAGTTTTCGCAATTTTACTTCTTTCCAAATTAGATAAAGTTCAGTTTTTTAACCTTCGAATTTTTTCGTAGGCATTATTAGTGTTTGTTTATGCAATTTAATCTTCTTTATCCTGGTGCACATTATACACTGATGTAACACACAGGCCATCAATAATTGGGCAACTTTTCCCTTTCCCTCTTTCTGCTGGGAAGCAACTCGGGGCTTTGAGGTGTCTTCCCATGACAGTACAAGGAACACTTTTTGTTTGTCTACCTTCGCGTGACTCCTCAAAAAATGTCTCCACTCCAATCGAAAATCGATCATCCCAAAATCAACACAAATACACTCAAAACTTGTTCACACTTTAGAGCCTCTTTTTTGTTCTGATCATACAAACAAAAAACAAATAAATAAACATTTTAAGGAAAATTTTTCTTTTTCCTCGGATGAAAATAAACCTATCGACCATTATTTCTTTTCACAAGAAGGGCAAATGGCAAAAATTTGGTGCTGGATTAATGTACAGTGATTTTATTTGCTTAGAAGCAAAAAATACACCTTTGGTTTATTATATCACGACGGAACGTGAAAGAGCTTAAGTGATAATGGTCGTATGTGTTAAGGAGTATTTGAGAGTAAGGGTGAAAATTGATTTTAATTTCCAGGTGTACATGACATATATCTGGGCTGTTCTAAGATATGGTCATTCATTAACAAGAGAGAAATTGCGACTGAATGAAGTGGTTAAATAAATATATGCACGAACAAATTACAAAGCCACGGGGTCTAAGTTGAACATGTTTCCAGGAGAAACAGTTTCGTGAAATTATATTTCTAAAAGAATCTGTATCTTTGATAAATATTTGTTAGAAGAAATTTAGGCTTGAAAACACAACGAAGAGTTATAATGCTTACATCTAGAGCCGTTTGAAAAAAGCCGGCAACCGTGAAAGCAATTGAAATGGAACTAGAGAATAACAGCCACAAGAAAAAAAATTTCTGAAGATTTTTATATCTTTGATTTTGAAATGATTTGTCATAATTCAATGCTGTCCTTCTGAAACAAAACCTGCCAGCTTCCTGATAAGAAACCTAATGCTAAACATAAAAGCACAACTTTCTCGCAAGAGTTCAGGAAAACTAAGTCTTTTGCGAATTCTGTTTGGCATTTTCAAATTTTATTGACAAAATTTGGCAAAATGCGGTTTTAACTTTTCGGGATATCTCTTCTGTTATTGAAATTCTCAATCTTGCGCAAATGTTTTAAGTTCCAATTTTAGGCCCGAGTCGATACTTCGTAGTAATCGTACTGAGATCATATATGATACCATACTAATCATAGACTATATTTTAGAATTGGCTTCATAACATTTTCTTTTTTTTCGTATACGACTTTGTATGATTTTTAAGAAATCATAAATTTTGCTTGTATTAAAACCAGGAAACAATAAACAATGACTATAAGCATATATGATTTTTCGATGAGTACTAAGAAGTCATATATGATCTCAGTAAGATTTTTAAGAAATAATATCATATCTTAGTATATTTGCTGAGAATTCCTTAAAAAAGTCAGCGTGATTTTTAAGAAATATGAAGTATGTGTCCCAACTTTTCGTGATACCTCTTACTATCTGGAACTGCAAGAAATTTTTCTGCAATTCCGGCGATCTTGTTTTTGTAGCTCAAGAAAAAGCAAAGGCTCTGATAGCTAAAAGACATAAAATACACCTTTGCTAACACTTGTTTGGATTTTTTTTTACTTAGAGAAATTTTTCGAATGATTTTAGTATGATTGTCAAGATTCCATAAAACCATATATTACTTAGTATGATTACTAAGATGCTTTTGTGAATGCAGACGTGGTTTGGTGGTTTTATCACTTTCTAGAAGAAAATATATTAGGACTTATTGGTTTTCTCTAAATTTAAGCATCATTCAATATTTTTTATGATCTTAGTATAATTGTCATGATTTCATAAGATCTATATATATATATATATATATATATATATATATATATATATATATATATATCATTTTGTTATGTTACTATAAATCATATATGGCTTTTTATGATTGCTTAGAAACAATTATGTTGGGCAACACGAGTTTGATCTAAATAAAAAAACTGATAAATTATTACATATTAGTAATCTACGTAACAATATATAAAGTATAACAGGGTTCATAAACGGCATGAGGGCAGATTAGATCCAAATTTAGATATCTAAATCTCACGAAACCATCTTTTTTTAATCATTATTGGTTACAAAATTATTGAGAACAATTATATTCACTTGGAGTAAAATTGTATCAAGGTTTTGGTAGAGAGATTAAAAAGGGGAACGCAAAAATATGTAACGTGGTGGTTGCCAATCAAGATTTCGAGAGTTTGCACTACTACCTATATTATCAATAATGTATGATGTATAACCATGAATGAATTTAAAAAAAAAAACAATAACGATACGAGCAAATTTGCAAAATAAGTGGTTAGTTCAGGATGTCTGCATTTATTCTGTCTTGAAAACCAATAGTTAGAAAAGTGACATGAATCGATTATCTCTTGTTTTAGTCTGAATTCGAATGTCTCGCCAGCTCTCTTTGGATACCAGTTGATCACACCTGCAGGCAACTACCACCCTGTCACACTACACCCCCACCCACAAAACACAAGCCCCCCTAATCACGCAACGGCCCACATTATCCCAACAACACCCTGCATCAGTCATGCGCCCACTTGTCCAGGTAAGGAAGACATCTTCACCCAACCGGTATTTAACTGTCAAAAAAGATACGCAACTTTAAAACTTTCAAATTCGCAATGTAGGTATATTTAAAAATTTCAGTGTTTTGTCAAAACTTTTACCCTTAGCTGAATATGGTAAAGATCTTGCAAGAATTTTTTAATACTATCGTTTGAAATTTTATAAATTTTAAACCGAAATTTTTAAGATGCGTTTAAGTTCGACGAAGTGGCTCAATGTTATATTACAGAGTACTTAAGATTTACGCCCAGGACTATATTTCAGATCAGTTCTGGTTGGTCAATAAATTCTATCAAAGAATTGGCTCTCCTTTGCAATAGGGGGGGGGGGGGGATCATTGCAAAATTCTCGACTATTTATTCATCTAAATTTAAAACACCAAGAATCAGAATTGAGAATTATGTTATAGACAAAGTTGAGGAGTCCAGAACACATTGGTTTTAAAATGTAATTTTATGGATCTGGTTCTTAGGTGCTCATATTCCGTCACCCTACAGTAACCCCGGATCTCATCAATTTTTGAACCCAAATTCTGGAAGCCCTCCGGCAAATTCAACTCCCCAACAACTCCTGGAACTGCAA
This sequence comes from Convolutriloba macropyga, assembly GCF_964194025.1. Lineage (NCBI taxonomy): Eukaryota > Metazoa > Xenacoelomorpha > Acoela > Convolutidae > Convolutriloba > Convolutriloba macropyga. The sequence continues at coordinate 23,015,690 of NC_134480.1, forward strand.
CTGCAACAACATCAGCAAAGTATTCAAGCTTCGCTTCTCGAATCGCCTGCTGCAGAATACGCGCCGCCCTCTTATGGCCTAGCAGCGGTACCGATGGCCCCAGCCAATCAGTTTGCGCCACCACAGAATCTGACACCTCCACAGACTTTCATCCAATCGCAGCCGAGCGTTTCAGTTTGCAACACTGCTCAATCGCCATGAAAAAAACTCAAAGCTTCAAAAAAAAATTTAACTAAAAGTTGGTTTGAAATAATCAAGTTTAGTTTGGAAAACTTTCACTCGACTCTGAATTTACTCGGAGCAAGTTTTGAATTAATTTTGACATATTGGATTGTTGTACTATGTTAAACATTGCCTATCTTTACATTGAAATTGTTCAGTTTTTGCCACATACATTTAACCCAAAATGGGCAAATTTGATCACGAATGACGTAATTTTTGTGATTTATGATGTAATTCTTTAATACCTTTCACCTGACTGACCTCTTGAAATCATAAATGATGTTTAACATTGTTTTATAATCCCGTTTTTGTAGTAAAATTCCCTATTTTGATATTTGAGTTTTCTCAAAATTCTGTGACGTCATTTTTGATGACGTAATAATATCTGCCATGACATCGATGACGTAATCAGTTCCGATACCTCTCATCGACTGATCTATTCCAATAAACAGTAAACAAAAAATACTTTTCGTATTTCAAATTTTCTTAGCTTAATGGTATTTGCTAATTTGTTAACCCAATCTTGACAAAGAATCTTCTAGAATTTAATTACCGGTCGCTTTTCCTCTCCTACTTTTCAGCGGAAAGTGCAATATGTTGTAAATTTATCCTATAATTTTAGCATTTCTTTATTAATTGTGAATAAAACAACAACAACGACAACAATTGAATAACTTTGGTCTCAGCTAAATTCCCTCTATTTTATCATCCAACCATAAATATAGCTAGCTATGACAATAATCTCTGCTGAACAATAAAAAATGATTATAATTATCATGGGCTTTTTCATAATAATAGTGCCTTATTTTCGTTGTTATTACAACAATTTGAAACACTAAGGTATTAATTGTAATAAATTACATCCATCCAACCGCCTAATTATCCTCAATTTACCTGTTACACACCTCAATCTCTTTTTAGATCAGATCAAAACTCTTTGAGTTGTTAATAACTTGACAAAAGTTAATTCACCCCCAATTATCTGCCAAGATATCTAATTACGCAGAAGAATTTGGTTGGAATTCCTATTATTTTAATCACAGGTCCACTAAAAATTCACCCAGGAATGAAAAATGGAAAATTAGCAGTATCTATTATAAGCCGGCAAAAAATGCAAAAATGTCCACTGTTAACCGAAGAGCAAACATTTGTTTGATTAAACGAGATTATTTACAAGTTCAATCGTTTTTTTTTACATCGAAGCCTTGTTATAGTTTTGATTTTGACTGCATGGTTTGAAAAATGAACATATTTATTCTTCATTAAGGGTATGAAAAACTAAAGAAGTTCATATTTGAAGCGTGAAATTTCTGATCATTGCGAATTTAAGATTTAATTTTTATCGCAGCATTGCAACATTAATAATCATTTTGACAAATTAAATAAATTTATCACTGTTCTCAATCGCAACTGGATAAAAAACGTTCGGCTATTCGATCTGTATGCTGAAAATGAGATCTAAGATCGAAGCCCAAAAGTCCAGTGCTGTAAAGATAGAACGTGATGGAAAAGTATGTCCAATTATCAAAAGTGGATTCTTTGAGTTGTGGGAAGCGAGCTAAAAAGTCAGTTAGAGACAACACATACTTAGGGGTTAGGGGCACTGCGTACAACATAGCATAGGTTTAGCCAAGCAAGGGTTATAGTGGGTGGGGGGGGGGGGGGGGGGTGGGGGTGGTGCAGGGTATGAAATCAGCGGACTCCATTCTTGGTTAGTTTTCTCGTGGGATTCGGAGCACAAGCAACTTATTAGCCCAAGGAGCAGTGGGCTATTACAGCACAATTTCAACACTTCTTCAAATCTTCACCTCGGGCTCACGGGAGAAAGACTGAAAGAGCAGGAGAGGGAAAACTGGTAATATACATTTTCACTATTAGGTTCCCAATCAGTGTAAATGTTAGTTAGCATGCATGACACATGTGTTGCAATAGCATATCTATTAATAAAAAATAAAAATAAAAATTGATGAACCACAGCAAAATAAAATCAATGAAAACAGACACTTTATTGGCAAATTAAGAGTTCGAAGTTCAAAACTTTATAGTTAGGTTGTATAATTTGCTTACTTGATTATCATCTGCGCTATTTTGAAAGTCATTTTTCAAAATTCATTATAACACAAAATTGAATAACTGAGCAACTAATTTTTGTTCCGACCCACTTTAGTGGAGAAGGAACTATATACTCAAATGGTTTTTTTTTGTTCAGACAATTTTGGCCGATCAATATAATCATCAGAGAGAGTTGTGAGTGGTATCATTAAAAAACACGCCCAGCGTTGAATATGGAATTAAAAAGATTTTTTTCAATTTTCATTTTTTATAGGGAGTTATAGAGGTTGAAAATTTTGTGAATATTACACTCTAAAAAATGTCTAGGTAAATTTACCTGCAACGTTTGCAGGTAAGCAAAATTGCAGGTAACATTACCTGCAAAATTACCTGCAAAAAAATGATGCGTGCAAGTTACCTAGAATACGTTACCTAGAATTTACCTGCAAACTCAAACAACAAAATTATATTAAGTATGTAGCTATAAGTGAAAAAAACATCTTAAAAAATTTTATTGAAGTTTAGATAATATTCCTCAATGGAAGATTAGAAGGAAACAAAGTCAGTCCGAGCAGAAAACTAGAAAAATTCAGCAAAAACTAAAATGCCCTATATCATCTATAATCCTTGCTGTCGGTAACCAGTTTTTGGCGTGCTCCTCTTGAATTTTCATTTTGTGTTTACATGGCTAAAACTGAGTGTTCAGATAATAAGGGGTGGGAAAGTATTGTATGAAATTGTGACCACATATCCATTATTTATTTTCCTCTGTATTTTCTCTTGCGGTTTTAAAAAAGACCATTTTGCGATCTTCAAAAAGCTATCCATCGACCCCAAAAACATCTCTGTCAAAACTGACAACAAGGTTAGTAGCTATCGGTAACCTATCAGACTAAGTGAAGAACCATCAGATATTGTCCAACAACTTCACAACCAAACTTTATATGTTCAATGTCGAGAATCGTTATTCAAAGCAATCTGATTAGCAAAACGCAAAAATAAATGTTTATAAGCGCAAAATCAAACAGAAAAACCTTCAAATGAGAAACAAGAGACAGTTTTGGGCCATGAAACCAGTTTTGAGATGAATAGAATGTATCCGCTTAGCAAAACTTTTTCGAAGCACAAAATTGGTTTTTGGGGAAACTTGGATCATTTAGGTAAACGTCTACTCTCTAATGCGTTAAATAGGGATAACTTGCCACGTAAACAAAACTAATAATGTGGGTATGAATCTCGTTGTTTGAACTTGAGGTTTGAAAAGGTGTCAAACCACAAAAAACGTTGAAAAATAAAATCACTCTGATTGAAATCTACGAACAGTTTCCATTATATTCTATAAAGAGAAGTGCGCATGGTTGCCAGTGGAAGTTGAATTTGGTGATCATCTCATAAACTTGACACTGTACTTGTTCAACAAAAAAATTATTATAGCCCAAAAAGTGGAAGGAAAAATGATGTAGAAAGTTGTGACCACAGATCCATTATTTTTCTCTGTAATTTCTCTTGCGTTTCAAAAAAGACCATTTTGCGATCTTTCATTGTTGTTTACTTTATCAATCTTATAGACTTTAAAACTTACAGTTTCAATATAACTTAGCTGACCTTGTAAATGGGAAAGGAACTGATGGAAAATCTCGGAATAAAGTTTTGTAGATCAGTTTGGCTTCACCTCGGTGAGGCACGCTTTTTGATTAGTGGGCACCGCCCTCTCAAAAGGCATGCCTTATTGAGGTTTAAGTTGTACGAGCTTTTATTGGAATAGTGTTCCGCCTAATAAACGGAGTAACTTGTTGAGAGGGCACCGCCCTATCAGGTTAAAACTCTCTGGTTGGTAAGGTAAGTGGTTAGGTTTATGGTTTTCTGTTGTTCCTTTCCCATGGCTCCGGAAAAAATTTGATGTTCTTTTGTTTTGGAAATTGGATCTCGATTGGCCATTCCTTTTTCCGGAGCCTTTGATTAGTTTCAACTCATGTATTATGCATGTAAAACATGTAACTCAGCTTGTAACAAATTGTGCTTTGCCTAATTATAATTGTTTGTGCTTCAAAATGGCCATCCTTGATCCTAGTGTTGAAATCCTGTGGGCGCCTTCCCGTTGGTGGTTTTGTATAAGTCGTGTACTATGTACATGGCGAGCTGAGACCCACGTAAAAATTAAAATATAATGGGAAATGCAAAACTGATAATCTGGTCATACCAGGTTTTTTTGCACACCCGACAGAAGCTGCTTACTTATGTCTTTTCAGCCTAATTTTTGCATGTAAATTGATTATGATTTGCAGGTAAATTTACCTAGATTTTGCAAGTAAATTGTTCTTTAATGCAATTCACCTAGAATCTACCTGCAAACACATTACATTACCTGCAATTCTAGGTAAAATTTCCTGCAAGTTACCTAGAATTTGCAGTTATACCCTCCTAGAATTTTACCTGCAAAAAAAATTTTCTAGGTAAATTTACCGGCAAAAAACACGCGCAAATTGCAGGTAAATTTACCTAGAATTTCATTTTTGCAGGTAAAATTCTAGGTAAATTTAAATGCAATCTACCTAGAATTTGCAGGTAAAAACACCTAGAATTTTACCTGCAAAAAAGTTTTTTTAGGTAAATTTACCTGCAAAAAGCACGCGCAAATTGCAGGTAAATTTACCTAGAACATTTTTTTGCAGGTAAAATTCTAGGTGTTTTTACCTGCAAATTCTAGGTAGATTGCATTTAAATTTACCTAGAATTTTACCGGCAAAAATGAAATTCTAGGTAAATTTACCTGCAATTTGCGCGTGTTTTTTGCCGGTAAATTTACCTAGAAAATTTTTTTTGCAGGTAAAATTCTAGGAGGGTATAACTGCAAATTCTAGGTAACTTGCAGGAAATTTTACCTAGAATTGCAGGTAATGTAATGTGTTTGCAGGTAGATTCTAGGTGAATTGCATTAAAGAACAATTTACTTGCAAAATCTAGGTAAATTTACCTGCAATTTATAATCAATTTACCTGCAATTTTTTTAGAGTGTAGACGTACTTTAGCCGTTTTTATTCACTCTTTCGGTATTTTTGACCTAATTTTCGTCAATTTTGCTTCAATTTGTTTAAATTGTTAACTGTAGTGTTATTAACTTTATCTCTAAAGATAGAAGGGGTTGCTGAATTGTTCGGCCCGGGTTTGTTGGCTAGAATTTATGCTAAATTTTCAAAATTTTTATTTTTTTTTACCAAAATTGGGACCAAGTTTGCTTTTTCAAACGACTTACATTAAATTTGCTGAAAGTAAAGACCTTAAAACTAGGCCGAATTCTTTTTAAGCTGACAATGCAGCTAGATTTACACCCACCAGCTTTGAGAGTCTTCTGGAGTTATAATTTGTTCCAGTTTTTTGCAAATTCAAAATCATTAAACATACAAAATGCATTTTTTTTTTGACAAACTGGAAGATTTGCTTTAAAAAATTATTCTATTTTCAACCATTTGATCTAATGTGTAATTTTTTAGACGCGCAGCAACATTTGGGTTGATCTTGATCTCGCCATTGATCCTTACGATAAAGACTTTTTAAGATTTTAATGGGGCGTAATTTTTTTTTATCAAAATACTTCCGCTATGTAAATAATTTTTATGTGCACTTATATTACTTACAAGAATTTCAAATCAGGGTTCATTTAATGACAGATACTATTTAAGAAAATGAGATTATACTACGGTTTAAGAGTTAAGAGCGTGGTTCCTATGGCTCTATTCATTTGCTTTCGTAAAAAATTTTTTATGTACTTCTTGAATTTTGCTTTCATTTGTTATCTTTTTTACCCAATCTTTAAACTCAATATTTTTTGTCCCCAGTCAAAGATCCAGTTCTTTGTCAGGAGGTATAAATCAACCTGGACATTTCCTTTGGCTGTCATCTAATGTCTGTCATGACTTTGAGTATATTTGTTTTTAAGAAAACATCAGTTTATTTTGAATTTTGCCACTATTTTATCAACCTCGGGCGCAGTCTCACAGGCAGAAACCAGTTTCTTGCGGTTTATAAATTATTTCCGTAACGTTTTTATGTTCATCTAATGGTCTCTTTGTTTTGATACTACGCCTTTTCAGTTTTTTTGAGCATAGCTCCATATTTTATGAGTTCAGTTTATTTCCTTGTCGTGTTATCGCGTTTTTGACAAGTGCAATTGAAAAAAAGTATATTAGGTATTCGGAAAAATGCACAGTGATGAGAAAACGCGAATCTGAATATTTAATTGTACTTGTTATATAGTTTACGCTTTTTGGGCTGAGACACAGTTATCTCGCAAAACTTTATGGATTTCTTTGTTTTTGCCTATGTTTGTCTTTCTATCCACTGGTGTGTGCCATATACCTAGTGACGATAGATCTTAATTGCTTCCTCATTACTTATAACTGGAACTAGTTAAAGAAATTTTTTCACAGCTGTTTGGTTTAATTACTTTCAAATTGAAATAAGAAAATGATTTTTTTTTCAACTGTATCATTTTTGCTTTCATTTTCGTAACCATGTGACTCAATCTCACAAATTAATAGTCTTAATTACTTTTCTCGATTCAAATTGTTTTTACGTTTTGCGCTTGGTTATACGTTGTGCCTGATTGCTTCAAACATTTTTTCATTAAAAAAATTCGAGACTTCTATACTGTTCAATTTCTGGGTAACTTTGTTGTCATGTCTTTGTATTTTTTTAGAGTCTTCCCTCTAAAAAAATACAAAGACATAACAACAAAGTTACCCAGAAATTGAACAGTGTTAAAATCAGGCAAAAGGGACATTATACAGTTCTTGCAGGTAACGTCCTATAGTTTTAGTGCCTTGAACAGTGTGCCTTGAACAGTGTGATCTCGAAAAATTGTTTAACGTTTTGCCTTTATATATTTGTTGCTACCTTGAGGGGTCGTGAATTAATCTCATTATTAACAGGCACAATTGATTTCCTTAGGTATTGCAAATTAAACCATCGCTGTTTTTTGAAAACTTTTAAAATTCTTTTCAGACATTTGAAAATATTTGTTTTCAGAAACATAATTGGTTTTTGAGCTTCGTCATTTTCAATTATCTTTTCGGTCGATTTGTAGCTCAGTCTCTTTAGACACAGATCACAACCCGTTTCCAGTGAAATATAAGTTATTCTCCATAACGGTTTTAGCTTCGAACATTTGTTTCTCGGCTTCGTTACTGCTGTTATTACGAAAAAAGAACCTTGTTGGGATATGTACTTTCTCAGGTGGAACGAAAAGCGTTTTTTAACTAATTCAAGAAATTAATTTCCCAAAAGTTTAGAGCAAATCATCATGATATATTACAATAAAATTTAGAGATTTAAAGAAGAGACTTGATTAATGGATCGAGATGTGGATTTCATTTTGGGGATGAAATTGGACTCAAAGACAAGCGGTATATATACAAATTATCAGTGCGGAAAAATCAAGATACAAAACTAATTTTAGCACAAAGGCTTATATTGGTCTTTCAAACCTTACTCAATGGTTTGCTTCTGCAAAATTCTTAAAAATCAGTTGCAAAGGACGCCATGTATTGAATACATTTGCACTTTTTTGAATTCATTTACACTTCCGGTGGTATCATAATGATGCTATACAAGCTGGGAAAGTTTAAATCAATTAATCTATCTCTAACAATAGTTAGCCAAACTCGTCAGTTTGAAGCGCGTATTGATTCACAGCACTTTATCTTGAAGTTTCAATTATATCAATCAGGTAAATTGAATCAATTTTCTCTTGTTTGAAAAACTGGTATGTTAAAGTCTCTAATATTTCCAACTAAGTTTAAGACTATATTTAGAACAGATATTCTAACACCCCCGCATAGAGTCTACTCCCTTTAATTCTGTTCTGAATTTTTCCACTTTGAATACAGTTAACGATTTGGGAAAAGTGTCCGCTGGCATTTTGTCAGAAGGAACGTAGTTAAGTGAAATATTCCGTCCTGTTCCAAATGGAGTGAAATTTTGTCTCCATGTGCTTGCTCGTCTTGCAAATGGCTAGGTTTTGACAAAGTTTGATACAAATCTGGCTATCTTCCCCAAAACCTATTGGATGTTTGTGTTCGATGCCAAAGTCCTCTAAAAATTGTTTCAATTAGAACTGCTGCTGCCATGCCCTGGTTGTCTACTTTTGATGAATAAAGTGCAATTTTGGCCTGTTTCCTGACAATCCCGCTAACTGAGTGCTGCACCATGACCATTGAACAAACTCGAAGTAGTGGCCATTTGTTTATTTCCGGTTGTGGACGCTTGTCTTAATTCCGGTGAACGCTTGTCTCAATAGGTTTTTTCGCGACCTCCTTGTATCAACTGTTAGCAGCCTGTTTCACACCATAAAATGATCTATCAGTCGGCTTTTTAATTTCTCGTCATCTGATCCTTGTTTCACTAGCTCCTGTGGTTGTTCCAGATACACTTCTTCCTCTTTCGGCGAGTGCAAAAGAGCCGTTTCGACAACAAACAACAAACTTGTAACCCTAATGGGCTTGCGTTGATGATAAATGATAGTTGAAATAGAATTCTGATTGTCACTGGCTGACAGTTCGGCGCAAAAGAATCAACAGGTAGTCCAATCTTCCTACTTGTTTGAGCTTGTACACCTTTAGCGAGCCTTGTATTTTTTAAATTGACCACGTTTCCCAATTTCACGTAGTAGAGCAATTTTCCAAATATGGCATTCCTGACTCTGTGTGGTCTTATTAGGTGGAAGTCTCGGTGCTTTGGAGTGTTTTCACTTCGACTGTCATTGCCCGGTGGCACTCGTCCCAATCAGTGTTTTGCTGAGCTTCGTAGACTGTTTGGTTTCTACAGCTCAGTCACAGCATGGAAATATTTTTACTTTTCCAACAAAGTGCAAAACGTTCTTTTCTCGGGTCCCTGGTCGGAGCTGTTTTCTGTCTGCTTCCTCCGATGCTTCTTTACTGAATCCAATTGTCTCTCACCAGGAAAAGTTTTCTGTGTATTTCTCTTCAAATGACTTAGTCTCTGAGACTCTGTCCTGTTGCATTAGATTATTCAAATATTACTGCTTCTTCAACATCCGCGGCATCTTGCCTCAGTGTTCTTTTTTGAGCTGCATTGCGCCATCGCTGTTTCTTTGCAGTACTTTTGCCCTGTCTCTCATTGTTGCCTTGGTCTTGATGACCATCATATGGGTGCCAGCTCCCCAGTTTTCCAGACCCCTCATCTGGTAGGTCAGTGGTCTGAGTGTTCTCAAGGATTGAGACCATTCCAAACTCCTCGATGATCATATCTCGAATTGCTAACACCTTTCTCGAGTTAGATAGGAAAACGAACTGTTCATTTTGACTTCAGTATAACCCATAAATTTTACTTACAGTTCCTTGGTACAAGTTTGCTGACATCTAAGTCTCTCCTTCTCATCAAGACTGTGCAACCAAAACTAGATAGGTTACTAATTGAGAGATTTGGTTTTTTAAGATTGCATCAGCTCTGATGGTCATCTGTCTTCTCCTTGTCTCACAATCAAATTTTTCAACCTCGCTTTGGGGAGATTTGCTGCTCCCCTCATCATCTGGGGAAGTTTTGAATTCATGAGCCAAAAACTTTGAGACAACAATTTCCAGCATTGTTCAGTTACATCTCTCATCTAATTTTTTTTGCAGTGGAGTCTCTGATATATACTTCTGTCGTACAATGCCTGCGTCTAAACAGTAAGTCAGTAAGTCTTGACGTGCTCTGAGAAAAATTTGTTTGCACTTTTTTGTCTATTTTTTCGGCGTCCCACACTGAGAACAAGTTCTCACTTTGCCTTAAGCAAGCTTACAAACAGAACTGATGAGTACTGGTCTGAAAGGAGACTTCCAAAACGAAGCACTGAGAGTGTCTCTACTCTATATGGTCCCAATACATCTGTTAAAACACTAATCAAATTCACCTTTATTAGAAGTCTGCTAATCTCGCTACTGGAGTCTTCGTGATCGTCTCACTGATTGAATGAGCTCAAAGTTTAAGAACTCTATGACCTTTCCAACTATTTGACATGTACAAACACTGCCCAATGGCATGGCTCCTGTCTTCAACTGCGTAGGAGCCGCCTTTGTTTCTTCGTCTGGCGTAGCAAGTGTTAGACCCGTCGCTAATGAATCCTACCTGCCTTCAGTTTTTTGTAACTTGCATCCCTGTCAGGTGAAACTTCTCACCCAACTTGCTGCATTCCGCTGTTCTTCTCCGCTCCTCGGCACAAAATCCTGGGATCCAACACACAAAGCAGTTTTCATCTTTGGTCTCTTCTTGAAGTCACGTTTCACTGCTAGCGCTGCTGAAACAATTTGTCACTTGTTCACCTGAGCTGAACTCTCATGGACGTTTTGCAACCTTTTCCTCAACACTGTGACATCTTTTGCCGGGTTGCAGCCCTATTGTAAACAAAACGATGATTTTTAGTCAGGAGACCATTGAGGATCAAGGCGTTAAAGAGGGTATCTGAGGGTGTCTCCCCCGTTTCTTGCAGCCTTGTGAGCAGCTCTTGTCCTCTGATGAAAAAACTGTCCTTATCTGCAGAGCCCGTTGCAGTCAAACAAGTTGTTCCACGAAAGTCACCGTTGTTGGTGTCTCCACAATCTGCAATTGCTCTTAAGAAAACGTCCAAGCCTTTGTTCCATCTTGTATACTGTCAGACCTACACAATCGTGCCTCATCATCATAATATCAAGGAGAAAAGAAAGAAAGAAAAAACGTTTGGTGTCATCTGGCGCTGACTCTAGATGCAATAAATATCATGCTGAAGGTTGTTTCATCTAGAATCGGTACCAGATAACATCAAACGTTGTTTCTTTTCTCCTTGACATCAGCAATTGTTTCTCCTGTGCATCCTTCAGCAACTTGCGGCTCTTCTTCTGCTTGTTGATCCATTGTAGAATGAGCAGGCAAAACTTTGGTGAAAATTGAAAAAGTTCAAAGAGAAAAAATTTATGACTGTCAACAACTTATAATATTCGCTTAAGAATTTACTTCTATGACTTAGACGCTCGGCTTATAACCTGTCGTGGTGTGGGTTTTCATAGGTGGAATGGAAGAAGTTTTAAACTAAGTAATAGAATTATTTTTTATCAAAAAATGACATAACAGCATAAAAAACTTCACAAAATTAGGGATTTGCAGGGAGAGATCTGATTAATAGATCAAGATGTTGATTTGCTTTTGGGGCTGAAAAAAGTCTCAAAAACAATATCCATATACCCATCTTCAGTAAAATTAATGGTAAGGTTTGCAAGGGGGACTCAATATGGTTTGCCTCTGCATCAGTTCTATAAATCAGTTGCAAAAGATACCAAAAACAAAACGAATTTGAGATTGTCTAAGAATACATTCACACTTCTGGTGGCATCAAGTTCAATCAAGTCGTGCTGGGGAGTTTTTACATCAAATAATCAAAATCTGATACCAGCTATCTAGAATGATCAGTTTGAACCGTGTATTGTTTTACATCACCAGTACTTGAAAATTCATTTCTCTCAATTAATGATCTTGAATCAATTTGCTCCTGTCTAATTAATTGATAAATTAAACTTTTAAGACCATCGATTGAATCGATACTCTACAATTGGAAAATTATTTTTTTTTCAAATTTGACATAGCAATCAGTGCTAATACCGGTCACCAAGCGTGACAAATGTTTTGCAGATTGGGAATAATTGATACATTTGAAAATAAAAATGGGTGAACCACAGAAATAATGTGAGAACAAAAAAATGAAATATAAAAAAATTGTATGAGAATCAGTGATTTTAGTTTCAAGACACTGTGGTTTTACTCTGCATTTTTGATCTCTTTTGGCTCATTGTTGCTAGTTTTCCTTTAGATTCTGAAAATAGCAAAACTGATCAATTTGGCATGTTTCGCGTTCAATCGCACAGAAATGACTGGCATCAAAAATGGCACTGATTTGTTATAAAAATGCATTGCTCCTGAGTTTTGCATAACCGCAAAAAAACGTATAAGCTTAAAAATTAATTGACGTGGTTCAAAATTGCTGATAAATATTAAATTGAAGCGCAGTGGATCAACAAAAAGAGGGTGATCAAACAATACCTAATTTGAAGTGTCCGTTTTCGATCAGAAACGGGAGTGGAAGAACCTTTCTGTCTAAATTTGATTACTAACCAGTGTCATGGTTAGGATCTACATGAAAAAAAGTATTAGGTAGAAACAGTTCCAATTTTTATTTTTTGTTCAAATATAACAAAAACATCAGACAGATAAAAAGAAAAAATCTGCTATTTCCGAAGCAACTGCGCTCGATACGAGGACCACCAGGAGTTAAAATTTAAAAGTTAGAAGTTGAAAAACATATTGGATAAAAAAAATAGATTTATTTCGTTCTTGAAAAAAAAAATTTGAAACGACTACTCTAATTTTGAGGATTGTAATCTAAGTGTTCAGCATGATTTTCTGCATATAAAAGATTATCAGAAAAAATAATCAACATGAATTACAAACTGAGATTAGAGCAAAAAGGGGCAAATATCAACATGGGTGCTCACATGGGTCTTTCAACACCGATGAATCTAAAATTAATTTTTATCAATCAAAAGTCGTGATTAGAGCACACTTTTATAGAAAAAAAGTTGCAGTTCATGTTAAATTCGTGAGCGTCTTTTCAATGCAAAACTTTGGCTCGACCATTTCTGTTCTAGAATATTCTTTGTGATTTGACTTTCCGCCAGTAAAATAAAAAGAGAACGAATTTTTTAAACTTTCATTTTGGATTTGGTCCTCTCCCTTTTGACCCACATTCTGGTGGAGCCAAAATTCCTATCAGTTTACTTTTGGAAGTTACATAACCAGAGTATGAGACAATCATTCCATCGGCTAAGCCCTGTAGATGTTTTTCCACAACGTACACCAAATATGAACCCATTTTTGTGAACGCTTTCCTCTTAAACATGTCAATGTCGGTGGCTCCGAAGAAAGGGTGATTTCTGAAGTATTTTCTGATAGCTTTAAAGTGGGCACTGTTTTCGGGCATATTTGTCATCAAGTAAACAATTTCATTTTTCTGAGGAACCCCGAATGATGCTATTTTGTCAACAATTTCTGTTTCGTTCAGCTTTTCTAACACGCAGGGTTTGTCTCCGGCTCTTATATGCATTACTGTTAGTTTGAAGGGACCTTTCAAACCAAACTTTGTGGCACTTTGTTCGAAGAGATCGAGTTTGATTTTCCTGGCAGCTAATCTTATGAAGCGGGAAGATCTTCGTGAACCTCTTTGCAGATCAATTTTGCTGTAATTAGATTGGGTATAAATTGAGGCATTTTTTAACCTCATATGCACGATCATACCGTGACAGTTGCGATTGGGTTTACACTCTGTGGGTCCCTTCCCATATTCAATTGTCAAAAATGCTCGTCGGTTTCTTCATATCTCTTAATTCTGCACTCGTAACCATCCGCAATCTGCATTGCACTTTCTCACCCTGAGCAAAAAGTTATTTGCAGCGACAGAAAACAATTTTCACGAAAACTTAGAAACAATGCATCTTTTGAAGTTCAACTACTTAAAACAAATATAGACGCTCCACACGAAAAGCACCAACAATCTGAAACAATAATTTTAAGGAAAATAATAAAATTAAAATGACATCATCAGAAAATTGAAAAACATAGCCGGAAAACTCCGGAATCGACTCGAAGTAAAATTAAACATAAACCCTAGCCAACCATTAACTTCTAGGTACATGAAACTCTGATAGAACCATTAAGTTCTTTATGCCATTCAATTGAAAACAAACTGAGTAAAGAGAACACCAGGGGAAAAAGCATATTGTAAAAATTTTTCCAGGGAAATATTTAATCAGTTGCGACTCCGAAATCAGTGTTTATAATATATTGTCTGGTATGATTCAATTGTGCTTACCAAACAAAAATCAAGTTATGGGCAAGTAAATAAATAAATCTCGATAAAAGAGACAAATTGAGCAAACAAAAAAACCACGAAAACTAAAAAGTCTGTTATATTTTTTAATCATTCTCTGAAAATTGCAGATTCTAATTAACTGTTCTCATCACACTCTATCAAACAATCCTTGCTTATTCATTAAGCAACCACGCGACACTCAAACACACTAAAAAACTTAAAAACGAGCAAGATTGAAAAACTACAAAAAACTGCATTAATTTATTCATGAAATTTTGTGCTTTCAAACCTATCCAGCCTGCTATCACTTAGTAATAATAACCCTGGCACCAATCTTAAAAAAAACAACTCAATATGATGAAAAACTCTTTGTAAAGTCGGAATAAACAGAAAAGTAGGGTAAAAAATTGTTCTTTTGTAACCTATTTTCTTTTTACTAAAAAATTTAAATTGATACTAACGACTAGAAAAATTCACAAATATAAACACAAAAATTAGTTGCAACCAATAAAAATTGCCTTAGACACCATTAACTTGCTAACCAGTGCTGTTTTTATTGCAAAAAAAACAATTTTTGATTAAGAACGTCGAAAAAACTCAGAAACTGACAGTTACTTGTAAATAAGGTTTAGAAAACCCCTTTTAATCGAAATTATAATGTAAAAACAAAACAAACTTTCAAAAATGACGCACGCGATCAAAAAACATCGACGGCATAACCAAAATTTTTTAAAAATCATTTTCTGCTATCTTTCGAAGTCTAGTATGAACGAAAATACTACTCTCAGTTCTCTTCGCTCGCTTTCTTTGGTGAACAACAAGAAAAACCACAAATTTTGCCCTTGCCGCATGTACTTTGACATTCTGTTTCAGAACAACTGACTCTTGATTAACAAACACAACTAGATGACCCCAAAAACAACTGGAAGCACACACTCATTTAGGCCCGAACCAATTAATCGAAAAATTAAATTAGCCTGCCAAATAAATATACGAACAATTTTCAAACAATAACAAGGGAATTATAACATGACAACTGCCAAAAGATATCTTACAAAATTTAATATCAAGTTGCGCCACGCAAACCACTTTTTACGAAACAACTTGTAATATTTTTTAACCTTAAATCAAGAATTGATCTCCTTTTGATACTATGACCAAAGAAACGCTACATATAGTAAAAATTGAGGAAAGGAAAAAAAGAATAAGTACCAAAACCTCTTAAAACGCCAGCTCTCGATTGTTATCCAGAGATTTTTCTATTGAATAAAATATTAGAGTTAAATAAATTTCTGCATGATCAGTTGACTACGCAACTAGAGTTAGAGAAACGCTGATTAACAATAAAATGCAAACAAAGGAAAATCGGAAAGAAAACTCAATTTCAAAGAATGTTTATAGTTTAAAGTGCAATGTATAAAATCTAAAAGCGTCAGTTTGTAGTAGGAAGAACTATATAAAATTTCTAAGCAGAATAGTAAACCTAAGAGATTTGCTAAATGCTTAGTTCAGAAGAAATAAGCAGTAAAAACTTAAATCGAAAATAAACCAAAAACTGATAAAAGTCAATTTATTTTTTTTGCAATTAAAACAACTCACAAATAATATCTATTAATTCGAAAGAAGAGCTAAACCAAAAAAAACATGTTCAACCGAAAAACACCCCAGATTCTTAAAAAATTGATTAAATTTACAAAAACTGCTAAAAAAAGAGACAGAAACCGCTAAAAAAAGGTCTAGTGCGGCGAAAAAACCAATTAACTACAAAATGCAAAAAAATTATTTGGTTAAAAAGGTCAAAAAATCTCAAAAACTAACAGTTTTTTGTAAATATGGTTTAAAAAACCACTTTACTCTTAAATATAAAGTAAAAACTAAACAAACTTTCGCAAAAACCGCACGTGATCAAAAAACTTTGCATGCTTAATCAAAATTTTTTCACAATCAATTTTTGCTCTCTTTGTAAGTCTAGTTTGAACAAAAATACTACTCTCGGTTCTCTTTGCTCGGTTTTTTCTTGTTCAACAACAAACAAAATACAAATTTTGCACGTGCCGTGTGCACTTTGACATTCGGTTTCAGAACAACTGGCTCCCAATTAAAAAACACAGCTAGAAGACCACAAAAGCAACTGGAAGGTGACACTTCTTTAGGCCCCAACCATTTATTCAAAGAAACAAGTGAGCCTGCAAATAAATCTACGAACCATTTTGAAACAATAACAAGGGAATGATAACATGACAACGGCCAAAGAAATATCTTACAAATTTTAATACCAAGTTGTTCCACCCAAACCACTTTAGCTAAAAACAACTTATAAAACATTTTATCTTAAATCAAGAATTGATCTCCCTTTGATATTATGACCAACGAAACTCTATATATAGTAAAAATTGAGGAAAGGAAAGAAAGAGAAAGTACACAAAATTCTTGAACATTTAACTCCAAAAAAAGTTTTAAATGCCAGCTCTCGATTGTTATTCAGGGAACTTTCTCAGTTTTAGAGTTAAATAAATTTCTGCATGATCAGTTGACTACGCAACTAGAGTCAGAGAAACGCCAAATAACTATAAAATGCAAACAAAGAAAAGTCGGAGAGAAAAAACAATTTTAAATAATGTCTTTAGTATAAATTGCAATGTATAAAATCTTGAAGCGTCAGTTTTATAGTAGCAATATCTATATAATAATTCTAGACAAAATAGTCAACTTAAAAAAATTGCTAAATGCTCAGTTCAGAAGAAATAAGCAGTTAAGAACTTGGAACATCGAAAATAGGCGAAAAACTAATAAAAGTCTCCTCATTTTTGTTCGGCAAAAACAACTCAAAGTTAATATCATTTAATGGGAAAGAACACCTAAACCGAGAAAAAAACTACGTTCAAACAAAAAACACCCCAGATGCTATAAAAAATTAAAATTGATTAATATTACAAGAACTGCTAAAGAAAAGCATCCAACAGGGCAAAAGGGTAGAAAGAAGCTCAAAATTGTATCAAAATTGCGCATGAAAGTCTATTGTTGTTAGATGATTAAAAAGGCTTCCGACCGCACTAATGCCAGTTTAGTTGATTGCGACAAACACCGTTATACGATAAAGTTAGAGTTAAAGTAATAAACCAGTTTGATCAACAAATATTGGTTTCTTGGCGCAAAGTTTTTTCACTCCTACTTTTCTCGTTCTGTCTCAGAATGATGCTTGAACACAAACCACTCTAAATTTCTCTCTGCTTTAATTTTTTTCAGCAGACTGGCCTAAGCACTTCTTTTTACGCGCAGCACTCGACTTCTGAAACGCATCTTCTAAAGATATGTCACAAAAAAAAGATCGCCATAACTTTTCTTCAAGTCTATTTGATGGGGAACGCTGAGGTCACTATGAAGCCACGCAGTAATGATTGTCGGTTTACTGTAAGAAAATGATGATTTATTGCTGCCATTCTCTGACATTACGATCCGGGTTACCATTCATTTTTTCAACGAAAACAAATTTTACCCGTTTTTTTAAATACATTTTGTCTTGGACCATTGCAAGTATTTAAAGGATTAAACGAGGTTGTTAGCTACGTAGATTAAAGACTATGTTGTGAATCATAAGGAAGCGTACGTTTTTAATCGGTATTTTTCTCATTATCATCAACTCAAAACTTTCGAATTTTCTGAAATACTTGATTCAGCAATAGAAACAGAGAAAAGACCATGCAAAATTCTCCAGCTAACCATTAGATTGGTCTAAAATACTGTTTGATCAGAAGGTTTGAAGCCTAATTCTTCTTATTTGTGATGAATCGAATGGTTATGCTCACGAAGCATTAACACTTTTGGCAAAATCAGACCAGGCTTAGTGGGAAATGTTGATTGCCCGAGGTGAGGTGGTCGAAATATGATTCGACAATTTTTCGTCTGGGCGGTACCCCCTGCCAGACGATAAATACGCAGTCTGGCACAATATTTTTGGTCCCACTATTTCAACTCATGATCTGGCATCAACGAATCATAGTCGCAAAAAGTCTAATGTGCACGCCTTAATTCGAATCATAATCGGACACAATCGAATCATAGTCCCGCAAAATTTTCCTAAATCGCCCTAATTCGGTTCATAAAATCTGGAAAAAATGAATCAATAGTCTGAATAATTTTTTGGAGATGTTTAACTTAAAGTTTTCCCATTGAAATGTTAAATAAGACAATGCGGCTCGTTAATGTGAGTTCGCACATGATGTTCCGACCCGAGCTCATCTGCATTTTTGGCTTAAATGTCAACCAAATGAAGAGATAACAACAATAGATGTTTGAGTTTAAAATAATTGTTACACAATCTATTTACTAATTGAATTAGATAATGCAATGCCTCATTACAGAACCAATGAGATCTGACATTAAAGAGACTACGAGACAAAAAAAACAAACAACAAAATTAGCAAAAACTGAATTTGTAATATTAAAAGCACATAGTAATAACGTCAAAAAGCAGTCAGATAAAACGTTAACTACTCAAATTTAATTTCTCCTAACAATACAGTGGATGGAAAGTTTTCTTAATGATACTATGTAAAAAGTCAACAAAGAGAACGATCAATAAGGCGAAATTCAAAAATTATTCAACATTTTTTAAACCAAGAATATACAAAAATCTTGAAAGCAATTAGCCTTTAACTAAAAATTAAAAATTGATAAGTTGCTAAAAAGTTATTACAAAACCAAAAGGACCTGTCTTTGGATAGAAAAACTTAAAAAAAAAACAAACGGTTTGCGAGAACACAAACTATTGCTACTATTAAAATCATCAGCTATCATCTGAATATTATGTATATTTAATTCATTTCTTTTTTCTACTAATTCAACTGCAGGACTATTATTATGAGAGATTTAATAGGTTCATTTGGGCCTAAGTTGAAAGCCATTGCAATCTGTTACTACGCGATTTTTCTGAAAGAAGAAAAAAACGCAAAAAATGAGCACTCAAAAAACGTTTATAAAAACCCATATTGTCCAACAAACAGCATCGCAAAATAATATCAGTAAATATGTTTTTTTTTGAAAAACAAGAAATTGGATGTGACCTCTCATTGATGAAAATAAGTTACATTTTGACGAAAAGAACAAAAACTAAAAAGTTTGAAAAATATTTGAAAACGTATACCAAAAACTTTAAGACTAAAGGCTATAAAATGACTGCTTTGGATAACATCATTAATTCAATCCTCAGTTACAAGCTTAGGAGACTTGTCAGCAATTTACGGCTACCTAAAGAACAAAAACAGGCAAAAACAGCAACCTCAAGAAAAAAATTAAGCGAGAAAAGTATCGAGTGCAATAAAAAATGAAATTTTCAAAAAAAACTGTTCTATGTTCAATTAAGTTTTTAACATCAATGAAATTCTTCTTCTTATCAATATAATTTCAAAAACTCAAATATGAACAATTGCACTAAAACCACGAAAGTTTTGAGAAAACTCGCAGTATCAACGCCAATAATTTCATTAGTTTTCAACGAAATCAACTAAATACGGTAAATTATGGCTCCATGGGACAAAAAGTATTTTTCTTTTCAAATTTCGTTAGTAAGATCTTACAACAAGTTATTTATATAAACACAACATGATAAAAACAACAACAAAGACAGGCAAAAACTAAAAATTCAGTAGAAAAGTGATTGAAGAAAGTGTCGTCGAAGCAATTTAAATCATAAGTTGTTCTCTGAAAATTTTTTCTATGATCCATTGAACGTCTTCCCTAAGCCAATTGAAATTATCAGTAATAGGATAATGTAATAAGATTTCAAAAGGATCCAAATACAAAAAAAAGTACCCGAAAATTTAAAAAAAATATGAAAACTAGCGGCATTGAAAGTTTAAAACTAACAAGTAGAAGATAAAACCGCTAACCAATTTATTTTTGGCTGCACTAAAAGTGAAAAAAGATTCTGTAAGTACTAAGACTGACTAACAGTTCACAAAAGAGTTTAGGATTGGTTAAAGTTTCGAAAAACTATTTTTAAAGTTTAACAGCCAATGAACTCAAAAGCTTTCAACGGAGGAATGGCGCAAAAGGATGTTTCTCATGCATAGATAATCAGTAAGACATCAGAAAAAGTCTTAAGACTATGAAAACAACAACAAAAACAGGCGAAAAAACCAAAATTCACTAGAAAAGTGCGAGAAGGAAATGTCGAAGGCATTTAAACCATTAACTTTTCCCAAGAACTTTATCTGTGATCCACTGATTGTCTTCTTTAAGCCAATGGGGTCAATATTTGGATAGTGTATGAATTTTGGATAATGTGATAAGAGTTCAAAAGTATCCAATAATAGAAAAATATCCAAACATTTTTTTTTTAAAATTTTGAATTGTTTTGTCATTGAAGTCATATAACCAGTAGTTGGAAGATAAAACCTCATACGAGAAGAGCTCTCGTTGCAGTAGAAAGCAAGCAGATAATTTCAATAGTGAGGCTGACTAAGAGTTCACGAAATTTTTAAGCTTGGTTAATGTTCAAATAAATTTTCGAAAAATAATCTTTAGCTCCTTAACAGCCATTAAACTCAATAGATTTCAACGGAAGTAAAAAAAGCTCAAATATGCCCCAATGGCGGCATAGGGATAATTTTCATGCATAGGTGATCAATAAGACATCACAACAAGTCATGACTTTGAAAACAACAACAACAAAGTCAGGCAAAAGCGAAAATTCAGTGGAAAATTGCGAAAATAAAAGGTCGAAGCCATTTAAACCATAAGCTTTTATCTGAAAACTTTATATGTGATCCACTGAACGTTTTTTAAGCAAGTAGGAGCTGTCAATTTTAGGATAATGTAATAAGATTTCGTAGGTAACCAATAATACGGAAATATCCAAAAATTTTTTAAAATTTTTTGAAATCTTGTGTCATTCAAGTCATATAACTAAAAATAGAATATAAAAACGCTAGCCAGATTAAATTTGATTACAGTAGGACGTAGAAGGGTGCTGTCATCACAGAGATTGACTTACAGTGCGCGATAAAAAGTTTATGATTGGTCAAAGCTCGAAAAAGAATTTCAAAAAATTATTTTTAAAGTCTTAACAGCAATTAGCTGTCCACTTAAAGCACTAGATATGTTTACTTAAACCTCATTACGGAAAATATTGCACTGTTATGCACTGTTAGTCAATCAGTCTATATCATAAGATTGCGAAAAATTCGAAAAAACCTCAAAAAGAAAATCAAAAATTCTTTTAAAATTACAAAAATTCAGTGTCGATGCCAAAAAAATATGGGCAAATCCTTGAAAACAATTTTATATGTTCAATGGTTTTCATTTGAATGTAAAGGAGGTCATCAACGTAATTTCCATATGAAAAGTGACTTGTCTCTAGGTGATTTGAAAAAGCAAAAAAAAGTAGACAAGTTTTACAAAAAAAAACTGTCAAGTAGAGTTCGAATTTTTTTGATAATGAACCTCCCTGTGAGACCAGAACTAGTGCTTTTTGTCGCCTTTATTCTATTAGAAACACAAAACTAGTTCGTTTATAGCAAGAAATTTAAGTTTGAAATACTATTTTTATAGAAAATATCTTAATTTGAAGAAAAAAATCATACTAAAAGTGAACAAATTTCCCGTGTTCCCACAAAACTTCCATCCTCGATAACTCCTGACAAAAACGAAAATCAGAAAAACTTTTAATTTGGAATTCTACGCTGAACCAACTTTTTAATGATACCACTCCTATTTCTCTGCGATGAATACATCGATCGGACAAAAAAAACCCATTTGAGTATATAGTTCCTCCCCCAAAAGTGGGGTCGGAACAAATATAACAAAAACTTCAGACAAATAAAAAGAAAAATATGTAACTACCGAAGCTACTCTCTTAGGTTTGGGGTTTGAAATCTACTTTTTCAAAGATTTCTTCTGCTGATGAATTTTTGCGCTCGATACGAGGACCATCAAGAGTTTAAATTCATAATTTTGAAGTTGAAAAACATAATGGATATAAAAAAACAGATTTATTACTTTTTCCAAAAAAAAAATTAAAACGACCACTCTGATTTTGAGGATTGTAATCTACGTGTTCAGGATTATTTTCTGCATATGAATGATAATCAGAAAAAAATAATCACCAAGAATTACAAACTGAGATTAGAGCAAAAATAATAATAAACAATTATAATCTGTGATCATTCAAAAATCAGTCAAATTCATTAAAGCTTATTTTGACTGATTTTTTTCTGATCATAGTCGCACAACTTTGAATTGTCGAACCTTCGAATCATCGTCGCCAAATTTCGCATGGTCCGGTGGAGTCGAGAATTAAACGCGCTTTTTGAAATAATTCGCTTTAATTCGCATCAATTCGCAGAAGAAGTTCGAATTATGGCCAAATTTTTGTCTGGAGCGTTGGATCATGGCCAATTTTTGTCAGGATCGCCGGTTCATACTTTCACCACCTCATCCCGGGGTATTAATACCAAGATGTTGACCAGTTTGTAAAAACAGTAGTGTATTTAATTAGTACTAAATATCTCAATGACAGATAATTTGAATGATCAATAGCAGAACTTTTATTGTTTATCCCCAAAGTTAGAAAAATTGACATTTTTAACCATAAACAATGAAATTGAGCTCTCGGTTTGAATTTTTCCGCCCAAAATGACGTAAGAGTGGGGCTGCGATGGGAGGATCTTTTACGAAAAATGGAGCTCAAAACTCTTCAGCTCAGAACACTTACATCTTTTTGGTCTGTCAAGGGGATAAAAAGATGTAAGAGTTGGGGGTTAAATTGTCTTTTACCCCCTCAATCTTACACCATTTTACCCCCCTTGGAAGCCCAATGCAGCCCAAAAAGATGTAAGCGTTCTGAGCTGAATTTTCCTGAAAAAAAAACCTCCCATTGCAGCCCCACTCTTACATCATTTTATCCCCCTTGGCAGACCAAATCTTACATCATTTTAACCCCTCAATCTTGCATTGTTCTAGCCCCAATACCTGAAGACTGCCAGTCTTGAACCCACAACCTCTGCGTCACCAAAGCTGCTTCGCCATAACCTCCAGACCATCAATGCTTGTCCAACTCTGGACGGTCTATGTATATGAAAAACACTTGTTAGAATTGCCCTCTCCCGAAAAAACACCCCCTCACTCTTACACCATTTTAACCCCTTGGCGGCCCAACTTTTACATCATTTTACCCACTCTGAACAAATTACCCCCTCACTCTTACACCATTTTACCCCCCTTGGCAGCTCAACTCTTAGCTCATTTTACCCCCCTCTGGGCAAATTACCCCCTCACTCTTACAACATTTTAAACCCCTTGGCAGCCCAAGTCTTACATCACTTTACCCCCTCTGAACAGATTACCCCCCCCCCCTTTTACACCATTTTAACCCCCTTGGCAGCCCAACTCTTTTATCATTTTACCCCCTCCGAGCAAGTTACCCTCACTCTTACACCATTTTACCCCCTGACTCTTGCATCGTTTTAACCCCTCAGAACAAAATACCTCCTCACTTTTACACCATTTTAACCCGCTTGGCAGCCCAACTCTTACATCATTTTACCGCCTCTGAACAAATTACCTCCTCACTCTTACACCCCTCTACCCCCCCTTGGCAGCTCAACTCTTAGCTCATTTAACCCCTCTCTGGACAAATTACCCGCTCACTCTTACAGCATTTTACGCCCCTTGGCTGCTCAACTCTTAGCTCATTTTACCCCCTTCTGGACAAATTACCCCCTCACTTTTACACCATTTCGACCCTCTTGGCAGCCCAAGTCTTACATCATTTTACCCCCTCTGAACAGATTACCCCCCCCCCTTTTACACCATTTTAACCCCCTTGGCAGCCCAACTCTTACATCATTTTACCCCCTCTGAACTGAAAAAAATACACCCTCACTCTTACACCATTTTATCCCCCTTGGCAGCCCAACTCTTTTGTCACTTTACCCCCTCCGAGCAAGTTACTCCTCACTCTTACACCATTTTACCCCCCCCCCCCTTGGCAGCCCAACTCTTACATCATTTTACCCCCTCAAACTTACATTGTTTTAGCACCCATACCTGAAGACTGCCAGTTTTGAACCCACAACCTCTGCGTCGCTAAAGCTGCGACGCTGTAACCTCCAGACCATCAATGCTTGTCCAACTTTTGACGGTTTCTATATATGAAAAACACTTGTTAGAATTGCCCCTCTCAACGAATTACCCCCTCACTCTTGCATCGTTTTAAACCCTCAGAACAAAATACCTCCTCACTCTTACACCAGTTTAACCCGCTTGGCAGCCCAACTCTTACATCATTTTACCGCCTCTGAACAAATTACGCCCTCACTCTTACACCACTCTACCCCCCTTGGCAGCTCAACTCTTAGCTCACGTAACCCCCCTCTGGACAAATTACCCGCTCACTCTTACACCATTTTAAGCCCCTTGGCAGCTCATCTCTTAGTTCATTCTACCCTATCTAGAGAAATTACCCCCTCACTCTTACACCATTCTACCCCTCTTGGCAGCCCAAATCTTAAATCATTTTACCCCCTCTGCACAAACAAACCCCTGATTCCTACACCATTTTACCCCCTTTGCAGCCCAACTCTTACATCATTTTATCCCCTCTGAACAAATTACCCACTCACTCTTACATCCTTTTACCTCCTTGGTAGCCCAACTCTTCCCTCATTTTACCAGGGCAATTTTAGTCAGGGGGGTTTTTCCTAAAATGTCCTCTCCTTGCAGCCCATTGCAGCCCACTCTTACTGGCAATTTCAGTCAGGGAGTTATTTTCTGAAAAATCCTCCCATTGCAGCCCAACTCTTACATCATTTTACCCCCTCTGCACAAACTAACCCCTGATTCTTACACCATTTTACCCCCTTTGCAGCCCAACTCTTACATCATTTTATCCCCTCTGAACAAATTACCCACTCACTCTTACATCATTTTACCTCCTTGGTAGCCCAACTCTTCCCTCATTTTACCAGGGCAATTTTAGTCAGGGGGGTTAGTCCTAAAATGTCCTCTCCTTGCAGCCCATTGCAGCCCACTCTTACTGGCAATTTCAGTCAGGGGGTTAATTTCTGAAAAATCCTCCCATTGCAGCCCAACTCTTACATCCTTTTACCCCCTCTGAACAAATTACCCCCTCACTCCTACACCATTTTAACCCCCCCCCCCACCCTGGCAGCCCAATTATTTTATCATTTTACCCCTCCGAACAAATTACCCGCTCACTCTTACATCATTTACCACCCCCCCAGGCAGCGCAACCCTTACCTCATTTTACCCCCTCTGGACCAATTACCCCCTCAATCTTTCACCATTTTACCCCCCTTGGCAGCCCAACTGTTAGCTCATTTTACCAGGGCAATTTTAGTCAGGGGTTAATTCCTCTAAATTTTTCACATTGCAGCCCACTCTTACATGGCAATTTTAATCAGGAGTTGTAATTCCTCCATTATCCTCCCATTTCAGCCCATTGCAGCCCACTCTTTATGGCAATTTCAGTCAGGGGGTAATTCCTGAAAAGTCCTACCATTGCGGCCCATTGCAGCCCACACTTCCATGGCAATTTCAGTCAGGGGATAATTCCTCAAAAGTCCTCCCATTGTAGTCCAACTCTTACATCATTTTACCCCCTCTGAACAAATTACCCCCTCACTCCTTCACCATTTTACCCCCCCCCCCCCTGGCAGCCCAATTATTTTATCATTTTACCCCTCCGAACAAATTACCCGCTCACTCTTACATCATTTACCACCCCCCCTGGCAGTGCAACCCTTACCTCATTTTACCCCATCTGGACCAATTACCCCCTCACTCTTTCACCATTTTACCCCCCTTGGCAGCCCAACTGTTAGCTCATTTTACCAGGGCAATTTTAGTCAGGGGTTAATTCCTGAAAATTTTTCACATTGCAGCCCACTCTTACATGGCAATTTTAATCAGGAGTTGTAATTCCTCCATATTCCTCCCATTTCAGCCCATTGCAGCCCACTCTTACTGGCAATTTCAGTCAGGGGGTTAATTTCTGAAAAATCCTCCCATTGCAGCCCAACTCTTACATCATTTTACCCCCTCTGAACAAATTACCCCCTCACTCCTACACCATTTTACCCCCCCCACCCTGGCAGCCCAATTATTTTATCGTTTTACCCCTCGGAACAAATTACCCGCTCACTCTTACATCATTTACCACCCCCCCCCCAGGCAGCGCAACCCTTACCTCATTTTACCCCCTCTGGACCAA
The DNA here is from genome assembly GCF_964194025.1 of Convolutriloba macropyga. Classification (NCBI taxonomy): domain Eukaryota; kingdom Metazoa; phylum Xenacoelomorpha; order Acoela; family Convolutidae; genus Convolutriloba; species Convolutriloba macropyga. The sequence continues at coordinate 23,042,086 of NC_134480.1, forward strand.
TTACCCCCTCACTCTTTCACCATTTTACCCCCTTGGCAGTCCAACTGTTAGCTCATTTTACGAGGGCAATTTTAGTCAGGGGTTAATTCCTGAAAATTTTTCACATTGCAGCCCACTCTTACATGGCAATTTTAATCAGGAGTTGTAATTCCTCCATATTCCTCCCATTTCAGCCCATTGCAGCCCACTCTTTATGGCAATTTCAGTCAGGGGGTAATTCCTGAAAAGTCCTACCATTGCAGCCCATTGCAGCCCACACTTCCATGGCAATTTCAGTCAGGGGGTAATTCCTCAAAAGTCCTCCCATTGCAGTCCAACTCATACATCATTTTACCCCCTCTGAACACAATTACCCCTCACTCTTACATTATTTTACCCCACTTGGCAGACCAACTCTTACATCATTTTACCCCCTCTGAACAAATTACCCCCTCACTCCTACACCATTTTAACCCCCCCCCCACCCTGGCAGCCCAATTATTTTATCATTTTACCCCTCCGAACAAATTACCCGCTCACTCTTACATCATTTACCACCCCCCCCAGGCAGCGCAACCCTTACCTCATTTTACCCCCTCTGGACCAATTACCCCCTCAATCTTTCACCATTTTACCCCCCTTGGCAGCCCAACTGTTAGCTCATTTTACCAGGGCAATTTTAGTCAGGGGTTAATTCCTGAAAATTTTTCACATTGCAGCCAACTCTTACATGGCAATTTTAATCAGGAGTTGTAATTCCTCCATATTCCTCCCATTTCAGCCCATTGCAGCCCACTCTTTATGGCAATTTCAGTCAGGGGGTAATTCCTGAAAAGTCCTACCATTGCAGCCCATTGCAGCCCACACTTCCATGGCAATTTCAGACAGGGGGTATTTCCTCAAAAGTCCTCCCATTGCAGTCCAACTCTTACATCATTTTACCCCTTGAACAATTAACCCCCTCACTCTTACACCATTTTACCCCACCTGGCAGCCCAACTCATACATCATTTTACCCCCACTGAACAATTTACCCCCTCACCCTTACACCATTTTACCCCCCTTGGCAGCCCAGACCTTATCTCATTTTACCCCCTCTGGACAAATTAACCCCTCACTCTTACACCATTTTACCCCCATTGGCAGCCCAACTGTTAGCTCATTTTACCTGGGCAATTTTAGTCAGGGGGTAAATCCTGAAAATTTCTCACATTGCAGCCCACTCTTACAAGGCAATTTTAATCAGGAGATGTAATTCCTCAAAAGTCCTCCCATTTCAGCCCATTGCTGCCCACTCTTTATGGCAATTTCAGTCAGGGGGTAATTCCTGAAAAGTCCTCCCATTGCAGCCCCTTGCAGCCCACTCTTCCATGGCAATTTCAGTCAGGGAGTAATTTCTCAAAAGTCCTCCCATTGCAGCCCAAGTCATACATCATTTCACCCCCTCTGAACAAAATTACCCACTCACTCTCACACCATCCTACCCCACCTGGCAGCTCAACTCATACATCATTTTACCCCCTCTGAACAATTTACCCCCTCACTCTTACACCATTTTACCCCCCTTGGCAGCCCAGCCCTTACCTCATTTTACCGCTCTGGACATATTACCCCCTCCCTCTTACACCATTTTAACCCCCTTGGCAGCCCAACTGTTAGCTCATTTTACCAGGGCAATTTTAGTCGGGGGGTAATTCCTGAAAAATCCTCCCATTGCAGCCCATTGCAGCCCACCCTTACATGGCATTTTTAATCAGGGGTGGTAATTCCACAAAAGTCCTCCCATTTCATCACATTGCAGCCCACTCTTTATGGCAATATCAGTCAGGGGTAATTCCTGAAAAGTCCTCCCATTGAATACCATTGCAGCCCACTCTTACATGGCAATTTCAGTCATTGGTGTAATTCCTCAAAAGTTCTCGAATTGCAGTCCAACTCATACATCATTTTACCCCCTCTGAACAAATTACCCCCTCACTCTTGCACCACTTTACCCCCCTTGGCAGACCAACTCTTACATCATTTTACCCCCTCTGAAAAATTTACCCCCTCACTCTTACAACATTTTACCCCCCCCCCCCTTGGCAGCCCAACTGTTAGCTCATTTTACCAGGGCAATTTTAGTCAGGCGGTAATTCCTGAAAATTCCTCCCATTGCAGCCCATTGCAGCCCACTCCTACACGTTAATTTTAATCAAGAGTGGTAATTCCTCAAAAGTCTTCCCATTTCAGCCCATTGCAGCCCACTCTTTACGGCATTTTCAGTCAGGGGGTAATCCATGAAAAGTCCTCCCATTGCAGCCCATTGCATCCCACTCTTACATAGCAATTTCAGTCAGGGGGTAAGTCGTAAAAATTCCTCCAATTGCAGCCCATTGCCGCCCACTCTTACATGGCAATTTCAATCAGGAGTGGTAATTCCTCAAAAGTCCTCCCATTTCAGCCCATTGCAGCCCACTCTTACATGGCAATTTTAGTCAGGGGGTAATTCCTGAAAAGTCCTCCCATTGCAGCCCATTGCAGCTCACTCTTTATGGCAATTTCAGTCAGGGTGTAGTTCCTGAAAAGTCCTCCCATTGCAGCCCATTGCAGCCCACTCTTACAAGGCAATTTGAGTCAGGGGTTAATTCCTCAAAAGTCCTCCCATTGCAGCCCAACTCTTGCATCATTTTACCCCTTCTGAACAAATTACCCCCCCTACTCTTAAAACAAAATGGGAGGATTTGAGGGAGGACATTCGCCCCGGGCAGTTCAGAAAGTTAAAAACTGCTTCATGCTTGATAATAGAGCAGATCATCTACAAAATTGGGTTCAATGTAAAAACATACAAGTTACGCGTCTACAACAGTAAACAAAGTTTGCTCAAAAGCAATAGGCATTGCTATATAAATTAAGAATTAAAGAAGCTAATTTTTAAGACCCGTACATAATGCTAGCCTACAGCCAAACTTTGTAAAGAGGAAAGATTTTCTTTAAGATTTACAGGACTCTTTGTCGCAGCTCTTTGGTTTTTACGCTCAAGAATATTTCATCAAAGTAAAATTGTTGTGACAACACATTTGACGCTTAGCATACACCTATTTTTACCGAAATCGACCAATAAGGGCATACAATGAATTCAAAATTTTGCTTGAGAACTTAGCAGATCTCGAGTGACCTAATGAGCAAAAAGAGCAATTTACTCGAGAGCACACAGAAAACAAGTGGGCATTATCTTTTAAGAGCCGATTTTTAGTCACGAGAAGCTGGAGCTCACTTGACTCAGCGGTGTTTGATAACTGTTCCACTGACCTTGAGGCCAAAACCTGCAGCAACGCGTTCGCAAGTTTTACTCGAAGGCTTCGAAAATGAGAAAAGGAGGAAACAATATGATTTTTTCTATAAGAAACAACAATATCTAATTTCTCTAATGTTTCACCTAGGCGACAGGATGGCAAAAGAATGACATCTTCTTTTTGCTTAGCTGACTGGTTACTGTAAATAGGATAAGCCATCTGTCAAAGTTTTTAATTGTGTCAAATAAAAGCTTTGTTTTGCCAATTTACAAGCATCAAGTTTTGTCTAAGAGGCTTTAGGCGGGACCTAAAATGTGTTGAAATTGAGGAGCGAGCATTATTGGCCTGACCACAGATCCAAAAGAAAATTGGGTTCCTGGAATCATCAAAGAGAGCAAACGACAATGCACATCGTCTTCTATAAGTGAGTCGGATAAAACCATGAATTCAAAAAAAAATTTCCCCCAACACTTAAATCAAAAAGAGCTCATTCTCGTCAACAAAAAAATTAAACAAAAAATAGGAACTTGTTCACCAGATATCCCTTATGGCAACTCAATACTACTATTCTTGAAATTATAATGAAACTTCCATGACAGTCAGGGAAACTGAATATGGTTCAGATTCTGAATCCGATTAATAAACTTGCAAGACAAAAAACTTACTGAAAAATATTTTTTACAACCAGTGCATATTATGTTAAAACCTTAGGTTTTGCGCTAGTAATTATTTTCATTTAAATTTTAATCTAGTTCATTTTTTCTCTTTATATTTTGATGTTAATTTCATTTCATGATTTGGAGATCATTTATTCTCTTGTTCATTTTTCTTAATTTGTTCCTATGGTTCGCTGTCTGTACATGTAGCCAACTTTCTGATGGGACTGCTTGATTGAACAATTCTACATACGGCTCGCTACGAGGGGAACATTAGCTATTAGTCTTAGACGCTGCAACCCGTTTGATAACAGAAATAATGACAGTCCGCACAATTTGTCAAGCAGAGTGCTATAAAATTGTACAATTATACATGTTAAAAATTTAATTTGTAGCGCTAATCATTTAACTCATTTAATTTTAATTTAGTTCATTTTGTTTTGAATATTTTGATGTTAAATTCATTTCATGGTTTGGAGATCATTTATTCTTTTGTTCATTTTTCTTAATTTGTTCATATGGTTCGCTGTCTGTACATGTAGCCAACTTTCTGATGGGACTGCTTGATTGAACAATTCTACATACGGCTCGCTACGAGGGGAACATTAGCTATTAGTCTTAGACGCTGCAACCCGTTTGATAACAGAAATAAGGACAGTCCGCACAATTCGTCAAGCAGAGTGTGATACAATTGTACAATTAATCATGTTAAAATTTTATTTTGTAGCGCTAATCATTTGATGTTAAATTCAATTCATGATTTGGAGATCATTTATTCATTTGTTCATTTTTCTTAATTTGTTCCTATGGTTCGTTGTCTGTACATGTAGCCAACTTTCTGATGGGACTGCTTGATTGAACAATTCTTCAAATGGCTCGCTACGAGGGGGACATAAGCTATTAGTCTTAGACGCTGCAACCTGTTTGATAACAGAATTAATGACAGTACGCACAATTTGTCAAGCAGAGTGAGATACAGTTGTACAATTATTCATGTTAAAAATTTAATTTGTAGCGCTATTAATTTAACTCATTTAATTTTCAGTTAGTTCATTTTGTTCTGAATATTTTGATCTTAAATTCAATTCAAGATTTGGTGATCATTTATTCTTTTGTTCATTTTTCTTAATTTGTTCCTATGGTTTGCAGTCCTTACATGTAGCCAACTTTCTGATTAGACCGCTTGATTGAACAATTCTACAAATGGCTTGCTACGAGGGGGACATCAGCTATTAGTCTTAGACGCTGCAACCTGTTTGATAACAGAAACAATGACAGTCCGCACAATTTGTCAAGCAGAGTGTGATACAATTGTACAATTAATCATTTTAAATTTTTAATTTGTTGCGCTAACCATTAAACTATTAAACTCAATTAACTTTAATTTAGCTGACTTTGTTTTGAATATTTTGACGTTAAATTCATTTCATTATTTGGAGATCACTTTTTCTTTTGCTCATTTTTCTTAATTTGTTTCTATGGTTCGCTGTCTGTACATGTAGCCAACTTTCTGATGGGACTGCTTGATTGAGAAATTCTACAAATGGCTCGCTACGAGGTGGACATTAGCTATTAGTCTTAGACGCTGCAACCCGTTTGATAACAGAAATAATGACTATCCACACAACTTGTCAAGCAGAGTGTGACACAATTGTACAATTAATCATGTTAAAATTTTATTTTGTAGCGCTAATTATTTGATGCTAAATTCAATTCATGATTTGGAGATCATTTATTCTTTTGTTCATTTTTCTTAATTTGTTCCTATGGTTCGCTGTCTGTAGATGTAGCCAACTTTTTGATGGGACTGCTTGATTGAACAATTTTACAAATGGCTCGCTACGAGGGGGACATTAGCTATTAGTCTTAGACGCTGCAACCTGTTTGATAACAGAAATAATGACAGTCCGCACAATTTGTCAAGCAGAGTGCTATAAAATTGTACAATTATACATGTTAAAAGTTTAATTTGTAGCGCTAATCATTTAACTCATTTAATTTTAATTTAGTTCATTTTGTTGATGTATTTTGATGTCAAATTCAATTCATGATTTGGAGATCATTTTTTTCTTTTGTTCATTTTTCTTAATTTGTTCTTAAGATGCAATTTCTGTACATGTAGCCATTTTCCTGATCTTTGCCACATAATTTAATTTCTTTTTTGTTCAATTAATTAAATCACGGTCAAATTGCTGATCACATTCTGTCTTTCAATGTACTTTCATTCTCAAAAACTCAAAATTTTTGTTTAGTTCAATCTCTACTAAAGTAAGCTTTTGCTAAGTAAATCAACAATCGCGGAGCAAATAGCAGCTGAAAGTTGCTTAAAGATTATACAGTTCCAAAGAATAGCATTATAAGCGATTTCGCACTGCAAAATTAACCGACTTTAACTACCATACAATTTTGGATTTCGCTGACAGAGAACACAATTAAGTGTAGATTGTTGATCCGTACGAAATGGTGCATTCAGCAGCTCGAGAATCCCAAAAAATCCTATCGTCTGTACATGTAGCTAACTTGATGAGCTTTGCCGCAAATTTTAGATCCCTTTTTTGTTAATGAATTAGTACATGATCAAATTGCTGGTCAGATTCTGTCTATCAATTTAATTTCATTCTCATTAATTCAAAAGTTTTGGTTTTGTTGAATGTTTTTAAAGCGAGCTTTTGCTAAGTAAATCAACACTCGCGGAGCGAACACCAGCCAAAAGTTGCCATAAATTTTGATGATTCCAACGAATAGCATTATAAGCGATTTCGCACTGCAAAATCACCCGAACTTAAGTAAAGTACAATTTTGGATTTCGATGACTAAGAACACAATAAGCGCAGATTTTATTCGGTACAAAAATGGCGCATTCAGCAGCTCGAGAATCCCAAAAAACCATTTGGGAAAGAACCACCACAAAACCACCCATCCAATGGGAGAAATGGCGAATACAAGTAAATTTAGTAATTCTGGCAAGTGAAAATATCTCTTTGGACACACTTCTCGAACCGAAACCCTCAAAAGCCAAACTTCCTCCAGAACTGAAAGACGAGGCACCTTTTGAAGGTGCATTGGAAAAAACAGAAAGAGAGAGGCAAATACGAAATAGTCATATCAAACTAAAATGGGAACTCAAGTAGCAAAATTTCACTGGCATCCTTTATGGGGTACGCCCATGGACAATGGGCGTTGTGTGATCAAAAACAAGTATAATTTCTCTATCTCAGTAAGGCAAGAAATGACGGATAAAATTAAAACATAAACTTTTTCACAATTTCATCTATAATTTGTTAACAGTCAAGCCGTGGGAAAGACTAGTAATAGACTTCATGACCTCGCAAAATAAGTTTTGATCGATATGTTTTATTTTCTAAAAAGCAGAAAAAAGATAAAACAGTCGAACAATTCTAAGGCACTCCGAATTACTATACGAAAACTGCAAAGTTGAAAATCGCGTGGAAAGCATAATTCAAGACATTAATAAGAAATATGTTAGACTACGACATTCAACGTGAATTGCTACGCTGTACAGTTGTACCAGAGCGAGCACTAAGCACTGCTGTAACCTTGGAAGTCGGACGCCAAAACCAACAAAGAATTTCATCGAACAAATACAAAAAGCGTAAATGCAATTCAACAGTTCAAGGGATTTCGCGGCGGAAAAACACAGCCACAACAACCAAACCGACCAACAATTGCAAGTCCAATTGTCAATGCAGAAATTGTGGAACAAAATTACACCAAATCACAGTCAGATTTGCAAAACTATTGGTAAGAAGTGTAATCACAGTGGTCTACTCAATCACTTTGCAAAGTTATGCCAGAAATAGCAAAATGCAAAACACCAACAAAGACATCACAAAGAAAGTCTTCTAAAAAGACAACACAAAGATGTCTTTTTAATGCAAAACACCAACAAAAAGACATCACAAAGAAAGTCTTCTAAAAAAACATTACAAAGATGTCTTTTTAATGCAAAACACCAACAAAAAGACATCACAAAGAAAGTCTTCTAACAGTATGGCTCAAAATATAACTCCTCTGATGATAAATATGCTGCTTCTTTTGAAAATATTGAAACAAATGAAATCGCACCGCAAAACATGACCATTACAATTGTCAAAGCAAAATGTCATTTGCTCCTCGATTCTGGCAGCGGATGTACCATAATCAATCTTACACTTGCAAAACACATTATGTGAAAGCGCGAACACGCTTAATGGTCAGAGAAAAAACCATTAAAGTTCCAACTTTTTCAAATTGCACAGTGGAAATATTGGAAACATTAAGAACACCAGTTCAACTGTTGACAAATTCAACGTCAAAAAATTAATGTAAGAGCAGATGGATTCAAATCATTTCCTGGACGAGATTTATACGATCAACTAGGTATAAAAATCATGTAAAAATTTTTCCCCAATGCAGAAAGTAATGATATCGTTCATCAATGCCCCCATTAATTTCACAATAGCGACAAAATTTTGTGGACTAGTAACTTATATTGGCAAATCAAAGAATAACCCCGTGAAATTAAATTTTCATAGAAATTATCTAGTTACACATCAAAAAAGACAAAAGTACCGATACATTTACAACCAAAAATCAAAATCGAATTAAAAAAACTCTTAAATGAAGGCTACATTAAAAAATTGTCAAACTCTTTAGCTCAATTTTTTTTATTCACCTATCGTTATCACGTTAAAAACAGGACCAATCAATAAAAATAGCTTTAGGCTTGGAAATTTTAAAGAAATTTATTCATAAAAACGAATACCAAATGCCCAACATCGATTCGTTAACTCAATCAATTTTGCAGAAACTATCAACCGCGCCGCAAGAGACAATTGATTTGCAATTCGCTTGCAGCCAACTTAATTTACACGCTGATACCGTCCGCCACTGTAACTTAAGTCTAGTTAGTGGCTATATGACGGTCACATAGAGTTTCCAAACAGAATTTTTTGCCTTAACGGACATGCCGGCGTAATATCAAAAGCTATCAATTGAACTCTTATTGGACTCATTCAAACGTTCTGCTTTCTTGACAATATTCAAATTGTTAGCAGGGGGAAAACTGAAGATCATGTACACCTGCTAAAACAAAATCACAAAAAAACAAATGATGGAAACTTTAGAATCAATCTAGCAAAATGTCTTCGCAAGTTTAGAATTAGAATGTCTTGGGTACATTTAGCAAAATAGCTGCCATACAACTTTTTAGTGCACCAACAAATCTATAACACCCACCATCCTTCATGGGCTTAGTTCAACATCTCAAAAAAATATTCCGAAGTTTTCACAATTTTATCATCCTTAACTACCATTATTAAAGAAAAACACAATTTTCATTTAGACAGATGAACATGAAAAAAAATCAATAAGAATGAAAAAATGGAAGCTGCCAAAAAAACACTTCAACCCAAAAATAGAACACGTATAAAAAGTGACGCTTCAACGACAAGCCTTGGAGCTGCTCTTGAAAAATTTACCCCAGAAGGTTCGCTAACCGTAGCATTTGCCTCGCAATTTTTTTTAAATTTTATAGAAGGAAGATGTAATATTAATGAATTATAACTTTTTGGTGAAGTCTGGTCTATCGACAATTTGAAATATTACCTCTACGGTAAACCATTCAGCGTTATTACTGATCATAGAGCTTTACTCTCAATCATGCGCAAAAACAGAGCTAACAATTTTTATTGCGGTCGATGGTCAAGATGGAAAGATCGACAACATCACTTTGAAAATACAATAGGTCTTTTACACGGCTCAAAAATTTGTCTGCTAGATTATATCTTGCGCGAGTTGCAACCAGCAGCAACCAAAAAACAACTTATGACAAGCAACTCATAGTTGCATAATTAGACGCAGCCAAGCGCAGTAAGCAGAAATCTCTTTTTAATACCCAACACTCTGCAGATTTGGCGGAACAAATGGAGGCAAATAAAAGGAACACAAATACCTTAAATAGCAACAAATAGATTTTTCAAACTCAGACAAAATATATAGTGAGTTCTTGGGGGCAAAAAACGAATATTCTGAAAGCTGTCATAATGACAAAACACAAGACAACCAATTTTCCCAATTCAATAATTTTTTCCCGCGATGCAAACAATTCAAACTCGTTTTGTGCCCAATCTCGCGCTTCAATTCAGTGGCTTTTTAATGTCTAACTCAGGCCTGTCTAATTAAAGAATTGCAGACAAATTCAATCAGTACTAATGATGCCCTCGTCGGACGACAAAACCTTTTCCAACATCGGACAGTCAACAGAACCAAAAATGAGGTTTGCTGACGAAGCGGGACCGTCGAATGCTCCCCCCGACTAAAACACTTTTCACTTCGGGAACAGATCCCACGAACGTAAAAAGTACTCCTACATCAACAGACTATTTGCACGAACGCAATCGACATTGCCCTTTCAAAAATCTTTTTTTTTATCAAGATGGCCAGTCCTACCTCAAAGGACGCCAGTTATGAAAATACGCGACTGCAAAAACACAGATAAAGAAGAGGGATGCAAGCAATTTTCGCCCTACATCCACAGCCAAGGAAAAACTTGCATGTAAAGAACGGTTGCGTGTGCGTGAATGACAAAATTAAATTGCGATTCCAAATTCGGTAGAGTACGCATACATCAAGGCTAATCATGCAAGACACGGAATAAATTGGGTTAAAACGGATATGGAATCTCATTCATGGTCAAAATGCATGTACCGCAATTAATTTAATCTAAAGCCTTAACTAGTTTCGATAAAATACCAGCTAAGAATATGTCGTCAAGAGACAATCAATCTTTTGCACTTTAAAATATATTTTGGAACTAAACCAAATATGTCTTTTAAAATAATAACCGCAGCAACAAACCTTAAAACTTTAACTTATGAACCAAATTAGACTAAAACTTTAGATCTAGAAATCGTTCGTTGGGAGAAATATATAACCGGAGACCGAGGACGGATCTGGTAGTGATATTGAGTCCGAGCGGAGAATTCACAGTCTAACCCAAGATGCAGTCAAACGCCGAAAAAACAACCCAGCACAAGAGTCGAGATCACTTCAACTTCCCAAAAATGGACAACCTGTACCACGAACTGAGATATCGCTAAACTTAAATTTAGCATCCCAAATGATTCCCAAACGATTCTCAATTGTAACCGATCAAAGAAGAACCTGTATGGTCTCTACGACGTTTTAGTCCCATGATATTCAGTAGTCAAAGCGGACAGCCACACTTCAGCTATAAATAACCCAGAAAGAGAGAAATATTTAATCTCAATTCAGATTAGGTCAAACGTGGAAGAAAAGGCAAATCTACGGACTGACCTAAAGCAGCACACGGAACGCAGACCAAAACCAATTAACGTAAAAAGGTCTCAAGAACTTATTTAGAAAATTGCAAAGGACGCTGTGAAGAAAATCGAAAGAAGGAAGAATATGAAACGTAGATGCGTAAATTGCAAATTGCTCTGCGTTTCCTCAAAACATTCAAAAGTTTCTTGGGCACTGCGCGTGAGAATGCCAGTTGTCCCCTAAAAAAGAGAGCCAGTCGCGCCAAAAAATCAAATGAAACACGAAATCAATACTTCCGCGCAGCAAGTAATAGAAACACCACCAAATACCAAAAACAAAACAAGCAGCAATCAGTAGAAGTCAACAAACAATGAACAAACGACAATTCACATCATCTTTAAGAGAGTCAGATGAAATCATGAATTCAAAAATAACATTTCCTCCAGGACGTAATTCAAAAAAGCTCCTTCTCGTAAACAAAACTCGACAAAAGATTTAAAAAATGGGAGCTTGTTCCTCTGATATTCCCAATCCAACTCAATACTACGTTTATAATTAAACTTCCATGACGGTCATGAAAGCTGAATATGGTTCAGACTCTAAATCCGATTAATGAACTTGCACGACAAAATAATTACTGAAAAACAATCTGTTAATTTTTACAACCAGTGCATATTATGTTAAAATTCTCTTTTAAACATTTTTTTTTATTTTGCCACGGAGGAAATGTGATACAATAGTATATTCAGAACTATTAGACCTTAAGGTTTTGCGCTAGTAAGTAGTTCATTTTCTCCTTTATACTTTGATGTTAATTTTATTTCATGATTTGGAGATCATTTATTCTTTTGTGAATTTTTTAAATTTGTTCCTATGGTTCGCTGTCTGTACATGTAGCCAACTTTCTGACGGCACTGCTTGATTGAACGATTCTACAAATGGCTCTTTACGAGGTGTACATAAGCTATTAGTCTTAGACGCTGCAACCTGTTTGATAACTAAAATAATGACAGTCTACACAATTTGTCAAGCAGAGTGTTATACAATTGTACAATTAATCATGTTAAAAATTTAATTTGTAGCGCTAATCATTCAGCTCATTTAATTTTAATTTGGTTCAATTTGTTCTGAATATTTTGTTGTTAAATTCGATTCATGACTTGGAGATCATTTCTTCTTTTGTTCATTTTTCTTAATTTGATCTTATGATGCAATTTCTGTACATGTAGCCGTTTTCCTGATCTTTGCCGCAAGTTTTAGTTTCTTTTTTTTGTTATTAAATTAAATCATGGTCAAATTGCTGATCAGATTCTGTCTTTGAATTTAATTTCATTCTCAATAATTCTAAAGTTTTGGTTATGTTGAATCTTTTTAAAGCAAGCTTTTGCTAAAAAACTCAACACTCGCGGAGCGAACACCAGCCAAAAATTGCCATAAATTTTGATGATTCCAACGAATAGCATTATAAGAGATTTCGCACTGCGAAATTACCCGACTTTAACTACCATACAATTTTGGATTTCGCTGACAGAGAACACAATTAAGTGTAGATTGTTGATCCGTACGAAATGGCGCATTCAGCAGCTCGAGAATCCCAATACATTCTATCGTCTGTACATGAAGCCAACTTGATGAACTTTGCCGCAAATTTTAGTTTCCTCTTCTGTTAATAAATTAGTACATGATCAAATTGCTGATCAGATTCCGTCTTTCAATTTAATTACATTTTCATTAATTGAAAAGTTTAGTTTTGTTGAATCCTTTTAAAGCAATCTTTTGCTAAGTAAATCAACACTCGCGGAGCAAACACCAGCCAAAAGCTGCCATAAAATTTGATGATTCCAACGAATAGCATTGTAAGCGATTTCGCACTGCGAAATTACCCGACTTTAACCATCATACAATTTTGGATTTCGCTGACAGAGAACACAATTAAGTGTAGATTGTCGATCCGTACGAAATGGCGCATTCAGCAGCTCGAGAATACACGTCTGTACATGTAGCCATTTTGATGAGCTTTGCCGCAAATTTTAGTTTCTTTTTTTGTTAATAAATTAGTACATGATCAAATTGCTGATCAGATTCTGTCTTTCAATTTAATTTCATTCTCATTAATTCAAAAGTTTTGGTTTTGTTGAATGTTTTTAAAGCAAACTTTTGCTAAGTAAATCAACACTCGTTGAGCGAACACCAGCCAAAAGTTGCCAGAAAATTTGATGATTCCAACGAATAGCATTATAAGCGATTTCGCACTGCAAAATCACCCGAACTTAAGTACCATACAATTTTGGATTTCGATGACTAAGAACACAATTAAGTGTAGATTGTTAATCCGTACGAAATTGCGCATTCAGCAGCTCGAGAATCCCAAAAAAATTTTGTCAGTCAAACCATTTGGGAAAGAACCACTACAAAACCACCCATCCATTGGGAGAAATGGCGAATACAAGTAAATTTAGTAATTCTGGCACGTGAAAATATCTCTTTGGACACACTTCTGGAACCGAAATCCTCAAAAGTCAAACGTCCACCTGAACCGAAAGGCAATTTTGAATTGGACACCTGTTTCTCAGGTGCAACGTTTTTAAGAATTTAGAACTAGCTGTCAATTGAGAAAAATTAACAGTTAGAATTTTTTTTGTTGATGAAAGATTAGCAACAATAAATTTATTTCCAAGCAATTCATTTCAAAAGTAGATCATAGATTTTTTTCTAAGGAAATGTATTGCGCTCACTGTCCTGTTTTAAGAACATGAGCATGCCAAACGCTAATTCACCTGTTATTTGTTCAAAATTTGGGTTATGGTCATTACTCGAGTATATATCACTAAATGGATCTAATTATTGTTATACTTGATGTACTTGACTTTTGGTTGAAATTAAAATAGAAGTAAAAAACACCTATGAGCGAATAGATAAAATTTATATATAAGTAAATTTTGAGGATTGTTTACAGTTGTAATTTAGAGGGCAGGCAAATTTTAACATATCCAAAAAATTATATTCAAATGCCCAAATCTGCGCTGTTTTACATAACAATTGCATCAAAATCAAAGGCCGCACTGACTCATAACATAGCTCAGATGTCAATTTCGTAAAATTAGCAGTTCAACAATTTTCAGTCCCTTGTAAAATCTGATTTTGTTTATTCTGATTGCGTTTTGATTTAAAACTGGGATTGTAGTCTATGATTGTTCTTAGATCCAGAAAACTGTTTTTAATGGCCAAAAACTTGCGCTAAATTATATAATTCTCTTACACGATTTAATTGCATCAAATTCAAAGAACTTACTCTGCCATTACGTAACTCATATGACATTTTCGTAAAATCAATCAAATCGCCAAATTTCCATCCCATGTAAAACCTGCTTCCGGCTGAGTTCTGATTGTGTTTCGCTCTAAAACTGGGACTGTAGTCTATGATTGTCCTGTTGAAATTGATGGCCAGTTTGCAGGCGTGATTTAAGTCAGACACTTTGTGGTTGTACCCTGCACCATCTCCAACGTCCTGCAAGATGACCTCGTTGGCTAATAATTATTTTAACTTTTGTCCTTTCTAACTTTTCATAATTAAGCTAAAACTTTGCGGATTTTTGATGCTTTGCTTAACGTAATTGATTGAAAAGACTAGATTTCAAATTACCAAAATTGAATAATTGCTGTTGAACTCCAATTAAAATTTTTTAGTAGAATACTAGTTTTAAATCTTGTCTAAGATTTGCATTTAAGTCAAATCGCATCATACAGCTTCTAGATTCATTGTTTGCAATTACAAATTTTTCTTATAAATGATTTGCGCTGAAAGTTAACTCTTTTCAAGTGAAGGATAATTATATGTTTAATTGAACGGTTGTCAACAATATTTTATTCCAAAATGCATTTATAGGTTGTACTAAAAAGTACAAATTGTTTTCTCTAACTAGTTTCAAAAACATTTGCTAACAATTTTTTCTAGAAGGAAACGAGTGTGATTCCAATTGTGATTTGGGCTGAACTCGTGATAATAACAATGATCGTTAATGAACCAAGATTTTCTAATTGCTAGTATAAAAAAAAGCTAAAACTGGGGTATTTTGCAAGACTATTCTTTAAAGATCTTGATAAAGATTCAATTCTTACTAACCATTCTTGCAACCATTCATACTAAGAAAGCTCAACCAAAATATTTATCTTTGGAACCATTGAAACAAACTTTCTACGAATTTTTACTGCGAAATAAATAACTGAGGTTAAAAAAATTGAAAAAAAGGTTGGTTCGATTTTTGTTTTGAGTTATCACGGAATTAACGAAACCACTTAATGCAACCCCGAGGTCGACAGGTCAACAAAATATGTCCTTGAAAGTGATAAACTGGTCGTTTCTTTGGCAAAAGGGAATACTGGCTGTTTCTGGTGGAGTTAGAAAATCGGGTTGCACTTTATTCCTTCTTTCATTTGGTTCCACATCGACAGTCCAGAAGCCAAATGCGGTAAAATTATTGGCATCCAAGGATACGTGAATTAACTCTTGTCTACGAACGCTGAAATATAAAACCAACATTGAAAGTAACCATAAGGTTAATAAATGGTAAAAACGCTTCCTAGTTAACATAAAGAAAGGACAGCGAAAATTCTTGAAAAACTGTTAAAAAAGAACATAAAAGATATCAGAGGACAGCCAATGTCGCTGACGAACTTCCCGGGTCACTCATCATGCAAATTTCTTTGATTTCAGCAGGAGTAAACCATTCTTATAATTAATCAAATAATTTAAGGTTCACTTTGTATCGAGCTGACATTTACATAACAGCACACTTTCAGCCGTATTTCAATATTATTGGTGTTAAATATTTGTTTCACACTTTGTTTTGTCCGTTAGACAAATTAGAAGGTCCATAGACAAATTATAAAACCTAATGAAGAACATTTGCTACTATGAGCTTAAAATGACCTTCGAGAATAATGAAGAACGAATGAAAAACGGAATGGAAAACGATCAGCTACTAAATAACTCTGAGACTGTAACAAACTAAGTTCATGCACTTTTGATGCTTGTAGAATTGGGTTTGTCTGAAAAAATTTTGCCGTGATGTTCATTTGTTTAAATTTAAGTTCCAAATCGATTTCATGATTTACGAATGGATTTTTTAGATAATAGGTATAATTTCCAATAATTTTAGAGGTCTAATTCCACACAAGTGAAATGAAGATTTTGTTTCGCTAGTGTGTAAACATTTTTTATATAAATGTACACATTCTATGATATCCATTGGAGCAAAATGGTGCAAAACTCAAAATAGATTAAATCAGAGTTATCAGTGTATGACGTCTTTTCGTTAAATTTTGCATATCATTTTTCAGAGTTCTATGAAAATTTAAAATTTAAACTAAGAGTAACTTCATAAATGTTTTTTTTTTCATTTTTTTCCCTCAAAGTGTGGACAAATAAATGGTAATTTTTGCACCGGTAATTGTTTGGGCAATCTAACAAAACGCAACCTGTCTGTTTCAACTTACACATATCATTATAAGGTGTGCAAAATTTCTGTTATTGTTCCGACCCCCACTTTAGTGGGGAGGGAGGAACTATATACTCAAATGGGTTTTTTTTGTTCAGTCAATTTTGGCCGATCGATCTAATCATCGCAGAGAGTTATGAGTGGCATCATTAGAAAGCAAGTCCAGCGTAGAATAAGGAATTAAAAAGATTTTTCATTTTTTGTTTTTTATAGGGAGTTATCGAGGTTTAAAGTTTTGTGAATAATTGCTGTTTTTATTCACATTTTCAGTAACTTTGATCAAACTTTTGTCAATGTTGCTTAAAAAACGTAAAAAACTGTTAACTGTACTGCCTTTTCGTTCATCTCTAAAGACAAAAGAGGGTTGCTGAGTTGTTCGATCCGAGTTTTTTTGCCTAGAATTTTTGCTAAATTTTTCAAAAATCAGACTTTTTCGAGAAAAATAGGACCACATTTGCTTTTTTTTAGCCCACTTGGTTTAAATTTGCTGGAAGTAGACACCTTAAAATTGCGTTCAAAATCTTAAGCTCAGAAAGGAGCCAGTTGCAAATCCGCTGGCTTTATGAGTCTTCTGGATCATAATTTTGCAGGCTTTTTGCAAATATAAACGCAATAATTACAAAAATAAGCATTATTTATTGAAAAAAAAGCGTATCTATATCACACGTATAACAAAGCAATCAGTCACAACGTATAACAAAGCGCAATAAAAGTGGATGAATCTAAAAAAGTATTGGAAAAAAGCGTATCTATATATATTAATTGCTTTTGTTGAAAAGTTAAGCTTTTTGGGCTGAGACCAAGTTATCTCGCAAAATTTTGTGGACTTTTTGTTGTTTTTTCTATGTTTTTCTTTCCTTTTGTTGTTGTCCGCCTTATACCTGATAACAATAGGTCTCAATTGATTCCCCAGGACGTATAAGTCCACCTAGATAAAGATTTCAGTTTAGAGCTGTTTGTTTTAATGACTTTCAAATTAAATTTTTTATAACAGTTTTGTTCAACTGTCTTTATTCTTTCAAATTGGTCACCATGTAACTCAGTCTCACTGATTATAAGTCCCAATGAGGTTTCAATAAGATTCATCCACTTTTATTGCGCTTTGTTATACGTTGTGACTGTTTGCTTCGACCATTTATTTTCAAAAAAAAATTTTTTGAGATTTATATACTGTTCACTTTTCGGGTTTCTTTTCGTTGTCGTGTCTACGTTGTCACTTTTATAGGGAAGGCTCATTGATGTAAAGATGAGTAGAAAAGGATGATTTACAGTTCTTGCGGGTAATATCTAGTAAGTATAGTGCCTTGAATAGTGTGATGTCGTAAAATTGTTTGAAGTTTTGGCTTCTTTGAGTGTTTATGTTTTTTTTATTTTGTTGGGTCTTGGCGTGGTCTCATGTTTAATAGGCCCAATTGGTTTCTGGAGATGTTGCAACTTAAGCCATCGCTTTTTGTTAAAATCTTAAATCTGTCATGACTTTTGGAAATATATGTTTCCAAAAAAATTTGGGTTTTTGTGCTTTGTCATTTTTTAAAATAGTTTTTGGGTCAAATCGTAGTTCGGTCTTTGTAAACACCAGTCACAACCCGTTTGCAGTGAGCTAAAAATAACTAAATAAAATTGTAACAGTATTAGTTTCACACTATCGTTCCTCAGCTCTTTTACTATTTTACTACGAGACTTCATAAAATGTTTGAGATTTTTATTTATTTGTAAATTTTAGAGGATTTTTGTTTTTTTTTTAATTTATAACAATAATGTAAGTCCCATTGGCTTTAGAATTTTGCGCAATTGAAGATTGAATTCTGCTTTGTCTCAATTGCTTCCTATGGATATATAAATGAAAATGTCAGTGATTTCAGGTGATATCTGATGACATTAATAACTGTGCAGTTAATTGTTTTCAAAAATAGAAACCTATTTTTAAACTTTGCACCTCCTTGCTATTTTTTCACTTTTTGTCGACCTGTTGAACAGTCGCATTGAGAACTGGTCCCATATTTTTTCTAATGAAGTATACGTTAAACTGTTTTTTTTAGATTTCATCTGACGCGAGTTTGATTTTGTTATGATTTTTGTTATTGTAGACATCGATTTGTGGTCGTCAATAATATTTGTTTTTGATTTTTTAATGGTCTTTTTTAGTAGTTCTATTATCAAAAACCGTCATCGGCCCTCTAGAGTGGCATTATTATATTCCACTGGTTGTTTATTGAACGATATCTATGTTTTTGATCTCTTCATCTTTTGGTATCCAATTAAGTTAAGAATGTGGATGAGCGGCGTCGGAACATTATGTGCGTACGCAGATTGCCGAGCCTCCTTGTGAAGTTTGATATTCAGCCGAATGGATGAGTGGCTGAAGAGTTTTTTTTGGGGGGGATAGAAATTTTTTGATCACGAAATCTTACTGATGCTGATTTTTGACAGAAGAAAATCAAGTAGTCCTATAATAGTTGACATGAAAAATTTTTCAGAAGACAATATTAACGACGATTTATGATAAAAATGGTAACTTAAAATGGAAATCATTAATTTTGTTAAAACAGACCAAATTTTACACTCAATTTGCCGTTCACTGCGAATATGTTTTGAGAATCATCCCGTTCACTGGCATGTCAATTTTATAAAGATTGTGAACAGCTGCAAAAAAATAATCAGATTGAAATTTTGCATGCTTTTTAGTTCAGGACTGTCGTTACAGTATACTTCAGATCTGACCCAAGACATTCCAATTCCTTCTACCAATTTACCGTTCTGAATCATTGTTTCAAAGCAGTAAATGATGTTATGAAGAGGTCAAATTTTATAAATACCTGCCATTAGTCTGGTCCAGCTATCACCCAGACTGGCTGCAACGTGAATATTGGATGCATCTCTGGCCATAGTTCTGGTTTATAAACGGCTGGAATTTGTCGAGGAAGTTAAAATTGCGTTATATTTCAAGCGGAGCTGCAAAATGGTTCTTCACGTAATAATTTCATGCTCATTTGTCGATTTTGAAATTTTCGAATGAGACAAAATTTTGTTTAAGTATTATGGGATAAAGTTAATTGTTTTGAGTATATCTCGCTAGCAGCCAATCACCAGAAGGAACTGCGCTGATACATTAGCTAACTCATCCACAAAGGTAGCTGTATTTTATTTTGCACTGTAAATAAATAAATTCCGGAAGGATTGAGTTGGGTTATATAGATTCTCTGTTATGTTATGCGCTCCAAATTGACACTGTTGTTTTTCAGACATGAGTGCTGGTTTCTGGCAACATCAACGGTTTTTTAGATTGCTTCCTATTCAGAAACTATGGATATGCCCCGAATCCCGCCCTTTTTCAACCTGTGTGCCGCCATTTCTGTTCTTCTTTTTGAAAAAATAGCAATTCTTTGGGGCTGAGAACTTGTGGGAGCGGGCTTGATTTGGGGAGCGGGCAGTTTTTTTCCAGTAAAATTGAATGAATCCAGGGTTTTGCGTTTATGATAGCCTTGAAGTGAAGGTCCCACATCTGTGTTCTGATTGAGATATGGTCTCCTCCACTGCTGGTTCAGTTTTCACATTGTCCTCTTCTAGTCTCGCAGTTTGGCTGTCGCTCACTAGAATACTCCGTGCTGAGTTTTCGGACTGTATGAAAGATGTGTTCAAGCCCTTCCTGATGATGAATGTAGCAGGAACTGTCTTTGTCTTTTCGTTGGCCGTGAATAGAATGGGGTCGCACGAGTCGAAATCTACTATTGCTGGTAGTCTCACTCTGCGTCCCAACAAGAGTTCATCTGCAGTTTTGCCCATCGTCTCTGAAGTGTTGCGATGTGTCATCATTGCCCTTTGCAGGAATTGTTTTTGTCTTTTCGTTGGCCGTGAATAGAATGGGGTCGCACAAGTCGAAATCTACTATTGCTGGTAGTCTCACTCTGCGTCCCAACAAGAGTTCATCTGCAGTTTTGCCCATCGTCTCTGAAGTGTTGCGATGTGTCATCATTGCCCTTTGCAGGAATGCTCCAAATGACACATTAAGGTTGGGACTCCGCGCTTGAAGTGCCCGCTTCACTGTGAACTGCTCTTTCAGCTAGTCCATTAGCTCTTGGATGATAGACGGGTGATTCCATTTTCTTAATTCCCAGTGATTCACACCACTGTTTAAGGTAACCACTAACAAATTCAGGACCATTATCTGATACTAATGTTTTTGGTATTCCGAATCTTGCAAAGATATGACTAAGATATATTTTAACTGTTTATGATGTTCTATTTCCCGCGGGGAAAGCTTCTATCCAATCAGAACCCGCGTCAACAATTACTAAGATATTGCCCTGGTCCTTAACATAACACCAGTCCATTTGGAGCCGTTCCCAAACGTCGGCTTCTGGCCACGTAGATACTATTTTTCCCAGGCTAGGCCTGTTCACTTCATTTTTCTTACATTTACTGACAAAGTGTTGAACGTCTTGGGTAATGCCAGGCCACCATTCTATCATTTTGATTGATGCCTCAGTTGCATTCTTCCCGAGATGTGTCTCATGCGCTTTTGCCAAAACCAAGTGTTGCAGTTTGAGTGGAAGGAAAGGAACAACACCTCTAAAGATGATTCAATTATGTAAAGTAAGTGCACCTTTCTGTTGTTCCAATCCTTTTTCCGCTTCTGAACATTGTTTCCAATTGCCGCCTTTGATTCCTTTCATTGTGTCCTGGAAGATTCTGTTTGTTCCAAGTTCAGTTTTGATTTCTGCTTGGGTCACCAAATCACTCTGGGTGAAGTAGATGTTATTGATTGCGAAGCACACTCGATCGTTGTCCGATTCGTCTTCGTCAAAATCCATTCTGCCCAAAGCATCTGTGTGGGATTTCTGCTCTTCTGGTGTGTTTTTCAACTCATAGTCGAAACTTATTAGAGCTATTGCCCATCTTGTGATTCTCGCCGATGCTGGCTTCGGGATCTCCTCATCTGGTGCAAAGAGACATTTGAGTGGTTTGTGCTCAGTCTGTAGGGTAAATCGTCTTCCAAGAAGGAATTGCTTAAATCTTGTGACCGCAAACACAATTGCCAGTGCTTCCCGCTCTATGTTCAAGTAATTTTGCTCCGCTGGAGTCAATTTTTTGATACATATATGACTGGATGTCCTTCTCGCGAAAACACCCCGCCAATGGTTTTTTCAGAGGCGTCAGTAGTAACTGTTGCTTCTTTTTGTAGACTATATGGCTGTACTAGTAAGTTAGCACATAGTTCATTTTTTATGTCTTCAAAGGCTTTTTGTTGCCTTTTGACCCATGAGAAATCGCTATTTCTCATGTTATTTAAGGTTAGCATTTTTGTTGCAAAATCAGGAATCATTCTTAAGTAAAACTTGGCTAGCCCAACAAACGATTCGAGTTGTTTGTTGTAAGTTGCTGCTTTTGCATTTTTTTCAACATGTTTGGGATCTTGTGCTATTCTCTCCTTTGAAATGGAGTATCCCAAAAAACTAACGCTATCGACTGGTTTTGAGTTAGATTTTTTCTCGTTAATAGGAAAATTTTTCTCACGTTGTCGACTCTTGACGAAGTGCTCGACATTCTCTTGTCGAAATGCTCCTTGGTAGTTCCATTTACCAATACATCGTCTTGAAAGATCACAACACCTTTGATTCCTTTGAGTGTTGATTCGATGCAATTCTGGAACATGGAAGAAGAGTTTTTCAATCCCTGATGTAGTCGGCAAATCTTGACCCTGAGATGTGTTGATTGTACATATATCTTTTGCTTCTTTGTAAAGTTCAATTTGATAGTAGATACCTGAGAGGTCAATTTTGCCAAAGTATGAGGCCCCATGCAGGTTGTGGAAGATCGTCTCCATGTCTGGTATTGGGTAGTCCTCATCCATGACCTTTCCATTGATGTGCACTTTCAGCTCCGCGCAAAGTCTCAGTTCTCCACTCTTCTTTCTCTGCCACACCAGTGGAGATGCATTAGTGACTCCTCCTGGCTGTACCGGTTCAAGGATGCCTTGTCTGACCATTTGTTCTTGCTTCTCTGTGACCTTGTTATGAAGAGGTAGAGGTATTTTTCTGGCTTTGCAGAGCATTGGCTGTGTTTCCGGTATCAGCTTCACGTGAGCTTTGTAACCCTTTACAGAAGGTAGGTGCTCGGCTGTGATGTTGTTCACACCGTGCTTGGGTAGAAGGTCTCTACCAAGTAGTGCAAATTCTTCATCAGACTGCACAACTGCTAGTTGATTTTTGCGTGAGCCTTCTTCCCTTCCACTAAACGCTACAAGCAAATGATCCCAGAAGCATAAATTGATGACCATCATAAGCTTCCAGATGTCTTATTTTACCATCGAACTGAGGTTTACCAAGCGCAGTCCATATTTTTGATGATATCACTGTGCTATCTGCACTTGTTTCTACCTGCATTTTAACTTTGCAGTTATTTATTGAGATATATTCTCATGTCATAGACATGCTAAAGATTTGTTCTTTAGTATAAAACATTCATATCTCCAATGCTGGAGATGCCTGCTCTGAAGAAACTTTTTCTTCTTCGCAAAAGTTAGTCTGTTTATTGTACTTACCTGAAATTGGTTGGGGTTTGCTTCTACACATTTTTGAGAAGTTTCCCACCTTTTCACAGGTGTTGCATTTTTTACTTAGCGCTGGACAGGGTCTACTAGAGTGTGGCTTACCTCCACACCTAGTGCACATGTTGTTGCTTTTATTAGCAGTAAATTTTCATTTGGTTTTCGAAAGGTCTTTTTGAAGTTGAACCCAACTTCTTCTTTCACAGTAAAGGGCTTATTACCTTATGAAGAACTTGCAAAAGCCATTGATTGACTCCTGAACTGTAAGCTCTCGGTCAATTCAGTAACAGCCATTGATATTGATGGTTTTGCTTTAATACCGTATAGTAGTCTAAGTTTTGCATCAGGGCCCCTCAAACCTGGGATAAACTTTATTTTTACCAACTCCTCTTCGGGGCTGGCCGCTGTTTTCAATTTTTCGAAGTCACAATAGCGTGCTTCTTTTCTAAGACGTGCTAGGAAGTCGTCGTCTGACTCCCCTACACCTTGTATTACGGACAGAAATTTAGCTCTTTCTTTCGTTACTACTCTCTCTTTATGAAAAATTTAATTTTCAATCGGCGATCTGATGTCATTATACGGAGTGTCTATCAAATTCCTAGGACTCATTAGGCTCCTAAGTTTAATAATTGCATCTTGCTCGCACATACTAAGGAAGAGATTGGTTACCTGTAGGTCCTGTACAGAACCATCGGTGTTGACCTTGTCCTTTTTCTTCTCTGCGCGAGTTTTCGCCACAAAAAAGACATAATCCACGCAGTAGCTGATTCTGCTTTCTGTAGATCCAACATTTGTCTGTCTGTAGCTGGTCTGGACACCATTGTCGTGGTCGATAACACGGGTCAAAGAATTCAATAAGTTGAATTTTAAATTAATTTTTGAACCGAAAATACGCAAAAATTAGCTTGTATTTATAGTAGTTATCTATGCGAAAATATACTGAGAAAATTTAGATTAGCTAAAAATTTTTTACTTGATTGGCATGTGAATAGATCTTATCTCTATTTTCATCAACATTTCATGAGAATCATATATGGCTTGGGTACAATCGAGTTCATTAGTTGGAGGTCGGTTGATGTTAGAATCAGATTTCTGTTGGTGGGAGAATTTATTTGTGACATATGATTGATAGGTCAATAAGATAATGATAGCGCCAAAACAAAATTAGAATTGAATTTAATTTTGTGGCCGTAACTTATCGACACAGCAACAAAGTTCGTCAGGTAAGTTCTTCTTCGTTCTTTGAAACTTTAATAAAGAAAACTTCTAAGTTTCTTGATGTTTCTTTGAAACCATCACAAGCCTCTTTAAGTGAATCATTTCAAAAAAGGATTTCTTGCATACAAAATGTATTAAATCCTGCATACAACATGATAGAAAACTCATAATATGATCTAGAGAAGTTAGTAAGAAATCAGATAAGATTTTTGATTTTATATGCACACATTTAAATAGTGATGGACATGGTATAATTTTTCACTGAAATGGCGTAGAAAAAAGTAGGCTACTCATATCGTTTCTGAAATGGTTGTCAGCAAAGATTCACCAATTTTAGCTAAAAAACTTTTTAATGGAAAAAAATAACTGATTTCACGGACCGAAAATCCCGTAATCATTCAAAGTCATATTTGAAAATCGATAACCATGAAATGCAAATTATGATTTGTATAAGTTCCTGGTCATTATGAAAGGGTCGCAAAAATTTGTACCAGAAGCTTCAACAGCTTCAATCGTGAGAGTTTATTTCGCCTGAATTGAGTTAGGTATTAATAGAATTTCGAATCATTCCATTTTGATATTAAAGATTCATTTCATTCCTGATTTTCGCAGAAGATCAAAATTGAAGGCAAGATTTCCTGGTAATTAAATAAGAATTTAGAACTGCCAACGAATTATTTATGGAAAAGAGATGGAAAGAAAAGCAATCACTCTCCAACGCTTTTCAGTGAACTCGAAATGAAAATGGGAAAAGAACAATTGTTCCTGCTAATCATATGTTACATATAATTGTTTGATAACCATGAAATCATGCAAACATCAGAAAAATTTTAATATCCAGATTATTAAAAAATGACCTGATTTCACTGCTTCTTTGCAATCTAGTGAGAAAACAAATGTGGTTTCAATTAAAATTTCAATTAAAATGTAAAAATTTCCAGAAAGATAATAAAGAGTTAATAAATTTAACTGTAAGCTCTCATAGATTATCTACTAAACATTGAAGTCATAATAAGCCTGAGTTTGAGTTTCAGAAGAAATATACTTTACACCGCAAAATAAATATATATATCTTCAAAGCGATTATTTATGATTCATTCTTGGTTTATCCACAAAATTTCCAATGCGTCTTTATATTTTTGTTAGGAAATGCTGCTTTCAGCAAAAATTTCAGGTTTGCATGCATTTGTATTTTTAAGTGACGCAAAAACCTTTTTGCACCCTTTTGAGTAAAGCAAAGACCTGGATTCTAACTTGTTTAAAAGATTATTAGATGCTCCCCCAAGGTTGCTTATTGTTTTATAGGTGAATTTTTCCTGATTGGTCTCATTGTTATCAAACAAGCCTCATATCTGATTTCGTGGTTATCATACAAATCATATATGATTTCCTAGTAATCGTACTTTGATCACACACGATTGTAAAAATACATCGGTCATAAACGGTTTTCCAGTATTCATTATAGCGCCATAATTGTCTTAAACTTTAATGATATAGAGGCTATCTTACAAGAATCATTGTGGATGTTGCGATAATTATACGGAATCATTGATTACACCCTATCAAGCATATAATAACTGCCCAATGAAATAGCATATGATGCGTATGGAATCATTTATAACATTTGTAACAACTGGCTATACGAGATGTAGAAAGCGAGTGCAGAGACATAGAGTAATTTTTTTCAAATGTTTTACTTAGCATTTAATCTTAAGAAGCAAAATAAAACTGTGCAAAATTTTTGAGAGAAGTTTTATCTTGCTGAAAGATCAGTTGTGAAAAAAAATTCGAAGCAGAAAAGAACAACCAGAGACCAGTTGCTCTTATTTGCAGTTCTGAATGAACTCAAAGAGAGTGTGTTTTTGACCAACAAGTGGAAAAATGTTTCTAACTTTATTACCCGCACCAACATTTCCGACAGTTACAATAACACTAGAAATGTTGAGAAGACTGGATAACTTATTAACAAGGGACTTTGAGGGCGTCTAAAAAACCATCAGTTTTGTGATCATATAAAGTCTAGCCTCTCCGAAAGAAAACAATGGGAAAACTACTATAGTGGTCCTATGATTTTATGGGCCTGGGTATGGAGGAAAATTGGATCTTTTCCGTTAGTACCGCCACAGTACGTTATACACCCCCAATTACAACTGCCATTAGTAAATCATAAAGAAAACAAAATGATACCTTTATCTGGGGGTTGCAATTAATATGCAGCCACTAAGCAATTAGTGGGTTGCAATTAATATGCACCCACTAAGCACCACTTTTTAGGAAGAAATCCTGAAAATCTTATAAAAGTCGGAAAAAAACAGTTCATTGCTAGATAATAATATACGAACTGATTAGTGTTGCGGGCAGAATTGAGACAAAGCAAAGCCGTGTTGAAAAGTCTAACATGTGTTGAAATTAAGTTTTTAATTGTTTCGGACAATTTACAAATGAGGTGACTCTAGCCAAAAACTTCAGTTTTTGGTAATTTAATAAAAAAACATTCGAATTGAACCATGAATTTCTCATTGCAAGAAGATAAGAAAAGCATTCAAAACACAAAAACTGATTTCACAATCCCTGTTTATCAGAGAGAAGAACCAAAGGGTGAGCAGCTTACAATCTATTATACAAATTGACACATTCAAAAGTACAAAATTTTAAAGAGTCTCCTTCCTTGTTCAAATCATCTTTAGGATCTCAACGCATTGCCACTGCATGAAAATAAAATTTGAAGTGAGAAGAATTTTAAAATCACCTACAAATTGAGAATGTAATCAATTTTCTAAAATAGCACCTATATATTTCAAAATACTCAAGTGAAGGGAAGTACTCGAAATTTTCTTGTCTCTCAAATTAATTGGGGCACGAAGCGATTCTTATTCTTTGCTTTTAAAATTAAAGTTTCTTGCAATTCTAAAATATGAACCCTGATAAAAAACTAATACAAGTTTCCAATAATTTATTCAGATCTAATAAGAAGAAAAAGTTGATTAAGCGCAACCCTAGTCGAGCTTACACGCCTATCTTGTAAGATCTTGTAAGAATCTTGCAAGAGTCTTGTACCAAATTGTATAATCGTACAAGAGTCTTGCAAGATTCTTACAAGATCTTACAAGATAGGCGTTAAATGCAAGACTCTTACAAGATAGGCATGTAATCTTGTAAGAGTCTTACAAGATAGGCGTTTTCCCTTGTAAGATTCTTGCAAGATATGTGTTTTCTCTTGTAAGATTTAAGTGACATACATTCAACTCACAGTCAAATAAATTTCTTAACTAAAAATCCAAGATATGATAGGAAACAATTCTACATTTCGCGTACTCTTCTGAGAAGATTTCAAGATTCATGTTGTGCAAAATTAGGCAAAACTTTTAGAGCACAAATACAGCCCTGTACTGCTTTGCTAGAGTACTCATGAGCCTTGCATATAGGTGGTCAAAATTATTTTTTGCAATTTTCATTTATATCCTCGGGATATATGTACTCAAATGAGAATTAGGAGGCATCACAACTCAGTCATAACCCAGCAATTACCTAAATAGAAGAAATTGAACTTTATGTTGTGAATGAGTTTCATCAAAATTCACATTATCTCACTCTAACTTTGCTATTGGAATTTATGGACTGCGACTGCGACGAAATCAATAAAGATCCTCTGGAAGACTTGTTGGTGTTTATCAAAAAGAAAAACTTAACGTGCAACATATATTAACTTTTGACCACCTGTAATGTCAACTGCATGGATCAACGAGAAGTGAGATATCAACTGTATGGATAAACCATTTTTTTGTTTCGTTTTATTCGCTTCTTTTGGAATTCGCATTCACGCCAAGTCTTCTTCGACCTCTTTTTCTCTGTAGCTGTTACATTATTGGGTATTCTTTCACGTCATTGAAATCTTGCAGTTTCTGGGTATCCTATCATACGATGATGAAAAAATCGATTGTTTTTGAATACATCTCGAATTTTTTTTGTGTTTTTTAAAGACATCGAAAAAAGACGACATAAAATTCCTATTGGGTATTCTGCCTGCTTCATCATGGGTGAGATCATTCCATTCTTAACTCTACTCATATTTTTTAAACTCACTCTCAATTCGGAAACAAAAAATAAAAATGCTTTAGTTTTTTTTTAGAAGTCTCAATTAGAGCAAAAAGGCGTTGTCACCATGTTCACAAAAAAAGTTCTCGAGAAAAACAACAAAAAGACCTAATTGCAAAGCCTTTTGGAGACCTATGAAAATATACAAGAAAAAGACAATATCATTACGAAACTTGAAAAAGACCTTGTTAAGTATTAAATGCAAAAATTAAATTTTGGACATCAAAAAGGAACTATTGACCACATTGAAAGAGGAACCGAACTTTTCAAATCACAAACTTCGAACGTTATTGATAAATTACTAGAGAGAAAGGAGACATCAAAAAGCAACAGTCGTTTTGATTCTCCACTGGAAATTTATCTACCAAAAGTAATACCCCAATTGCAAAGCAATTATTTGTATCTGATAGTACTTTTTGGAAAATAAAACAGCATGACATTTCACAGCAGACTGCAATGCATTCATATTCGTCTGCAACAATAAAAGATATTTCTAATGTGATTGGTTGCTATTCCCCTGGAGTCAAAACAGAAATATTAATTATACATATCATATTTCAGTTGACAAAGGTGTTTCTGGAAAGAAGGCATCAAATCAACTCAAAGAAACCGTTGAGCCATAGCTTGATGGCTTCTAACCTTGGTCGCGGATTGATGTTCTGGAAAAAGCGCTATCAATCAATGATATTTGTTTTGATTGAGTTCGTCCAAATAATAGCGATATTAAAAACCTGATAGAAAACATACGTCACTAACATATAAAACATAATCTTCGAGCATCCCCAAAATACAATTAAACCTCGGGAATTTGAACTTTGTTTGAGCTGAATATGTTTTTTGGCATGCTATTTTTACCAATTGTTTTTACTTTTTCATTCTTTTGGGAAATCTGAAAGACCAATAACACATTAAGCAACGTTACTTAACT
The DNA here is from genome assembly GCF_964194025.1 of Convolutriloba macropyga. Taxonomy (NCBI): domain Eukaryota; kingdom Metazoa; phylum Xenacoelomorpha; order Acoela; family Convolutidae; genus Convolutriloba; species Convolutriloba macropyga. The sequence continues at coordinate 23,071,566 of NC_134480.1, forward strand.
CAAATAAATACGAAACAAGACAATTTAGAAAACGTGGTGATTTGTTTCCAGAGAATGCTGATATTATTATTCATTGCGACTGATCTTTGCGTTTCACTTTTTATATAACAGAAGTTTTTCGCTTTTTGTGCTGACATAGAAAAAAATCCTGGACTCGCGGATGCTTCAAAAATTTCTCCTTTGGATGATGCTTTATTTGGTGCTCAAAATGGCATTAAATTTCTATTTTTCAACGGTGGCAGCAAACAAAACAAGTATCAGATATATCAAAGTTGTGTCAGCAGCCGGACTCGGAAGCTATAGTTATATTAACTAAAATTTTGATGGGCGAAGAACAAAGCTTGATTATACTTGTCAGCGCTGAGCACAATTTTATGCATGAAAATTGGTCACATCAAACAGGAACACCTTAGGGTGGGGATGGGGAGTATGAATGTGAATTCTTAAAAAACAAGTTTCAATTGCAGAAAGAAATTTGAGTTAGCTAATCCGAAATTTTTTGAACGCTGTGGCTCAAACGAGGCAACCCCTTAGCGTAAAAATGTCTCATTACATCCCCTGTTGTACGCATCAAAACCTGGGTGACTTATATTTAGACGAATTAAGTGCCCAGGTTTCTAATGGGTCCTCAACTACACATAACATTCTTTTATTTGGTGAATATAACATGTTGAGCATAAAAGAGCATAAAAACCATCAGAGTTTATCGGCGGGACCGGGAATACAGTGATCCAACATTGATATTTTTACACGCATAAGTTAAAACAAAAAAAGTTTGATAGATTGCTGTTTTTTGAATAAATAGCAAATCACAAGTCAGAGAATATGCTTATAACTTCTGACATTTATAATAAATTATATTTTTTTCAGAGTAAAATTTTTGTTAGATGAAAAACAAAACTATTTTATTAGACAAGAAACAAAACAAATTGTCACTGAGAAAATCAATGGAGATCTAACTCTTGCAGATTGGAAAACAATTTATCACCAAACAAACTGCAAAGAAAATTTTGCACAGATTAACAGAGTTTTTTGACGACACTCGAGAAAAACGCACCAACAGGGAAAAACTTATTTTTCCATGAAAAAGAGTACTTCAGATGAACGTTGGGTGACAAAAGCAGAACAGTTAGCTGTTGTGAAATATCTTTAATTCAGTTACTACATTTTGTCACAAAGTGCTGATTCAATTTTGTCATTTAAAAAGTATCGAAACCTTATGAATCGAAAGTTCAAAAAAGCAAATAATTAATTTTCAGAGGATTTTAAAAAAAAAAAACAAACCTCAAAAGAAAAATGGAAATTCAAAAGAAAGAAATTGGAATTAAAAATAACAGTCCAGACATCACTGAAATTAATGACAATCATCAGAAAAATAAAAAGACAAAAAATCAATCAGTATTGCGTTTAACGGTGTTTCCAGCGAAAAGGGCACCTTACAGAGGGCATGTTGTTCCACTGAAAGTCGAAAAAAAGAGCAAAGTTTTTGAGAGCTAACTCCATTGCTTTTGAGAGAATTCTATGAAAATAATCTCAATCTAGACAACAACAAAACATCAGGGCCGGGATACATCAATGCTGGGGTATTGAAGTCCGGAAAACATGCTATTGGAACATATCTGCAGATTAAACATTAACGATTGTATTCAAGAGCAAATTTTTCCAACAATTCTAAAGGATGCATATATCATTCTAATTTTCAAAAAAAGAGATGCTTCTGTTTCAACTAAATATCGTCCCATTTCCCTAACATCATTTTTTTGCGAATTTACTTAAACGGTTAGTAGAATATCTTAAAAAGTATGCACTTTTGAACAAAAAACAATTCGGTTTCCGATCTAAAAAGTTGTACACTGATGCTGTGCTTTATCTTTTTGAAAAAAATAGGAAATATGGAAGATAACAACGACTTAGGGTCTCTGCTCTTAGATCTTGCAAAAGCTTCAAAATTAATTTCACATAAGACCAAAGAGAACTGAAAATTTCCATCGCTGTCAATCAACAAATTTACTTCTCAAATCAATTTTTTGCAGATACAATACAATGCATAAAATTGGGTATTGACTTATCAGACAAAATAACTATTCATCATAGTGCTCCAAAAGGAACTGAGTTAGGATTTTTTTCTGTTATTTGTCAACGAGTTTTCTGAAAACGAGTTTTCAGCGTTGTTTAATTTACAGAGGACACTAGTATTTCAAGCAAATTTGAGAATAATGAAAATGTTTCACAAATAAATGGGGCGTTAAAACAAATAGACAAATATGACATGGAGCATTAAAAACGGACATGGAACTTAGAAAAATTATTAGAACAAACAGAAATAAACCTGAGAGAGAATCAACTCACTTTAAATGCCGATAAAACAGAGATGTTATTCTTTACAAATCATATTAATCCGGATCGAGAGTTTACTTTTAAAAGTGATACTTTAAAAATGAGTAAAAATTGATTCAAACCTAACCTTTGAAAATCACCTGAACTAAGTTTTAAGCAAAATGGTTATTTCATTCAGTTCTTTGTATCTTTAGGAAATCAAATTCCTTTGAAATAAAGAAATGATGTTTTCCAGTCAGTTGTACTCTCTCGTCTTTCTTTTTCAGTGGAGTACTCCTTCAAACTCTCATAGCGAAAAACTTAAACCGCTTAAACATCCGAAAACATTAAAATGTTTGATAGTCGCCACAATGCTAGCCAGAATAAATCAAATTATTATAAAATAGTGAAGGAAAACGAAGTGGAGCAACAAATCTTTGAACTTGAAGAGCGTTAATAAATGGAACAAATTAACCTCTTAGAAAACGAATTTTAACAGTGAAACATGCTTTAATATCATTTAACCAAGTTTTTGATCGATTGGCCCAAGAAAGTACCTGTTAATAGACAAATAGGAGCCTTCAAATCCTATTTTTACCTATGAGAACGAACAGCCGCAATTTTAAGATTTTTATATTAATAACAATGCTGATAAATTTATTGAACATGTTAAAGCCTCTAGATATCTAACCTCAGAGTTATATTTTGAGTAATTTTTATGTTTCAACAAAAAAATGTGATCATCTCCTCTCTTTGACTTCTTTTCTGATAGACACATTGCACTTTATTACTTGGGAAAAAGCTTTTTGGTAACTTACTATTTATGCGGACAGAGTAAACAAAGATTGTGATTTTGTTCAATTTGTGAACGATACTGGATTTTTAAGTCAATGTTGTCTCGAGAATTATAGCTCTGAATGAGTCGGACAATTTTTTTCGACAAAAATGGAGATCACGTTGCAAGCTAAAGCATTTAACATTCAGTATTGATAGGAGAGAACTGCTTTGATTTAGAGAAAAAAAATGACGAAAAGGGGATGTTTTGTACGAAAATAAAGCTATAAAATTTGATTGAAGACGCCTATATCTAAGAAATGATCTTGATTCCAAACTGACATTTGAAATTCATTTAAAAATTGTTTTGCGGCGAAAGGCCAAAGCTATTGTCTTTTATGATTTCACATCCAGCTGAGAAGAAATTTGTATGATTGAGATCAATTGTGCTCCCACATTTATACAACTGCAAATTCTTTTTAACAAATGTTGTCCGCTAAAAACGTTTGATCAGTAACGAGATTGAAGGGATTAGCATGGGTTATTTTTCTTTAAAAGATGATTATTCTTTTACCTTACAAACTAATACCTTGTTTGTCAAAAATCCTTTTGATATCATAAAACAGCTATGTTTTGGCTTTCATGTTTCAACAAAAAAGATTAACTACTTCACGAAAAAAGCGCGTTTTTCTAGAGAAATTTTAAATAAGAATAGATGTCTGTCCATCTTTTTAGGGTTTCAAGTTGATCGAGTTCTTTAACATGAACAAGCCATCGTAAAACAGCTGAAAAAAGTTTTCTAATTTAACGACACCAAATTTTCAAAATGAGGTATAACCTTAAAATGTTAAACGTGGATAGGGCCCAAAAACTTCTCACAAAATTTTAAGAAGTTCAAAGCGAAAGCTAAAGAAAAGGAAAACTAATTTGAATTTAAGTTGGTCAGTGCTGAAAAAATTTTTGCTTCATGGAAAGAACAGTCACTAATTTGGAACCAAATAAAAAACCGTCTTCGTGTACAATCCTCGTGGTGAAGGTTTTTTTTTGGTTGACTGAATATCTGCAATGCTCAAATGACCCAACCAAACTCCGGGTATATCAAATTTGAACCATTTTTTCACTTGAGTCATAACGCTTACACTATAACGATCAAAACCCAGATTAGTGTCATTTTTCACAAATACCATAAAAACAAATATCATAACATGATCCGGCCGCAAACCGTCAAAAAATAACAACGAGCAGCCGCCGCTTAAATCAAGCACGGATAAAAACCATCCCGCGCAGGACAACAGAGCTTTTGTTGAAAGTGCAGGATAACTTTGCTTAGAAACTAGGTTAAACTGTTGACAACTGCAAAGTAGTTAAGCATTAATCTACACAAATTTAAAAAATGTCGGCGAAGGAATATATTAGACAAAATGTTTTGTTTTTCTTCAACTCCCGTGCAACACTTTTTCAGAACAGAAAGCAGCAATAGATAAAATTTTGAAAACATCAGATTACAAAATGGCACCAAAAGGAACGCACCAATTTTTGCAACGAATGGCGGGACGCGTAAAAACACAGAGATAATTAAGATAATACTGAGATAATTACAATGCTAAATGATCTGAAACGCTCAAAAAAGACAATAATGGAAGCTCCAGAATGCAATCAGAGAACGGTAGCCTGTTTTAATTAATCACCATCAACCTCATCAACTTCATATGCAGATTGATCAAAAACCAAACGAAATGAGAAAACCAAATACAAAACAATCATCTAAATTGCATACTGAGCACAACACTTCTGGTGATAAAAGGAAAAATTCCAAGAAGCCATTTATTTTAAAGTTATAATATACGTAATGAAGTCAGTAGTACACTGTGTCAGTTTTCTTGTCTGTGACAAAAGTGGAAGACTGCAAAACTAATTATATAAAAATAATTCAGTGACGCCAATTACAGAAATTGGACATTACTGACGAGAATGAACTGAATCTGACGTTCTGTGTCAACAATCAAAGCAGTTTGAGAGCAACGAACTTTACAATTTATAGCAACACATACCATTGGAAGCAAAGCACCCTATATTGTAGCAAACAAATGTAGAAATGACAAATTTACAAATGTGGAACAGACCTTTAACAGTTGCCCAAATAACAAAAAAAAACTAAAGGCAAGATCAAAGAGCAGCAGAAGATTTTGGGCAGCAATATGTTCAAAACAAAACAACAGTTGTGAGATTTAATTTACGAATCCTTTTACTTCGAAATAATATCGATATCTACCAAAAAACTAAAATAACTCCAAAACTACAAACATCCAAATGATCCAAGTATTTTTAGAACCATGACGCAAACTTACCCGGACCTTGCTCACAGTGAGTTTGAGTGCTGTACCATTGACTCTCAATTGTAACCATTACTGTACCGGACAAATAGCAGTATAAATACTTTTACCAGTCTGCTCAGACTCCAGTAAGAAACATCCCAGTCTGCACCTCTTCTTCACAGCCTCATTTAAATTCTTGGTCAACACTGCACAGAATGTTTCACATTTCTCTCATCATCAGACGGTGCATACTAAAGAACATGGCAAATTTCGAAAAACTCCATCTCATGAATAAATTTTTTAGAATGACGATACCCTCAAAATCTATTCTAGCTCCATCTATACCATATATTGGTGCATATACATATTTGGGGTGGAGTCGGAGGCGGAGGTCGGAGGCGGAGGTCGGAGTTGGAGGTCGGAGGTGGAGGAAGGAGGTCGGAAGCGGAGGTTGGAGGTGGAGGTCGGAGGTCGGTGGCGGAGATCGGAGGAGCCACAGCTCAAATTAATTAGATGCATGCGACAAACTCAGGTGCATGCGACAAAATCAAAAACTATAGCTCAAAATCATAGTTAGTTATAATCATAGTTATTATCATAATTACAAACTCAGCAGTTATTAGCAGTTCAGTTTTTACTTTCAGTGAGCATGTGTAATGGAAACGCATGTTTTTAATTATGGTAGCGAGAAAGAGAGAGAGAGAGAGAGAGAGAGAGAGAGAAGGAGAGAAAGGCGATATAATTGACTTTTATCAGATAAAAGCGAGAAAGCGCGGGTAATCATGTACGCCATGCGTATATCAAAAACTGGCGGCATTTTAATATGCCCATAACTAGGGCAGACAACATTTTTTATGTCCTGACCGCAAACTGAATTAACAAAATTCATGTTCAGACAAAATCAGTTGATGACTCTTATCTTATTTTACTTTTCTTACTTTTCTTACTTTTCTTATTACTTTTCTTATTAAAATCATACTAAACAGTGAAATCTCGGACCTGAACAGAATAATGGCCCGCCTAAGAACATTATGATTTATGATCTTGTCTAGTAATGAATCTCTATGACGACACGCTTCGGGTGAAGTCATTCATGAAGAAATATGTTGAAAAATCAAAGCACAATGCGCAGCACTTAACAAATACAGTAATGGCAAACACAGTGATGAAAAACCGTTCCAAAACCAAAATTTGTGAAAAAAACTTGTACTAAAAGATTAAATCATCTGTGATTGATTCTAAAGATATCACGACAGTGAAAATTTAACAGTTCCAACCGTTTACGCAATATAAAACTCAAAGCTACATTCGTGCAAAATGACGAACAGCAAATATCACAGTACAAAACTCTCCTAAAAATTCTAAAACCGTCAAACAACCAATGCAAAACAAAAAAATCATTTCAACGGTACAAATTGAGAACTTGACAACACATAATGGAACGTCCTGGCCACATCAACCGCAAAAATATCAATCGCATTAAATCATCGGATTTGAAACGGAGCAACAGGTTAGCTCCCCTCATAACAAACCACATGAGATAATAGATTTTACAGCTGACAAAACTCAAAATTTCAAGAGCCCAAGCAGTTTCAGACAACTCAAGGTACCTCTCGAAATTTCAACGTAATTGAAAATAATATGAAACAGCTAACAATAAACGAACAGGTAATAAGTGAACAGAACACAATTGAAACGTAAAACA